>NC_054471.1:83361297-83667836 GCF_017639515.1 Carcharodon carcharias
TACCACTTTAAGCTAGCCACAGCTACCAAAAGGCAAGGTCAATCACAAAACATGTAACAGTTCTCCAAAATGTCAACGTCCCTGCAACAACACTGATCACATCTGGTACTATTCTTTGTGTCACAACTCACTAGGGATAGTGCACTGCAATATCAAGCCCACCTGTTCCCTGAGCCGCGACAAATGTGAAAAGGTTTGATCAACCTACCTAATTGTTTAATTTAGGTTAAGAAAATACGATCTCCAGGTTTGTAAACTTAATACATAAATAATTGTTTATTGAACAAATCGTCTTCAACTCGTGGCAAAAAAAATATGAACTGCTAATTTCTAACTCTATAACCTAAACTCTACCCGTTCTTAAATCCCTATACTCACACATACAAGTCTCATAAGACACACAAAAACATGGATTTTAAGGGTGGGATAAAATAGTTCAATAGCACCAATTCCAGCTTCGATGGATTGATTTTGATCGATGCCTTGCAATTCTTTTCAGTTCTTGATGACACGAGGTGGTCTTTCAGCACTTTGCCTTTAGTTCACTAGTTGAGCACTTGCCTTTCAATGTCTCTAACAGTGATTTACCCCTTTGCCGCTTGACAGGGAGTCTTTCAGAGAGAGAGAGCAGTTTATAGAGATATGAGGAGAAAAAGCCAGCTAGCTATTATTGTAGAATCACTGGAATCTGACACACACAGGAGCAAGAAGGTTTAGGTCTTTTCCCTTTCAGGCTAGGAGCTGCACTGTTCTCACAAAATCCCTGATCACCTGGTCAAGGGGCAATTAAAACATTGCTGTCAGGCCGTACCCCATTAGACCGGACTCCTCTTCGACACTATCCTGTCTTTCATGGCACTGTTCCAGGACAACAACATTGTATATATCCCTCACACTGTAGAGATGTCCTTCAAACTGCAGCCATTGTAATTTTAATCCACAGTCCAACAGAAATAAAAAGATATGTTCTTTACATTTGTAACACGTCACATAAATTAATGGCCACATACAATATCACTAATGAACATGATCTGTAACCAAATACTTAAGTGGCTGGTAACAACAGATTGATCAAGTTTCTACTTTTCATCCAAACCTACAGAGCAGGACCTCAAAATGGTCAATAATTTTTCACAGAGGAATGTCTAAAGCAATCTACAATGATAACACCATGCATCCGGGCACAAGGTTAGCAGTATAGCAAAGGTTCTTTGGTGTAACGGTATAGTCTTTCTCTGCTGCCCTCCCAACCCCCTTGCATCCCACACTGTTCAACTTGAACGCAGAAACTGAATAAATTAAGTTATACTCACTATGTTCCTATAAAGTACTCCATAATTCAGGAGGGATGATTAAATTATTTTACAAGTTGAAGCCAAACCTGCAACTTCTAGAAATGACCTTTCTATCCATCAACTAATTTTCTAACAAGTATAACTGCTGCGGAAAATTAATTTTCCTCCTCTGTAAATTAAACCTCTCCCCTGCAAGCACCAGGAACTAATAAATTAAACTGCACACGGTATTAAATCATATAGAATTACTAGCTTTAGAAAATAACCATTTCACTGTAAAAATTATATTTTCAAATGTGTTTAAATCATTGCACAGTTTGAATGTCTAGGGTAGTGATCTTCAGTTTAGCCTCAATTTGTACAGTACCTTGTAAGACCCTCTGGAGTCTTTCATATAAGAAACAAGGAATATGTCAACAGGTAGCAGGGATGAACTGATCAGTGCGACAGCAAGTGCACAAATAGCAGTTATGGTGGAGACAACCTCACTTTCTTGTTGACTCTGGTATCGACGGATATATGTCCAGCAAAACACTAAAATTGCCTAGAAGACAGAAAATGAAGAAATTAACGAAAATGATCACATCTGACTGAATCACAACATCTCAAATAAACTTGCAATCTTAGCAATATATTAGTAACTGTTTTGTCCCAAAGGGCAAGCACAAAAAAACTTGTCAAAAAGTCTTGGTGTACAATGGGACCCCGTTAAAGACGATTTTAAAAAATTATGACAGCATTGAAATTAAAACTGAAATCATTTTGAATTGGAGTTGATATATGGTGGAGAAAGTCTGTGTATTAGTAGAGCCAACACTGGACCACATTCATTCAAAACTGCATCACCATCTCAGAAACAAACTTGGGTTTGTAGATACAAACCCTTTGAGTGGTGTGATTAAAATGTTATTTACTATGGTTAAAATTAATCTATGGCTATAATATTATAAACAGATGGTAATGCAATGTAGTTTTATTTTGCAAAGATTAAGACCTGATAACTGGATGTGATAACTGGACATTGAGAAAGAATAGTAAAATTAGTCAACATGAATTTATGAAAGGGAAATCATGATTGACAAACTCGGAGTTTTTTTTGAGGGTATTACTTGCAGCATTGATGAAAGAGAACCAGTGGATGGGGTGTGTTTGGATTTTCAGAAAGCTTTTGATAAGGTCCCACACAGTAAATTAGTAAAGAAAATTAAAGTGCGTGGGATTGGGGGGAATATGTTCGTATGGATTGAGAATTCGTTTTCAGACAGAAAGCAGAGTAGGAAAAATGGATTATTCTCAGGATGGCAGGCTGTTACCAGTGGGATATTGCAAGGATCAGTGCTAGGTCCACATCTAGTCACAATCTATATAAATGATTTGGATATGGGGACCAAATGTAATATTTCCAAGTCTGTCAACAACAGCAAACTGGATGGGAATGTGAATTGTGAGGGAAGTGCAAGGAGGCTTCAAGAAGACTTGAACAGGCTAAGTGAATGGGTTAGAATATGAGAGATGGAATTTATTGTGAATAAGTTTATTCACTTTGATAGAAAAAATAGAAAGGCAGAAAATTTCTTAAATGGTGAGGGGTTGGGAAGTGCAGATGTCCGAAGGGTCCTGGAAGAACTTATTTATGAGTCACTAAAAGTTAGCATGCGGTGCAGTAAGCAATAAGGAAAACAAATGGTACTTTGGCCTTCATCGCAAGGGGATTTGAGTACAGGAGTAAAGATGCCTTGCTGCAATTGTAAAGAACCTTGGTGGGACCACGCCTGGAGTATTGTGTACAGTTTTGGTCCCCTTATCTAAGGAGGGATATACATATCATAGAGGGAGTGCAACGGAGATTCACCAGATTAATGCCTGGCTGGCAGGATTGTCTTATGAGGAGAGACTGGGGAGAATGGGTCTGTATTCTCTAGAGTTTTGAAGACTGAGGGGCAGTCTCATTGAAACTTACAAAAATCTTCCAGGTCGTGACAGGGCAGACATAGATAAGATGCTTCCCCTAACTGGTGAGTGTAAAATGAAGGGATATAATCTCAGGATAAGGGGTAGACCATTTAAGACTGAGATGAGGAGGAATTTCTTCATTCAGTAGGTAGTGAATCTTTGGAATTTTCTGCCCCAGGAGGCTTTGGAAGCTCAGTTATTGAGCATGTTCAAAACAGAAATCAATAGATTTCTGGAGACAAATGATATCGGGCAATATGGAGATAGTGCAGGAAAGTGGCATTGAGGTAAGAACATAAGAACTAGGAGGAGTAGGCAATTCAGCCCTTCGAGCCTGCCCCGCCACTCAATACGATCATGGCTGATCTCATTTCGACCTCAACTGCAATTTCCCACCCTCTCCCCATAACCTTTCAACCCGTTACTAATTAAAAATCTGGCTATCTCCTCCTTAAATTTATTCAGCATCCCAGCATCCACTGCACTCTGAGGTAGTGAATTCCACAGATTCACAACCCTTTGAGAAAAATAATTCCTCATCTCTGATTTAAATCTACTGCCCCTTAGCCTAAAACTATGGCCTTTCGTTCTAGAATGCCCCAGAAGGGGAAATATCCACTCCACGTCAACTTTGTCTATCCCCTTTAGCATCGTATATACCTCAATTAGATGTCCTCTCATCCTTCTAAACTCTAGTGAGTACAGGCCTAAACTGCTCAATCTCTCCTACTAAGACAAGCCCCGCATCTCTGGAATCAATCAACTGAACCTCCTCTGAACTGCCTCCAATGCAACTACATCCTTCCCTGAGTAAGGGACAAAAACTGTGCACAGTACTCCAGGTACGGTCTCACCAATGCCTTGTACAGTTGCAACAACACTTCCCTATTTTTATACTCTATTCCTTTAGCAATAAATGCCAAAATTTCATTTGCCTTCTTTAATATCTGCTGTACCTGCATACTAGCTTTCAACGATTCATGCACGAGGACACCTAAATCTCTCTGCACTTAAGCACTCTGACGTTTCTCTCCATTTATTCTTCCGACCAAAATGGATAACCTCACACTTATCCACGTTAAACTCCATCTGCCAAATTTTGGCCCATTCACCTAACCTGTCCACATCTGGATGCTGAATAAATTTAGGGAGGAGATAGACAGATTTTTAATTAGTATATTTGTAAATTTCTTATTTCTTCATTGCAACTTAATTTCCCATCTATTCTGATGCCATCTGCAAACTTAGCTATAGTACCTTCTATCCCTGAATCCAAGTCATTAATATAGATTGTAAACAGTTGGGACTCAAGGACTGAACCCTGTGGCACCCCTCTAGTTACAGCTTGCCATCCAGAATAAGACCTATTTATGCCAACTCTGCTTTCTGTTGGTTAGCCAATCCTCTATCCAAGCTAATATATTACCCCTAACTCCATGTGATCTTATCTTGTGTATTACTCTTTTGTGCGGCACTTTATCAAAGGCCTTCTGGAAACGCGGATATATTACATCTACAGGATCCCCATTATCCACTTTGCTTGTCACATCTTTCTAGGTAAGGGCGTTATATTATCATTTTTCCAATCCACTGGAACCTTTCCAGAATCCAGGGAATTTTGGAATATTATAGCCAATGCATGCACTATCTCCGCTGCCACTTCCTTTAATACCCTGGGATGTAGGCCATCAGGTCCTGGGGACTTGTCACCCTTTAATCCCAACAGTTTGCTCAGAACTTTTTCTCTAGTGATGGTGATTATTCGTAGTTCCTCCTTCTCTATACCCTCTGCACTACCTGTTACTATTAGGGTGGTACTAGTGTCCTCCACCATGAAAACTGGGGCAAAATACTGATTAAGCATCTCTGCCATTTCTGCATTCTCCATTATTAACTCCCCAGTCTCATCTTCCAAGGGACCAACATTCACTTTAGCTACTTTCTTTCCTTTTATATACTTGTAGAAGCTTTTGCTATCAATTTTTATATTTTGCGCTAGTTTTCTTTCATAATTTACCTTTGCTCTTTGTATTTTTTTTTTAGTAACCCTTTGTTGATCTTTAAAACATTCCCACTTTTCCAGCCTGCCACTGACCTTTGCAATTTGGTATGCCTTAGTTTTTGCCTTTATGTTATCTTTAACTTCCTTGCCTAGCAATGGATGCTTTTTCCCCCCTCTTACCATCTTCCTTCCTCTTTGGAATATATTTTACTTGGAGAGGAATTGAATATCTCCTTAGGTATCTGCCACTGTTCATCAATTGTCCTACCTTGTAGTCTTCCTGCCCAGTGCACTAGGGCCAAATCTGCCCTCATGCCTATGTAGCAAGTAGATGCATGAAAATGGCATTGAGGTAGTTATCAGCATGATCTAACTGAAGAGCGGAGAAGGCTTGATGGGCTGAACAGTCTACTCCTGTTCCTATGTTCCAAAAACTAAGCTTCATGCACTTGATAAAAATGGATGCAATTTAATTTGGATTTCATGCTTGCACGCTCTGCTATTCTTTTTGCTATGAAGATTTTCTTACCATCTCAATGACCCAAGACCTAGAAACACGGGACTATCAATCTTCCAATTATTAGATCTAAAGAAGAAAACTGGAACATTTTCAGGGAACCGTAGACCTTAGTACAGAGTTTAACATCAATGATAGAGAAAATGGAAAAACATCTCGAATATAAAAGATAATAATGAACGGTCAACATGGATTTTTAAAAAAAGTCTTACTTGAACATCATCACTGAATTCTTTGAAGAAATAAAAAAGGAGACAAGGATATAGTAGAAGGTGAAATATATCCAGATTTGCAAAAGGCCTCTAATAAGATGTTACATAATAGGCTAATGAACAAGATCAAGGTATGCAGAGTTAAGGGACAATTAGCACGAGGGATAGATGGCTGGCTGAAAGACAGGGAGGAAAATGTAGATACAAAGTGGAAGAAGATGGGAAATGGGGTCCCACAGGGATCAGTGCTCAAACTACTGTTGTTCACAATTTGTATTAAAAGTTTAAACTTTGAAATCAAAAACCAAATTGGGAGGAATAGTCAACATTGATGAAGACCTACAACAAATGACATTAATAAACTTGAAAAATAAATATATAATTAGCAAATGAATCTCAACACTATGATGTATTACATCGAGGTAAGAAAAACTAGGTGGTCAATATTACTTGGAAAATTAATCTACATTGGGTGGAGGAGCTAACAGGTCTGCGTGTATAAATATACCAAATCACTAAAAGTTGTGGTGCAAGACAATAAGGCCATATCAAAAGCAAACACAGCACTACCGTTTCACTTCTAGAGGGATGGAATTGAAAAGTTGAGACATTATGCTAAACTTGTATCAAATCTTGGTTAGGCCGCACTTGCAGTAGCGTTCTGGATGCCACATTATAAAAAGGGTATAGGAGGGAGTATAAAAAAGAATTTGCAAGGATGATACCAAAATGGCATGGATATACCTATCAGGAAAGCATGAAAAGGCTGTGTCTCTTTTCCCTTGAAAAAAGCTGAGGGGTAACCGAAAAGAGGTCTTTCAAATTATGAAAGGTTTTGAGAGTGGATACAGAGAGAATGCTTCATCTTGGGGAAGAGCATAACTATGGAATTCAGAAGAAAATTACTTGCCCAAAGAGTGGTGAGAATGTGTAACTTATTACCACAGGGAGTAGTTGAGGTGAATAATATTGCTGCATTTAGGGGAAGTTAGGTAATGATATGAGGTAGAAGGGAGTAGAGGGTTAACACTGATTAGAGATGGATGAAAAAGGATGGGAAGAGGCTGGAGAGTGCTTTGAGGTACTGGTAAGCTGTCGAAATCTCTGAAGCATTTAGGAGTGTGGGGATCATGACTGCCTGGAGAATCATGACCTTAAGTTTCTGGATTTGATATCCTGGTTCTCAAATACTCTTTGCCTCGGTTGGCCGAAAGTTAAGCAGGCACTTTGGAAGCAATGAAGAATTTTGACTTCTATGTCTGCCTTCATCGAGGGGAGATTCCCAAGATATGCAAAATTATTTACATTTTCCAGGATCTCACCACTGAAGTTAATCAACAGTGGGAAGTGTTTTGCGAAGAGCTAGTTGGAAAAGGACCTTGGTTTTCCAGATGTTTAGTGAAAGGCCCATTTTCTCATATGATTCAGAGAAGGCGTGTACAATGACCTGGAGCTCAGTTTCTGAACGAGTATGTATACACAAGTCCACATGCACGCACATGCACCCCCACACACACGTGTACACAACATACTGAAGCTCAATGGCTGAGGATGGAGTGGTTTTTGATTTTGGAGTGAAGGCGGTGTAGGTTGAACACAGTTGTCCTCTATTTTGTAGATTATCTCCACACCTCCATGAGTCTAGTTTGCATTAAAGAAATATAAACATGAGCTCTACAACTGGCACAGTTTCTTTTCCATATGCCACCAAATTTCAACTATATTTTGCACTCAGTTGGCGATCTAATTCACTGTGGGAGGGTTTTTTTTTGGCTCATCCTGCTCAAAACAAAGGATGCTATCATTGGGAAATCAAGCAATTTCCCATTTCATGAAATTAGTGTCAACCACAGGTGTAGCAAAGCTAAAAACACCACCTCCATCAAGGTCTTAGCCCCAACCACAGAGAAGACAACTCACTACACCAATACACGTCTCTATGATCGATCAGATCTTATATCAAGTCACAAAGCACTATAAATAAATCCACTATATATGAAATCAGAAAAGAAAAACAGAAAATACTAGCAACTTGAAGATCTGCAGTTTTTAATGGGGAGGCAAGTCTAGCAATTAAACACACAGTCTGCAGCAGCTTCAAAAAGAACACTCCTCAACTTTACAAATATGTTGGAGTACTCACTAACTTTCCACACACAAATGAATAGTGGATAGGTGTGAAAGGATGGCAGCAAGCCATAGGAAATGTGCTGTATACAGATGAGAGAGAATGCTTGGTCTAAAAAAGGCAAGTGTGAAATGCACACCTGAGTTAACAATCAAAGGAAGCTTTTAGTACATATTTTAGAGTACTCCAGAGAAAAATAAACCCATTATTTTTCAGTGCACTAGTGTGTGGTATAAACCAAGAAAGAAGGGTTAATGATGCGCGATATATCATTGCAGATTAAATCTTGTGGAAGCAGTTATGTGGCTAATTAGGCTATTGGTATTTGCTGTGAGTTTAAAACATTCATGATTTGTGCACACTTAAATTCTCAGAAGAAAACAGCTCAAATAATTACATTGTTATCTCAAGTATAAAACTATATTTTATAGAAAGTGGTATTGTAATACAAATTGTTCAACTGTACTTGCAATGGTTCAGCATCATGAGCACAGTTCTTGTTAGTTATATCCAATTTCTTCTATTACTGTTTCTCCTTTGTCCGTATTTACTATTCTTTTTCTCCCCCCACTCATCATCCGTCCCCCTGCATTTTGAAGTCCAACGTCCCTCAAACCAACACTTGCCATTATAATTCCTCTTCCTTCCATTTCATGCACCTTCCAAATTACTTTCTTGGGGCTTTCCTTCCTGTTTGGATTTTTCTTCTGGTCCAAAAGTTCATTTGGTCCCCCTCCCCTTCCTTCATTCTGCCATCTTCCAACATTAAATACCCTTAGTTAGTCCACTTTCTCTATTATTTCAATTTCTCACCCACTTTGCGCTCACTTTTTGTACCCCCTCTGTCTCTTCAGCCTTACACCATGCATTTTCTCCTTTCCTGGAGGTCCAATACACCTAGACATGTGTCTACTGTGGCTCAGTGGATAATATGCTTTCCTTGGAGTCAGAAAGTTGTGGGCTCTAGTTCCACTTCTGAGGCATTGGTACATAAACCAGTTTAAAACTTCATCACTGTGTTGAAGGGACATTGTATTGTTGGAGAGGTCGGCTTTTAAATGGGACCTTAATCTGCCCTTTCAGGTGAACGAAAAAGATCACACGATTCAATTGGAGAGCAGGAACTCCTCTAGTACCCTGGGAACATTTACCCAACGATCAGCCTCTAAAATAGATGATTTGAACATTAAATTTGAAGCTGGTTTTGGCAGCTTGCTGTGCATATATTGGTTATATCGTTTCCTAAATTACAACAGCGCCTATACTTCAAAAACACTTCATTGGTTGTAAAATGCTTCAGGCACCCCAGGGTTGAGAAAGCAGTTTTATAAACACAAGTCTTCACTTCTTTTCTTTCTGAAATGCCTCTCTTGTAGCTGAACTTTAGTGACCAATTCCTCTTCCACTCAGCCCCATCACCTCCTTCACACCCTAATCCTAATTCCAGCCTTCTGCTACTCCCTCCACTGTGGGAGCACTTTGTTCAAACAACCAGACCTTTGCTGATCCCAGCACTTAGTACAAATTAATCACAAGTTTGTTTCTTTGTTCGAGGTCAAATAAGATAAAAATAAAAAAGGATAAAAGTAAAAGCCAGAGAGATTGAGACATTCAAGAAAGCACACCAAGAAGATATGTTTGTAAGTATCAGGAATCAAGATATAGATGAGAAGAGTACACAAGGCTGGTCTCTTTATGCACAAGTGATAAAATACAAGCAATGCAATCCTACTCAGTGAACCCAAAATTACAATTGTGTGTTAACATAGCATCTTTAACATACAAAATATCTCAATATGCTTTTCGGAGAAGTAAGAGGGAACAAAATCAAGCTATCAGTAAGGCTAACCATAGGCTCAATTTCAAAGATTTGTTTTGAACAGGCTTTAAAAGCAAGACGAGAAGTTTAGGAGGGAGTTCAAAAGCATAGAGTCAAGGCAAATTAAAGCTGTACTGTCAATGGTGGGGCAAAGTAGGGGGTGCGCAGGAAACCAGAATCAGAATAATTGCATATATAGGGGGAGGTAGAAGCGCAGTGGTTTTGTCACTGGATTGGTAATTCAGAGACCCAGGGTAATGCTCTGGGGATCCAGGTTTGAATACCACCATGGCAGATGGTGGAATTTGAACTCAGTAAAAATCTGGAATTAAAAGTCTAATGATGCCCATGAAAATGATTGTCATAAAAACCCACCTAGTTTACTAATGTTCTTTCTTTAGGGAAGGAAATATTATCACCACACCACCTTCTGAAATCTCTCCCTTGCTAATTAATGAGAGAAATGTATTGATCCTGACTAGGTGACTATCTGTATTTATCTAATAAGATTTACATACTGTCTTACTTTTATTACATTATGTGTGCTACTGCCATCCTCACCTCACCTGGCCTACATGTGACTCCAGACTCAGTAATGTGGTTGACTGTTAAATGCCCTCCGAAATGGCAAATAGCAAGCTGCTCAGTTACAAAGTCAATAAAAAGGAATAAAACCAGACAAACCACCCGGCATCCACCTAGGCACCGGAAACGACATTGGCAAACCTAGCCCTGCAAAGTTCTCGTTACTAACATATGGGGGCTTCTGCCAAAATTGGAAGAGCTGCCTCACAGACTAGTCAAGCAACAGCCTGACAAAGACATCCTCACGGAATCATACCTTACAGATCATGTCCCAGACACCACCCTCACCATCCCTGTCCCACAGGCAGGAGACACCCAGCAGAGGTTGCGGCACAATGGTATACAGTCGGGGGGTGGGGGTTTGGTTGAATCTTCAACATCGACTCCGGCCCCCAAGAAGTCAGAAGTCATAAGTCAGGTCAAAATTGGGCAAGAAAACCTCCTGCTGATTACCATGTACCACCCTCCCTCAGCTGATGAATCAGTGTTCCTCCATGTTAAACACTACTTGGAGGAAGCACTGAGTGGCAAGGGCGCAGAATGTACTCTGGATGGGGGCTTCAATGTCCATCATCAAGAGCGGCTTGGTCGCACCATTACTGACCGAGCTGGCCGAGTCCTAAATGACATAGCTGCTAGACTGGGCCTGCTGTAGCTGGTGAGGGAACCAATAAGAGGGGAAAACATACTTGCCCTCATCCTTACTAACCTGCCTGCCGCAGATGCATCTGTCCATGACAGTATCGGTAGGCTTGACCACCGCACAGTCGTTGTGGAGATGAAGTCCCGCCTTCACATTCAGTGTTTCCTACATCGTGTTGTGTGGCACTACCACCGTGATGAACAGGATAGATTCCGAACAGATCTAGCAACTCAAGGGTGGGCATCCAAGAGGTACTGTGGGCCATCAGCAGCAGCAGGATTGTACTCAAACACAATCTGTAACCTCATGGCCTGGCATATCTCCCACTCTACCATTACCACCAAGCCAGGGGATCAACTCTGGTTCAATAGAGAGTGCAGGAGGCATGCCAGGAGCAGCACCAGCATACCTAAAAAAAAATGAGGTGGTAGCTGGTGAAGCTATAACACAAGATTACTTGTGTGCCCAACAGCATAAGCAGCAAGTCAAAAGAGAGATACGGAAATCTTGTCGCAGCAAGTGATCAACAGAACTGAGCAATTCCACAACCAATGGATCAGATCTAAACTCTATAGTCCTGCCACATCCAGTCATGAATGGTGATGGATGGTTAAAACAACTCACTGGAGAAGGCTCCACAAATATTTCCATCCTCAATGATGGAAGAACCCAGCACATCATTGCAAAAGATAAAGCTGAAGCATTCGCAACAATCTTCAGCCAGAAGTGCCGAGTGGATGATCTATCTCTGCCTCCTCAAGGAGATCCCCAGCATCACAAGTGCCAGTCTTCAGCCAATTCGGTTCATTCTACATGATGTCAAGCAACAGCTAAAGGCACTGGAAACTGCAAAGGCTATGGGCCCTGACAATATTCTGACGACAGAACTGAAAACTTGTGCTCCAGAACTTGCTGTGCCCCTAGCCAATCTGTTCCAGTACAGTTACAACACTAGCATCTATCTGGCAATGTGAAAAATTGCCCAAATATGTCCTGTACACAAAAAGCAGGACAAATCCACCCCATCAGTATACTTTCGCACTCCAGATCATCAATAAAGTGATGGAAGGGGTCATCAACAATGCCATCAGGCAACACTGACTTAGCAATAACCTGCTCACTGACATTCGATTTGGGTTCCGCCAGGGTCACTCAGCTCCTGACCTCATTACAGCCTTGGTTTAAACGTGGACAAAAGAGCTGAACTCCTGAGGTGAGGTGAGGTAAGGGTGACTGCCCTTGATATCAAGGCAGCATTTGACTGAGGGTAGCATCAAGGAGCCTTAGCAAAACTGGGATCAACAGGAATCAGGGAGAAAACACTCTGGGGGTTGGAGTCATTTCTAGCACAAAGGAAGATGGTCATGGTTGTTGGAGGTCAATCATCTCAAATCCAGGATACCATTGCAGGAGTTCCTCAGGGTAGAGCCCGCAGCCCAATCATCTTCAGTTGCTTCAACGTTCACAAACCTTCCTTCCATCATAAGGTCAGAAGTGGGGATGTTTGCTGATGACTGCACAATGCTCAGCACCACTCGTGACTACTCAGGTACTGAAATTGTCTGTGCCCAAATGCAGCAAGACCTGGACAAATTCCATGCTTGGACTGACAAATGGCAAGTAACATTCACGCCACACAAGTGTCAGGCAATGATCATCTCTCCAACAAGAGAGAATCTAATCATTGCTCCTTGACATTCAATGGTATTACCACCGCATTGAATCCTCCAATATCAACTTCCTAGGGGTTACCATGGACCAGAAACTGAACTGGACCACCCATAAAAATTCTGTGGTTACAAGAGCAGGTCAGAGGCTAGGAATCCTGCAGCAAATAACTCACCTCCTGATTCCACAAAGCCTAACCACCACCTACAATGCACAAGTTAGGAGTGTGATGAAATACTCGCCACTTGCCTGAATCAGTGCAGCTCCCACAACACTCAAGAAGCTTGACACCATCCAGGACAAAGCAGCTCACTTGATTGGCACCCCTTCCACAAACATTCACTCACTCCACCGATGCACAGTAGCAGCAGTGTGTACCATCTACAAGATGCACTGCAGAAACTCACCAAGACTCCTTAGGCAGCACCGTCCAAACCCACAACCACTATCATCTAGAAGGACAAGGGCAGCAGATACATGGGAACACCATCACCTGGAAGTTTCCCTCCAAGCCACACATCACCTTGGTTTGGAAATATATCACCGTTCCTTCACTGTCACTGGGTCAAAATCCTGGAACTCCCTTCTTAAAAGCACTGTGCTTGTACTACATCACAGGGACTGCAGCAGTTCGAGAAGGCAGTTCACCACCACCTTCTCAAGGACAACTAGGAATGGGTAATAAATGCTGGCCTACCCATAATCCGTAAACGAATAAAGAAAAATAGGGACATGGAGCGGGAGCCTTTAAGTATTATTTCTCATTCTCCAGGAACCAGTCCAAAGCTATTTTCAGCTCACAATGGCTTGCTTCCTTTGTCCTTTTCCAGCTGTACAAGACTTAATCCCCAAACTGACTTTCACAGTGAGGGTTGCCCTGGAGATTCCTCCCTCGTGCCTAAGCTAGACAAATCTTCCAGCCCTATTTAAATCCTCATGAGTTTGGTCCCTTCAATCTGAGAGTGAGCTGCCACCCACATTCTACTTGGTGAAAAGAGAGACTGGCTGCCTCTATCTCTCTGCTTTCTCTCTCTGAAATTCTTGTGGACTTGTTTGTGAATTTCAGGAATATCGTAAGAGAAACTTATAAGTTGATACTACAGTTGCTTTCTCTGGCCTGTTGTCCTCTCAGATCCCATCTCCATGGCAACGCCAATCACCTTGTGCACAAATACAAATGCTAATTAACCATCTTCTAAACCCCCAGCTCCATTCCACCTCAGAATTAAATTGACAGTTGTAAGCATAACTGTTTTTAAAGCCTGACATTTCTAACACCCCTCTGTGGGGCTTAGAGACTAACAGTCTACCGAAAGTCAGCACAAATTCTCTTGCCATCGTCCACAGGCATGAACATCTTGTACCTTTTTCCCAGTAAAACAATCTAGGCCCCTCTTTAAACTTTAACAAACAAGCCAGCCAAGTTTGTGATACTGCAGAATTCAGAACATGTCACATGACCCTCTTCATTCCTTCATTTTACCATAAATTGAAGAGACCATCCCAAAACATAATCTTATAAACTTTGCATTTGTAACAGCTGGAATAGTCAAATTTAGAGGTAACAAAAGTGTGGATGAGTGTTTCAGTAGAAGATAAGCTGAGGCAGGGATGGAGACAGGCATACTTAGTTAGGTTGGCCATCTTGATGGAGTGGTTGCATGGTTGGAAGCTTACCTCGTAGTCAAATAGGACACCGTGATTGCAAGGAATCTGGTTCCACCTCAGCTGGAAGAGGGATGAAGTCCAACGGTAGGGAACAGAATTTGAGGAGGAGGGTGGGTGGGTGTTGGCATTGAATAATGACGTCAGTGTTCTAAATGTTTAACTGGAAGAAATTTTTGCACACCTAATACAGGATGCCATGCAAGTAGTATGACAAATTAGAGGCAGAGGGGTGGTGGTGAGGTAGCGCTAGGTGTCATTAGTGTACATGTGAAAACCAATGTATTTTTAGATAGTGTCACCAAGAATGTACATGAGAAATAGGAGGGGCTCAAGGATAGAGCCTTGGGGATTTTATGATTATAACAGATAGATGGGAATGGAACTAGATGAGGGCTGTCCCACATAGCTGGACAATGGAGTCCAGGTGTTGGAGGAGGATATTTAAATGGAGAGAAATTCCAGAATGCTTCAGTGCAGAGAGATCTGGGTGTCCTCGTGCATGAAGCGTTGAAAGCTAGTATGCAGGTACAGCAGGTAATAAGGAAGGCAAATGGAATTTTGGCATTTATTGCTAAAGGAAGTGAGTACAAAAATAGGGAAGTGTTGTTGCAACTGTACAAGGCATTGGCGAGACTGCAACCGGAGTACTGTGAACAGTTTTGGTCCCCTTACTTGAGGAAGGATGTAGCTGCACTGGAGGCGGTTCAGAGGAGTTTCGCTAGATTGATTCCAGAGCTATTCTCCAGAGGCAAATCAAAAAATCATGTTAATCAAATCAAAAATAGGTAAGGGTGGCAGGTGTACATCCCTGAAAGACTTAGGAGACAATCATAGAATGGTTACAGCATAGGAGACTATTCGGCCCATCGCTTCCATGTGGCTCTTTGCAAGGGCAACTTACCTCGTCCTATTCCTCCACCTTTTCTCTGTAGCCCTGCAAATTTGATCTCTTCAGTTAATTATCTAATTCCCTTTGAAAGCCATGATTGAATCTGCCTTCACCACTCAGAGTGCATTCCAGATCCTAACCATTTGTTGCGTGAAATAAGATTTACTTCATGTTGCCATTGCTTCTTTTCCAATCACCTTAAATCTGTGCCCTCTGGTTATCGATCTTACCACCAATGGGGACAGCTTTTCCCTATCTGCTCTGTCCAGTCTTCTCATGATTTTGAATACCTCTATCAAATCTCCTCTCAGCCTTCTCTTCTCAAAGGAGATCAGCCCAGGTTCTCCAATCTATCCACATAACTGAAATTCCTCATTCCTGGAACCATCCTCATGAATCTTTTCTGCATCCGCCCTAAGACCTTCACATCCTTTCTAAATGAATAAATTAGTTGGATATGTGAAACAATTTGGCAGCTTCCATCCTAATTTTTATGGTCCTAGTTCAAAACTTACTAGATTTATTGAGTTCAATTTTGCAATTTGCCATTGTGGGATTTGAGCTCTCCAACCTCTGGGTTGCTAGTCCAGAATCAAAGCCACTGCCATGATCATTTCCTCACACCATTCCCAAGCGACAACACCACAGGAATATTTCAAATCCTCATACATACTGCCTACAGAAAAGCTCAACATGATCCAAGATGAAAGCAGTCAAAATCAGACAAGAATCTTCGAGCTTTGCACAAGCTTAGCAGGTTCTCACAGCAATTAGTGAGCCACAAGATTCCAAAAAGTCTAAGGTGTAACCCTGAATTTGTACTACAAGTTATCTCATTTTGTTGGAGTGGTGGGGGTGACTGCGCCTGTCCTCTGTGTCCCTTGGTTAGGGATAAAAAAAAAATTTCCCACTCCTGAACATTACAATACTGTGAACCCAACCAGAAGGCACATATGGGCACCAGATCAAAGCAAGATTCTGCTGACAGGAAAAACTAGATGAAGAGGTGGGACTAGAAGTTTTAATTCAACTAACCCTTTTGTTACCTGACCCCTGTACAACCTAGGCTAACCTTACAAGACACCAACCTTTTGCAGTGTGCAATAAAGCCACAATAGCCATAAACAAATGTTTACAAAATCCATGCAGAAAAACGTTAAATATAGAAACATGGAAAATAGGAGTAGGCCATTCGGCCCTTCAAGTTTGCTCCGCCATTCGTTATGATCATGGCTGATCATCCAACTCAATAGCCTGTTCCCGATTTCTCCCCATATCCTTTGATCCCTTTCACCCCAAGAGCTATATCTAACTCAACTACTTTCTGTGGTAGCGAATTCCACAGGCTCACCACTCTCTGGGTGAAGAAATTTCTCCTCATCTCAGTCCTAAATGCTCTAGCCCATATCCTCAGACTGTGACCCCTGGTTCTGGACTCCCCCATCATCGGGAACATCGTTCCTGCATCTACCCTGTCTAGTCCTGTTAGAATTTTATAGAATGACAAATAAGAGGAGCGGGCCCCCAGGGTTCACACAAGACCATTCAACACAATCATGGTTGATCGTTGACCTCAATTCTACTTCCTTGCCCAACCCCCATATCCCTCGATTGCCTCAGGGTTAAAAAAAATATCAACTTCTGTCGTGGATATACTCAACAACTGAGCATCTGAAGATCTTGAGTAGAGAATTCCAAAGATTCACAATCCTGAGGTGAAGTAACTTCGCCATGTCTCAGTCCTAAATGGTCAATCGCTTACACTGAGATTGTCTCCCCATGTTTTAGACTCAGCAGCCAGGGGGAACAATCTATTGTGTCTAACTTTGTAAAGTTCCCTCAGAATTTCATAAATCTCAATGAGATTATCTCTCATTCTTCTAAACTTTAGTGAGCATAGGCCCATGAACATGGGTAGCACTCGGATGAGGTTATTAAGCACTGCTTCATTCACTTTGTTCTACTATAATTGTATTTCACCCTTATAAAAGTGGCATTATTTATATTCAAACACAATGACAGCATCTAGAAATACACACCAATTCAGATGAAGAGCACCCACACACTGCAGAACAAAAGAAGTTTGTGGTCGTTTCAAAAGAGCATTATTGTACAAACTGGATCACATGGCACACGCACATTCAAACAGTCTCTCTGCTTGAATTACAAGCAAAATTGATACAACCAGAAGCCCGCAGTGCATAAAAGATAAATTTACCGTGAGGATGGGTTTCAAAGGAACATGCTTTTCCAACTTTTCCAAGCACTTGTTTCATAAGTAAACTTTTTGAAACTTATTTTTAATTCATCATATTATGTAAACACTGATCAGTACATCAACTTTAATGAAAGTGGTACAATTTTTAATTGTAAACTCAAAGGAGGAAGCAAAACTCCAACCACAGCTGTTGTAGTTTCCCAAAGAGAGCTGTCACCAAAAAATAAATGTAATGAAGACATTTGCAACAGCTACAGCATTTCCAAAGTAAAATTATCCATGCCTGGGGAGAATGGCACCTCTGACCAGGATAATACAAAAAAGGATGAACCTAATGGCTCCCAGTCCACCAACATCTCAAATTTTAAATATCATCTTCAAGGCCCAATCCATTCAGGGCCTTACCCCTTCTGATCACTGAACACCATCCCCATCCTAAAACCAACTCCTCCATGTGCTCAAAGAACTCTCCAAGTCTGTCCTCTTCAGCATCTCCCAATCCCTTTGGCCACATCATCAATAGTTGAATTTACAACCATTCAGAAACCAAACCTCTACCTCACCACCTCGATTTCTGTGTAAACCTTGCCTCAGTTTGTAACATTATCAAGTCCCACTCCAAAGACTTGAGCACAAAGAATCAAGGCTGACATCCCAGTGCAGTGTAGAGGGAGTGCTGCCCAGGGGGAGGTGACAACTTTCAGGTGAAACCTTAAACCACTGCCCCATGTGCTGTTTCAGATCGATGTAAATGATCCCATGGCACTAATTCAAAGAACTTTTCTTGGTGTCCTGGACAATATTTATCCCTCAAACAACAACAGTAACACAGCTGATCTGGTTATTATCAGTTTGCTGTTTGTGGGGGTTTGCTGTGTGCCAATTTGCTGCTAAATTTCCTACAACAGTGACCACACGTCAAATCTACTTCATTGCCTCTGAAACACTTGGGGAACATCCTGAGGCTGAGGTCATGCAAGGGCTATATAAATACAAGTCTTTTTTTCTCTACTATCTTCTTTGGCTCGTGTCAATTCGGTCCGATAACATTTCTCTGAAACATCTTAGGCCATGCTTCTACATTAAAGGCATTGTTGCAGAAACGGGTGGTACACTCACTCATCTGCAGAGAGCTGGAGCTTGTTGGGCCTGTTCCAGCACTGGGTAGGTTGTCCTGTGATCTGTTCCTTAACTCCACCTGCAATAACCCTAGCCTAAACAAAAATCTTTCACCTCAATTTTGAAAGGACCATAAGTTAAAGGCCTCTGTTTCGATTTTGCAAGTGCCAGAAAAGTTAGCAACAGCAAAGAGTGAAGCGCAGAGATCAAAAGCATGCTTGCCATCCGAAGTGCATTAAAGAAAAACAGAAAATGCTGCAGATATTCAGCAGGCTCTGTAGAGAGAGAGACGGGAAGCGGGGGGGAGGGGTCGTGGGAGAGTTAATACCTCAGGTCTGTTTAAATAAAATGTAAATAAAGTATAATAGAAAATGAAGTGCAGATCAAGACCCTGCTTGCTATCTGGTGTGTATTAGAAAACAAAATGCTGGAAATATTCAGCAAGTTCTGCCAAGAGAAAGAAAAAACAAACTTTAACATCTCAGATCGATTTTATGTAAAATCGAAATAATTATTAGCTATTAAATATTAAGTTATTTTATTACTTTTTAAAATGTAAACTGGAATGTGACCACACAAACACACACACCAGTTGTTTAATGTTGTGAATTTTTACTCTTCCTCAGGCCCTATCCACATTCTCTCTCTCTCTCCCACACACACACACACTCCTGGGTGTCCAACTGAATTTGGCCACTTCATTCTTGTTATTAAAGAATGCGCCAGAGCCCAGGCCTGAACCACACACACACGGACTTGACTCATTAATTAATGGATACAGAGAGGCCGCCTCTCGGGCAGGGCCTTTGGCCTACCAGTAAAACCAAGGAGAATATGGACCAGCCCCACACGGACTCGGTCAAGACCGAACCCATCGCCAAAACCCAGAGAACAGCCTCCGCCACCCAGCCCGAACCGGCCCGGCTCACCCCCTAACAACAGGGAGGACCTGCTTGCGCGCACACCCAGCCGTCCGCGCGGCCGCCACGCGCGCGCGCAACGGCAGCCGCACCACGTGTGCGTGTGCGTGTGCGCGTGCGCCCTCCCCCTCCCCGAGGCCGCAGCCGCAGCCGCCTGTCAATCAAAGGGCAGAGAGGTGGTTGGCCCTCACTGGCTTAGACAGCAGCAGGTTAACTCCCCTGCCCACCGCCCCCACCATCCACTATACTCACCACCTCTACACCTCATTCCTTACACCCCTCATATATCCCCACCCCCTACACTCCCACCGCCTGTACCCCCTACACTCCCACCGCCATTATCCCTTACATTCCCACCACCTTTATCCCCTACATTCCCACCACCTTTACCGCCTACACTCTCACCACCTTTACCCCTACACTCCCACCAGCCTTTACCCCTACACTCCCACCAGCCTTTACTCCCTACAAACCGCCACTGCCTACAACCCCACTCCTTACACTCCATGACCCTTTACCCCTACACCCCCTACACGCACCCTCCAGCTCCCTTTACCCCATCTCCTCCTTACATCCCCATTTACTCCCTACACCTCCTACACCCTCACCCCCAACACCAGCCACCCCTTACACCCCCAACCCCAACATACCCCAACCATCCTTTCTACACCTCCACCACCATTTATCCCCTTACCCTTAAACCCCATTTTACTCCCTACACCCCCACCCCTTCAGCCTCTCAACCACCTATACCCCCTACACCCCTCACCCCCTTTATCCCCTCCACCTTTTACTACCTACAGCCCCAACACACTTTCTAACTCCATCAATCTTATCCCCATGACCCAATCCACCCCCACCACACTTTACACTCCCCACTACCCTATCCACCCCCACCCGTCACCATAACAAAGCAGCCTGCTTAATTGGCATCTTAAACATTCACCCCCTCCACCACTGAAACACCGTGGCCCAGTGTGTACCATCTACAACAGGGGTGGGGAACCTTTTTCTTATCAAGGGGCCACTCACACATGGACAAAATCAGTCATGGTCCACACACATAAAAACCAACTTAATTTATTTTTTTTTTAGAGAGAATACAGAAATATTCATCTCACCCACTGCTTTAATGCGATGGCTGAGTTTGCTTTTCCTTAACGAGCTTTGTTATGTGTGCTGGCAATGATGATGTTGCTACTCGCAACTGTTTTTTCTCTTTCTGTCTCTCTCTTTCTCGCTCTCTCTCCTTTGCCACTTTGTCTGTGACTCTCTCCCTCCTTTCCCTTTCTGTCTCTTTCTCTTTCCCACTCATTCTGTCTGTCTCTTTCTCCAAATCCCACTTTGTCTTTCTCCCTTCCCATTCTATGTGTCTGTTTCTGTCTCTTTCCTTTCCACTCTGTCTGTCTCTCTTTCTCTCTCTCCCTCTCCTTTCCTACTCTGTCTCACCCCCAAATCAGTCCAGGCAGTGACTCAACAGCCCAAGGCTCTGCCCAACTCCCAGTCCAAGGCTGCACCTGAGACTGGAACCTGAGCCTCTTCCCACAATCTTCAGCCAGATGCGCTGAGTGGATGATCTATCTCGGCCTCCTCCATAGGTTCCCAGCAACACAGATGCCAGTCTTCAGCCAATTCAATTCACGCCACGCGATATCAAGAAATGGCTGGAGGCACTGGATACTGCAAAGGCAATGGGTCCTGACAATATTCCGGCAATAGAACTGAAGACTTGTGCTCCAGAAGTTGCTGCGCACCTAGCCAAGCTGTTCCAGTACAGCTACAACACTGGCATCTAACTGGCTATGTGGAAAATTGCCCAGGTATGTCCTGTACACAAAAAGCAGGACAAATCCAACCCAGCCAATTACTGGCATCCCTAGTTGCCCTTAAGAAGCAGCCTTCTTGAACCGCTGTGGCTCATGTGGTGTAGGTACATCCACAGTGCTGTTAGAAGGAAGTTCCAGAATTTTGACCCAGGGAAGTGAAGGAATGGCGATGTATTTCCAAGTCAGAATGGTGAGTGACTTGGAGGGGAACTTCCACGTGATGGTGTTCCCATCTATCTGCTGCCCTTGTCCCTCTGGATGATAGTGGTCGTGGGTTTGGAAGGTTCTGTCTAAGGAGCCTTGGTGAATTCCTGCAGTGCATCTTGTAGATGGTATACACTGCTGCCAGTGTGCGTCGGTGGTGGGGGGAGTGAATGTTTGTGGATGGGGTGCCAATCTAGCGGGTTGCTTTGTCCTGGATGCTGTCAAGCTTTTTGAGTTATCTACTCTTGATCATCAGTAAAATGATGGAAAGGGCATCAACAGTGCTATCAAGCGGGACTTGCTTAGCAATAACCTATGCACCAGTTTGGGTTTCTCCAGTGCTCCTGACCTCATTACAGTCTTGGTTAAAACATGGACAAAAGAGCTGAGCTCCCGAAGAGAAGCAAGAGTGACAGCATTTGACTGAGTGTGACATCAAGGAGCCCTAGCAAAACTGGAGTCAATGGGAATCAGGGGGAAAACTCTCCACTGGTTGGAGTCATACCTAGCACAACGGAAGATGCTTGAGGTTTTTGGCAGTCAGTCATCTCAGCTCAAGGACATCGCTGCAGGAGTTCCTCAGGGTAGTGTCCTCGGCCCAACCATCTTCAGCTGCTTCATCAATGACCTTCCTTTCATCATAAGGTCAGAAGAGGGGATATTTGCTGATGATTGCACAATGTTCAGCACCATTCGCCGCTCCTCAGATACTGAAGCAGTCCATGTCCAAATCCAGCTAGACATGGATAATATCCAGACTTGGGCTGACATGTGGCAAGTAATATTCACACCACGCAAGTGTCAGGCAATGACCATCTCCAGCAAGAGAGAATTCAACCATTGCCCCTTGACATTCAATGGCATTGCCATTGCTGAATCCCCCACTATCAACATCCTACATTGACCAGAAACCGAACTGGACTAGCCATATAAATATTGTGGCAACAAGAGCAGGTCAGAGGCTGGGAATCCTGCAATGAGTAACTCACTTCCTGACTCCCCAAAGCCTGTTCACCATCTACAAGGCACAAGTCAGGAGTGTGATGGAATACTCCCCATTTGCCTGGATGAGTGCAGCTCCCACAACACTCAAGAAGCTTGACACCATCCAGGGCAAAGCACTCCGCTCCCTTCCAAACACCTGCAACTCTGAACATCCCACTTCCACACGTTTACCCAAAATCCATAAAGAGGTCTGGTACACCCACCATTTCAGCTTGTTCCTGCCACACTAAACTGATTCTTGCCATCTCGACCCTATTTTTCTCCTTTTCCAGTCTCTTCCCACCTATGTACATGACCTTGCCAATTTCTGGTGCTAACCGTCTCCTCTTCACCATGATATCCAGTCCCTCTACATGTCCATCACCCATCCAGACAGCCTAGGAGCCCTATTTTCTTCCTTGAATGGAGGCCTGACCAGTCTCCATCTACCACCATCCTCCTCCACCTGGCTGAACTTGTTCTTAGATTAAACAACTTCCCCTTTTACTCCACTCACTTACTCCAAATAAAAGTTATTGGAATACATTGAACATCCTTTATTTGAGTCTTACACAAGTCCCCTCCCCTCCTCAGTACACTGATGTCTGTATCAGTACCACTTACTGCTCTTGCCCCAGGCTGTAAAATTCCATCGATTTTGCTTTCAATTTCCACCCATGCCTTGCCTTCACATGGTCGATCCCCAACTATTCCCTTCCCTTCCTAGACTTCTCTATCTCCAATTCTAGGAATAAGTTCTCAACCAATATATAAGCCCACTGATTCCCACAGCTACCACAAATGGTGGGAAGTGGTGTTCCGCAATGATCAGTGCTGGGATCACGGATGTTCAGCATTTACATAAATGATTTAGTCTCAAATACAATTTCAAAATTTGCAGATGACATTAAATTGAGCGTACAGCTTAAACAGAGGAGTGCAACAAATTACAGGAAGGCATTAATAAACTTGTAGGATGGGTGTTTAAATTGGCAAATAAACATCAATTTTGATAAGCATGACGTGCCACACACTGGGAGAAAGAATAAGAAGGTCACATAGCACCTGGTAAATAAGTGTTTAAATAGAATCAGAGAATCACAATGCAGTGGAGGCCATTCAGCCCATCGAGTTTACACCAACACATGAGAAACACCTGACTGACCTACCTAATCCCATTTACCAGCACTTGGCCCATAACTTTGAATGTTATGACATCCAGGTAGTTGTTAAAGGATGTGAGGCAACCCGCCTCCACCACCCTCCCAGGCAGTGCATTCCAGACCGTCACCACCCTCTGGGTAAAAAAGTTTTTCCTCACATGCCCCCTAAACCTCCTGCCCCTCACCTTGAACTTATGCCCCCTTGAGACTGAACCTTCAACTAAGGGGAACAGCTGCTCCCTATCCACCATGTCCATGCCCCTCATAATCTTGTACACCCAGATCGGGTCGCCCCTCCGTCTTCTCTGCTCCAACGGAAACAACTCAAGTCTATCCAACCTCTCTTCATAACTTAAATGTTTCATCCCAGGCAACATCCTGGTGAATCTTCTCTGCACCCCATCCAGTGCAATCACATCCTTCCTATAATGTGGCGACCAGAACTGCTCATTTTACTCCAGCTGTGGCATCACCAAGGTTCTATTCAACTCCAACATGACCTCCCTACTTTTGTAATCTATGCCTCGATTGATACAGGCAAGTGTCCCATATGCCTTTTTAACCACCCCACTAACTCAGCCTTCAGAGATCTATGGACAGACACGCCAAGGTCCCTTTGTTCCTCAGAACTTCCTAGTGCCATGCCGTTCATTGAATACTTACTTATAAAATTACTCCTTCCGAGGTGTATCACCTCACACTTTTCAGGGTTAAATTCCATCTGCCACTTATCTGCCCATTTGACCATCCCGTCTATATCTTCTTGTAGCCAAGACACTCAACCTCACTGTTAACCATCAGCCAATATTTGTGTCATCCGCAAATTTACTAATCCTACCCCCCACATAGTCATCTATGTTGTATATATAAATGACAAATAATAGGGAACCCAGCACAAATCCCTATGGTACACCACTGGACACTGGCTTCCAGTCACTAAAGCTTCCTTCTGTCATCACCCTCTGCCTGCTACAACTAAGCCAATTTTGAATCCACCTTATCAAATTACCCTGTATCCCATGTGCATTTGCCTTCTTTATAAGTCTCCCATGTAGGACCTTGTCAAAGGCTTTGCTGAAATCCATATAAACTACATCAACTGCACTACCCTCATCTACATACCTAGTCACCCCCTCAAAAAATTCAATCAAATTTGTTAGGCATAACCTCCCTCTGACAAAGCCATGCTGACTATCCCTGATCAAACCTTGCCTCTCCAGGTGGAGATAGGTACTCTCCTTCAGAACTTTCTCCAATAGTTCCCCTACCACTGGTGTGAGACCCTGTAGTTTCCTGGCTTATCTCTACAACACCTCTTAAATAGCGGAACCACATTAGCTGTTCTCTAGTCCCCTGGCATCTCCCCTGTGGCCAGAGAGCAATTAAAAATTTGGGTCAGAGCCCCTGCAATCTCCTCCCTTGCCTCCCTCAGCAGTCTGGGACACAAATCATTCGGACCTGGAGATTTGTCCACTTTTCAGCCTGCCAACACCTCCAATACTTTGTTGCTCCCTATATCAACTTGCTTAAGAACCTTGCAGCCTCTCTCCCCGAGTTTGATACCTTCATCCTCATTTTCTTGGGTGAAGACGGACGTGAAGTATTCATTCAACACTCTAGTGATATTCTCTGACTCCACCCATAGATTGCCCCCTTGGTCCCTTGTGGACCCTACTCTTTCCCTGGTTATCCTCTTCTCATTGATATACTTATAGAATAAGTAAAATATACTTTTACCAGAAATTTGTCAATTTCTTTGTCTGTAACAAACTTAAACTGTACTATGTTGTGGTCGCTATCACTAAAATGCTCACCCACCACCACCTCAGCCACCTGTCCAGCTTCATTCCCCAGAATTAGGTCCAGCAATGCACAGTCCTTTGTTGGATCCTCTACATATTGACCTAAAAGGTTCTCCTGTACACATTTCAAGAAATCCACTCTATCCAAGCCCTTAACACTATGATAAAAACAAAAAACTGCGGATGCTGGAAATCCAAAACAAAAACAGAATTACCTGGAAAAACTCAGCTGGTCTGGCAGCATCGGCAGAGAAGAAAAGAGTTGATGTTTCGAGTCCTCATGACCCTTCAACAGAACTTAACACTATGTCTATCCCAATTAATGTTGGGAAAGTTAAAATCACCTAATATAATTACCCTATTGTTGTTGGTTTAACACGCCTCCACAAATTGTGCACATATTTGCTCCTTAATTTCCTGTTGACTATCTGGGGGTCTATAATAAACACCTAATAATGTGGCTGCCCCTTTTTTATTCCTAAGCTCTACCCGCAAAGCTTCATTCAATGCCCCCTCCAAGTATCACCTCTCCTTACTGCAGTAACTGACTCCTTAACTAATAATGCAATGCCTCCTCCTCTTTTACCCCCTCCCTTGTCTCGCCTGAAAATTCTATATCCCGGAATGTTGAGCTGCCAATCCTGCCCTGCCCTCAAACATGTCTCAGTAATGGCTACTATATCACAATTCCATGTGTCAATCCTCACCCTTAACTCATCCGTTTTACCTATAATACTCCTGGCATTAAGGTAGAGGCCATCCAGCCTTGCCTTACTCCCTTGAAGCTTATTGCAGCTGTGCGCTCTGACTTGATTGTTTTACTATATTATGATGTGTCTCTATTCCGCAAACATTGTATCCCCTCCCTCTGCGAATTAGTTTAAACTCCTCCCAACAGCACTAACAAACCCACCCGCAAGGATGTTGTTCCTGCTCTGGTTCAGATGTAGACCATCCTGCTTGTACAGGTCCCACCTTCCCCAGAAACAGTCCCAGTGATCCAGGAATCTAAAACCCTCACTCCTGCACTAACTCTTAAGCCACATATTCATATGCGCTATTCTCCTATTCCTGAGCTCGCTAGCACGTGGCACTGAGAGTAATCCAGAGATTACAACCTGAGAGGTCTTGCTTTTTAAGTCTACTTGCTAACTCCCTGAATTCTTAATGCAAGACCTCATCCATCTTTCTACCTATGTCATTGATACCAACATGTACCATGACCTCTGCCTTATCATCCTCCCCCTTCAGGATGCCCTGCAGCCGTTCAGTGACATCCCGGACCCTGGCATCAGGGAGGCAACGTACCATGCTGGAGTTATGTTGACAGCCACAGTAGCATCTATCTGTTCCCCTGACTATAGAATCCCCTATTACTATTGCTCTTCCTCCCTTCCTCCCCTCCCGTACAGACAGCCTGCTTGTGGTGCCAGAAGCTTGACTCTGTCCGCACTCCCTGGAGGAGCCAGCGCCTTCATCAGCCTCCAAAACGGAATACCGATTTGCGAGCGGGGACTCCTGAACTACCTGCCTGTTTTACTTGGACTGCCTAGTGGTCACCTATTCCCTTCCTTCCTCAAGTCCCTTCATCTGCGGTGTGACCACCTCTCTAAATGTGCTATCCATGATGCTCTCAGACTCACGGGTGCTCCACAGTGTCCTCAGCTGCAGTTCCAGCTCTGAAACCCGAACTTCCAGGAGCTGCAGTTGGACACACTTCCTGCACACATGCTGGTCCCGGGAACAGGAAACATCCCAGGCTTCCCAGAGCAGAGCAACAGAGGGATCTGGGGATACGGATACAGTAAAAATGCAGGTTACTAAGCACATAATAAAGGATTGGGGTTCTTTTCTACAAGGCTAGACTTCAAAAACAGAGTATTTATGTTTTTTTTTAATGGGATCTTGTTTGGACCACACATGGAGTATTGCAAACAGTTCTGGTTGCCTTACTATAAAAAGGATCTAGAGGCACCAGAGAAAGTGCAAAAAAGATTTACCAGCATACCAGAAATGAAAAGTTATACCTGTCAGAAAATATTAAACAGGTTGTGGCTGTGTTCTCTAGGAAAGAGAAAGCTGAAGGATGCCAGGACAGAGGTCTTCACGATTATGAAGGAGTTTGATGAGGCAGAAGATGTTTCCACTTGCAGGCAAGACTAAAACTACAGCCAGAACTATAAGGTAGTCACTAATAAATCCAATGGAGATTTCAGGAGAAACATTTTTCTCAAAAGAGTTGTTGGAATATGGAGCTTGCTACCACATGATGTGGTTGCAGTGAATAGAATAGATATATTTAAAGGGAAGCTGGATAAACACATGAGGGACAAAAGAATAGAAGGGTTGTTGATGGGGCTAGATGATGGTGGGAGGCGGTGATGGGAGGTGATAAATGTAACATAAAGGCCACATGTGCCTGTTGAGATGACTGACCAGTTTCTGTACTGTTAATACTCTGTAAGAAGGCTGATCCTTGGTGTTGAGTCATACTTTTGAGGAATGATGAGATCAGATGAGGCTTTCAATTCTTGAAATCTGGGTAATGTACAAGATACACAGGGTAAACCTCACAGAATATTTTAAGGTACACAGGCAGCAGCATAAGGAGACACAAGTTTAAGATTGTGGAGGGTATGTTTAGAGAAGATGCCAGAAAGAATATATTTTTACACAGAAAGTGATCAACATGTGCTGTGGGATTCCCAGGAGGGGTTGTTGAGACCAATGCATTGAATTTGCTGCAGAAAAAGCTACATGTTTTAATGGGGAGTTGGCAAGTTGGTGTTCTGAAAGGGAAACATCAAATAGTCTGAAGGGCTTTCTTCATTTTTACTGATCTTGTGAAGTTGAAAAAAAGCAAGAATCTAAAACTTCTGTCACTCGCTGGCAGGAGCACTGAGTACTCTTAGTTGGTTGAGACTTTAAAAGTTGTTGGGGCTGTGAGACATAGGGCAGGATTTTCCTGTCGGTGAGCGAGCTCTGCTCCCTACCCACCGACGTGTAGTAAGACACGCAGTGATGTCGGGTGGAACTCCCAACTTCACCGCACCCCACTTAAATTTTCAGGCAGGCGGGGGTGCAGCGAAATCAGCTATGCACCCACCAACCTGTCAATTGGCCAACTGAGGTTGGCGGGCAGGCCAGGAGCCCTGGTGGGAATTAGCAAAAGCATGAAACCTCATCCACGGGCGGGGTGAGGTTTCATGTAGGATTTAAAAAATGTATTTAAAGTTTTTTTTAAAATTACGGACATGTCCCGACTCATGTCAGGGAATTTTTTTTTTCTATTTTTAATATTTTTGACAGTAGAGGCGATTTCCCTGATGCAGCTCTTTGCAAGAAAGAGCGCGTTCTAAGGTTTGGGAGGCCCCCACCCCCCCTACCCGCCCGCACAGGAAGCCCTGACAGCACTTCCGTGAAGATGTCATGCAAGGCAGGCCTTAATTGGTGGCCCGCCTATGTAAAATGGCACTGCGCCCACACACCCCCCCCCCTCCCCACCGCCCCCAATTGGCTGCGCTGATCGGAGGCACGTCTGTGCGTGCCTGCACTTCAACTTCACCCCCAATGAGGGGAAAATCCTGCCCATAATGTAAGATCAGCATATAGTGACATTTTGTGCTTTGTACTCCTGTCTGCTTTCCATGGAAATCCACTTTCAATTTTAGCTTTGACAGGAGTGTTCTTGTGGGGAACCCCCCTATTTAAATTACGTGAATGCTTGATGACAATTACAGTGCAATTATACCTTTGAAAAGTATTGGAACATGGCTACATGAATGAAATAACTTCAGGTTGTTGCACCAATCACAGTAGATCAGACAATCAGTGTACAGTCAGTCGGTTCTCACATTCTTTTCAGGTCCAACTTACTCAAAATGGAACGCATTGCAAAATATACATTAGAATTATATCTATTTGCTTCATTTTATATTTAAATAGTGTGGAGAATTGAAAACAAAAATCATTAATGTGTGCCAAACAAATGCTATTTGGCACAAGTGTAATAAATCTACAGCCAGAAATAATCAAAAGGATTCGGGTAGTGACCCCCACAGCCCACCTACTGAAACAACAGAATTACTTCCATGCAAATTTCATACATTCATTCAAGAAAAAATGATATGTTGTAACTTTAACACCGAAGGAAAGTTGATTAGCATCAACTTCAATGGACTAGACGCTGTGTCCGGATGGCTGAAAACCCTCTCCCCCACCAGATGCTGTTTTCTCAACACTCAATGGCCAACGTTCCTGGGGAGGACAAAGAAAATGCTTCAAAGACACTTTGAAGCTCTCGTTGAAGTGTAGCAAAATTAACATTAATGACTGGGAGGAGCTTGCTATCAATCGTTCAAAGTGGTGACAACTTGTCCATCAAACTGCATCATGCTTTAAGCCACATCTCAATGATGAGGTAGAGAAGAAAAGAAAAGGAAGCAAATCCTCCAATCTGGATCCCAATACCTTGTGGGGCATCCTGAATCATGTGCTCAAAGATCTGTGGATTGAGAGTTGACCTGTTCAGTCACATGAAGACCCATGCCAGAAACTCATAATCCTGAGTAGACAGCATCCCCGAGCTGGGGGAAAGCCACTTATGCCAAATACCTAAGGGAGAGAGAGAGCTGGTCATGGGGTTTGTGCATATAATACATTATTATGTCAGTGAACTATACTACAGTGATGGGAGACAGCTTCAGACCCATGAATTCTCATAGAATGGCTACCTGAGCTGCAACAGCAAGGAAAGCCAGGCAATCTGAGGGCAAGTAAAATCAGCAAGCTGGTAGCTTTTCATTTGTTAGGTTGCTGTTGTTACTGAGTGAAATGAGAACTTACCACCACGGGCTGGAAAACGTTACAGCAGGAGGGTTAGCATTAAGACTTAAATTTTACCTGCATGAAGTTATTAATTTGCAATATATATAGAAGAACACTATTAATAAACATCATGTTTAGCCACATTAAAGAGCTGCATTAGTGTTGGTAGCTCACTTAAACAATGGAAAATTATGTGTCACTTCATCATAATAAATCATTCTATTTACAACAGTATGAGTTAAGATTTACTGATCACAGCGATAAGTGCCAACTTAGCAAAGTTTGCCGGGCTTTTTGAAGTATGTTTTCCTTGTGTGGTGTCCTAATAACCAATAGAATAGACATTATGGGGAGAAGGGATGGCAGGTGTCATGATCTATGAAATTGATTCATATCCTCCTCGCTATAATACTGATGCCCTGATAAATTTGATTCGTATTTTTTGAACTGTAACTGCAATATAGACATGAATTTGATTTATGTCTTTTTGACTTTGAGAGTGACGTTCTCTGTGTTTTAATGGCCAGGAATACCTTGCTGACCTGTATCAGCAATGCAGTATCATGATTCTTTATTTTGGCAACACCTGCATCTGCAAAGTATGACAACAGAGCTCAATCAACTCCCGAAATTTAAAATTCAGACAAACCATCAAAACAAAACTGTCTTAAATAAATTGTCTGCTCTTATCTTTATGATAATAGTATATTTTTTATCAGTCTCTCTCTTTCTCTCTTCAGGTACCATGCCCTAAGAGGGCATTGGTGACCATGGATCTCCATGTCAATCTTGTTCTGGAAGCGTGAATCATCTTTGTTGGTGGTGCATTCATCCAGTTTACGAGGCTGTTTAGAAAGATTGTTCTTTCTCCACTTTGAACTCTTTTACCATCGATCTTTCCCATCAGCTTCAGACTTTCTAAATCTTGACTATTGCTGAAAAAAGACATTTTTTCGAAGCTTTTCATTTTGCACTCATCAAGACAATCACAAGAATACCAATGTCAGGGGAAGGAACAACTTTATACTGTATGAGAAGAGAGTGCTGATTGATTGGCAAGTAGACTCTGATTGCTGGAAGTGTTGCCATGGAGAATGCACCAGCTAATGGTGACTGAAAGTTAACTGTAAAGCATTATTTGAAATTTAAACCAGGCGGCAATGAGAGTCAAGGTGCCTGGTTTAAATTTCAAACGATGTATGGCAGTTAACTGTCAGTCATCATTAATTGGTGCATCCTCCATGGCAACACTTCTATTAATCACAGTCACACTTGCCAACCAATCAGCACTCTCTTCTCATACAGTAGAAAATAGTTTTTCCCTCGACACTGGTATTCTTGTGATTGTCCTGATGAGTACAAGATGAAAAGCTTCGACAAAATGTCTTTTTTCAGCAATACTCAAATTCTGTACTACCAAACGACTACTTTTGAAATCATGATTTCTTACTCCGTGCCCAAGAAATCCCAACTGTCTTTTTCTGATGTTGGTTAGCAGAGTTCTTTTGGTCTCAGATTTTACTGGCACCTCATCATTGATAGTGTGACTTGTCTGAGATATTTTCATTATTCATCTCAAAAACCATAACTCTGCAGCCTCAATTCTGCTCTGCATTGCTTAACTGATTATCAACACTCATTTGTGTTTATCAAAATTGGTGTGATGTAGTATTCCAGGATTCTCAGCTTTGTTTTCATAGATAATTTTGAGTTAATCATAACCTTTTTTCATTTTTTGAAATCCATCTTTAGCCGTTCCAATCTTTCAGCTTATTTCTAAGTTGCACTTTCCATCCGAAATTAACATACTTCCTAGATAACAGTAATGCGCCTTGATGTTGTTGATGTGGTTTCTGTAGTACTCAGGCAAACTAGCAATTTTGGATGTTGACACTAATGGTCTTTGCTGGTGACCATTTAGCCATTTGTGACTACAGGTCTTTTAAAACTCTGTAAAAGCCAAGAATTTGAGTTCATAACATACAGAAGATTTTCTCTTCATCCAAGAGAAACTGTTTGCACTAGCAGAATGTGGTGATGGTGGTGGGGTTGGCGGAGCAGCATTGGGAAGGTCTGTAACCAGAGGACATCAATATGAGGTAATTGACAAAAGAACCAGAGAGGAGTGAGGAGAAAACTTTTATGCAGCTGACATGACCTGGAAGCGTTCCCTGAAAGGCAGCAGATTCAATAGTAACTTTCAATAGGGATTGTGATAAACATGCTGTTATACCTTGTGATTCACAAAGGCTTGAAATAATCACACTTTTAAACTCAAATGCTGGATCTTCATGGAATGTATTTCTCAGATTGCACCATGTACCACAAACTGATACATTGTTCATTCAATACACAGACTAGTACAGTAGTGAGTGTTGTGGCACCCTGTATATTAATGTATACATATGCATGAACGTATAGGTCCTAAATCATATCGGAATAGTAGAACAATATAACACATACGAAGGGTAAACACTTTCAGAGCTATGAACAAAGAGCAGGGGAGTGGAACTAATTGGATAGATCTTTCAAATGGCCTCCTTCTGTGATGTAAATGTCAATGATGATTACATGATTTGGGTGCCTGTGCAGAAGGAGTTCAGTTATGGTTTTGCCTGCCAATCTTTGATTTAAATTTACCTGGGCCAGACCCATCCTTACCCCATTGAAGTTGGCCCTCTCCCAATTAATTATTCTTACTCTGGATTGCTGCTTGGTCTTTTCCATAGCCAACCTAAACCTTATGATAAAAAGACCACTGTCCCTCAAATGTTCCCTACAAACACCTAATCCACTTGGCCCACTTCATTTGCAACAGGTCTCCTTTCTCAATGGATTGAAAACATACTGATGTAGAAAATTGTCCTGAACACACTCTAGGAACCCTTGATCCTCTCTACCCTTTACATTGCTACTATATCAGTGTATATTAGCATAATAAAATTCTCCATTTTAACTACTCCATAATTTTTGCACTTCTCTGTAATTTCCTTGGATGTTTGTTCCTCTACATCTTTCCCACAAGTTGGTGGCCCATAGACTACACCCAGCAAGGTAATGGTATCTTTATTGTTTCTTAGCTTTATCCAAGTAGATTCGATCCGTGGCCCCTCTGGGACACCTCCCTCCAGCACTGCATCATTTTCCTGAATCAATCTTGCCACCACCACCCATCCCCACCCCCTCACTCCTTCCTACCTATCTTTCCTGAACATCTTGTATCCAGGAATATTTAGCACCCAGTCCTCCCCTTCTTGAGCCAGGTTCCATTATTGCCACAACATCATATTGCCATGTGGCAATCTACATCCACAATTCACCAATCTTATTTACCATGTTTCGCACATTCACATTTATGCAGGGGAACCCTAATTTAGACTTCATTACATTCCCCCTTACTTTGAATACCTTACCTTACTACCTTAAATACTAAATACCTTACTATTTCCTATTCCAGTTCTACCTTTCTCTCAATTCCCTGTGCAGTTTGGTGGTTCCTCTCTAATATTACTTCCTGGTTCCCAAACCCCTGTCATGTTAGATTAAACCCTCCCCGATAGCACTAGCAAATCCTCCTGCAAGGAAATTGATCCCAGCTCTGTTCAGGAGCAACCTTTCTGCCCCGTACAGACCCCATCTCCACCTGAACTGTGTCAATATTCCAGGAATCCAAAGCCCTCCCTCCTGGATCATCTCTCCAGCCACACATTCATCTGCTCTCTCCTCCTACTTCTATTCTCACTTATGCATGGTACTAGGAGTAATCTGGAGGTTACAACTTTTGATGTCCTACTTGTTAATTTCCTGCCTAGTTCTCTAAATTCTGACTGCAGGGCCATATCCCTCTTTCTGCCTATGTTGTCCCTCAGGATGTTCTGCAGCCATTGAGTGACATCCTTGACCCTGGCACCAGGGATGCAACTTACCATCCTAGATTCACATCTGCAGCTATAGAAATGCCAGTCTATTCCCCTAACTATCAAATTTCCTATCACTAATGCTCTTCCAGTCTTCCTTGTAGCCTCTTGTATAGCTGAGTCACCCGTGGTGCATTCCCCAGATGAACAATCACTCTCATCCATATTCAGAATTAAATACTGGTTGGAGACTGGGATGCACTCAGGGAATTTCTGTACTACATGCCTAGCTCTTCTTGACTATCTGACAGACACTTAATCCCATTCTCTCTGCATACCTTAAAGCTGCATCAATGTATTATCCACAAACCTCTCAAACTCATGGATGTACAGTGGCTCCAGCTGTTGTTCAAGCTGTGAACCCAAGTGCTCAAGCTTATCCAGCTGATGTTATATCCTGCACATATGATTATCCACAACATGGGATGCATCCTGGAGTTCTCACATGGAACAGGATGCGTACTCCAAGAGTCTGAGCTGTCCTATATGGCTGTATCGATGGGACATTAAAACTTAATACTTAAATAATAAGGATTCATCAGCTACTCACCAATTAACAGCTTCTCTTCAGCTGATGCTGCTTTATTTTATAGGGAGTTTAATTAAGTGTTTTATTTAACTTATTATCTAAAAATCTCAGATTTTAACTTACTGAAAAATTCAGAGCCTCTTTTGTTTATCAGTTGTTATTTAACTATAACTTTATCCCACAGATCTGATTAATTGAATGAGCATTGACTGTAATTATATGATAAATTATAATATTAGCTTCAGTTTTTAGTATATGAACTAATTGATCAATCAACCAATTTAGCCTTATTTTATACTTAATTAATTTAGATCAAATAAAAAATTTACTAAAAAGCTCACCTCTGGGAAGTGTGCCCTCTGCACTGTTGCTTGTGCCTTTGCAAAGAAGGTCTGGAGAGAGATGCAATGGTTTCTGTTGAGGTTCATCCCGAGCAGTTCTGTGACACAGGCTCTGTGCTCTATGGGCTGTTCCCAGGGACACACACCGAGACAAACATCAACTGCAGCTGGAGGATCATCAACTCGGTGAAAGACGCTCTTTGGTCTGCCCGTAACTTATTGGTCTTCCAGTGCAAAGAGTTGTCCCCGACCGAGTGTTGCAGACTGGCACATTCCAAAGTCCAGGACTACGTGCTGAGGGACGCACTGAAGCTTGGGACCGCTGCCGCAAAGGCGCAATGGGGTAGGGTCGCTGCCTAAGACCTTTCTGCCATAGTGCACCGAGGGGCTGGGAACTGTAAAGAGCCCCTCGGGATGTACAGCTCAAAATGAATGTCTGCCAATGATTGTAATATTCATTGTTTGTACTGATACACCTTGTGATTCATGTTGTAAAAGTTGAACCTGATTGTATTTTTGTGACGGTGATTTTGAAATGGTTTGAAATGTTGTTGAAGATTTATGAATAAAGTATATTTTTGCAAAAAAAAAACCAAGAGTGACATCACAAGAAAACCGTAAGTTCATTGGTTGGTAAGTAACTGTTAGTTTGAACTACCTTTTCTAAATTGATTTCAGATTAAAGGTGACTACTGGGACCCAGGATCGGAGGCCTAACACTTCAGCTTCAACTTCAACTTCAACTCAACAGAGAGAGTGAGTTCCAGTTGATTTTAAAAAGTGAATTTTGAATCTCTATTCTAACTTGCTTTCAGATTAAAGGTAAATAGGAGAAATGTTTTACAGATTGATAAACTAAAGACAAGTAGGAAATTTAAAAACAAATTGAAAACTAATTAAATAAAATAGAAATGCAGGGCCAGGTGATGTGTTGTAGCTGCATGATGTGGGAGCTGGTGGAGCTCATTGTGGTTCCTGGTGACCGCATCTGTAGCAAACGTTGGTTGCTCGAGGAACTCTGGCTCAGAGTTGATGAGCTGGAGTCTGAGCTTCGGACACTGTGACACATCAGGGAGGGGGAGAGTTACCTGGACGCTGTGTTTCAGGGGACAGTCACAACCCTTAGATTAACTACCTTAAATTCAGCCAGTGGTCAGGGACAGGAGGGTGGACTATGAGTGAGACAGGTAGAAAGATCCAGGAAGTAGCATTGCAGGAGCCTCAGTCCTTGCCTTTATCCAACAGGTTCAAGATTCTAGCTTCCTGTGTGGACGAGAGTGGGGACTTTAGGGAGGCTGAGCAAACTGACCATAGCACCGTGGTATGGGGAATCAATCAAGTCAGGGGAGAAAAGAGAAATGTAGTTATAATCGGGGATAGTGTATTTAGGGGAATAGATACTGCTCTCTGTAGCCAGGATCGAGAGCCCTGATGGCTGTGTTGCCTACCTGGTACCAGGGTTAAGGATATCTCATCTGGGCTGCAGAGGAACTTGGAATGGGAGGGGAAAGATCCTGTTGTCGTGGTCCATGTAGGTACCAACGATATAGGTAGAATAAGGAAAGAGGTTCTGCTGAGGGAATACGAGCAGCTAGGGGCTAAATTAAAAAGCAGAACCAAAAAGGTAATAATCTCTGGCTTGCTACCTGAGCCTTGAACTAATTGGCTCAAAGATTGGTGTGGGAGAAATGCGTTCAAATTCATGGGATATTGGCACCAGTACTGGGGAAAGAAGGAGCTATTCCATTCGGACGGGCCCCACTTGAATCATGCTGGGACCAGTGTCCTGGTGAATAGCATAACTAGAGTTGTAGAAAGGACTTCAAATTAAATAGTTGTGGGGAGGGTTCAGTTGCATAGAAATATAAAAAATCAAAGTTTAAGGAGAGGGTAAGAGTGAGGTTGGTGACAAGGCTGATTGTTACCAAAAAGTGAAAGGAAGGGACAGAGTGTGTGAACACCATATTGCACCAAAGAATCATATAAGAGTAGGGAAAATTGACAATAGAGCAAACTTAAAGGCTTTGTATCTGAATGCGTGTAGCATTCGGAATAAAACTAATGAGCTAACAGCGCAAAGAGAGATAAATAGATATGATTTGGAGGTGATTGCTGAGACCTGGTTACAGGGAGAACAGGTTTGGGAGTTTAACATCCAAGGGTACTCAGTATTTTGGAAGGATAGGCAGGAAGGAAAAGCAGGTGGTGTAGCTTTGTTAGTAAAGAAAGAGATCAGTGCTATGGTGTGGAATGATATAGACACAGGAGAGCAGGATGTATAGTCAGTCAGGGTAGGAATAAGAAATAGCAAGGGAAAGAAGTCCCTAGTGGGAGTAATCTATAGGTCCCCAAACAGTAGTTCAGCAGTAGGGCACAGTATAAACCAGGAAATACTGGGAGCATGTAAGAAAGGCACGGCAATAATCTTGGGTGATTTTAATATGCATATAGACTGGACTAATCAAATTGGCAAAGGTAGCCTCGAGGGAGAGTTAATGGAGAGTATCAGAGATTGTTTCTTGGAGCAATATGTTGTGGAACCAACCAGAGAGCAGGCTATTCTGGATTTGGTTTTGTGTAATGAGATGGGATTAATTAATGATCTCATAGTAAAGGGAAGAGTTATCATAGCATGCTAGAATTTCAAGTTCAGTTTGAGATCGAGAAACTTGAGTCCCACACTAGTTTTCTGGAGTTAAACAAAGGTAACTACATAGGCATGAGGGCAGATTTGGCCCTAGTGGATTGGGCAGGAAGACTACAAGGTAGGACAGTTGATGAACAGTGGTAGATATTTAAGGAGATATTCAATTTCTCCCAAGTAAAATATATTCCAAAGAGGAAGAAAAATGGTAAGAGGGGGAAAATGCAAGTAAGTTAAAGATAACATAAAGGCAAAAACGAAGGCATACCAAATTGCAAAGGTCAGTGGCAGGCTGGAAGATTGGGAAACTTTTAAAGATCAACAAAGGATTACTAAAAAAAAATAAAAAGGTCAAAGATAAATTATGAAAGAAAACTAGCGCAAAATGTAAGAACTGATAGCAAAAGCTTCTACAAGTATATAAAAGGAAAGAGAGTAGCTAAAGCGAATATTGGGTCCCTTGGAGGATGAGACTGGGGAGTTAATAGTGGGGAACGCAGAAATGGCAGAGATGCTTAATCAATATTTTGCCTCAGTTTTCATGGTGGAGGACACTAGTACCTCCCCAATAGTAACAGGTAGTGCAGGAGGTATAGAGAAGGAGGAACTTAGAACAATCACCATTACTAGAGAAAAAGTACTGAGCAAACTGTTGGAATTAAAGGGTGAAAAGTCCCCAGGACCTGATAGCCTGCATCCCAGGGTCTGAAAGGAAGTGGCAGCAGAGATGGTGGATGCATTAGCTATAATATTCCAAAATTACCTGGATTTTGGAAAGGTTCCGGTGGATTGGAAAAATGCTAATATAGTGCCCTTATTCAAAAAGTGGGGGAAGCAGAAGGTAGGAAACTATAGACCAGTTAGTTTAATGTTGGAAATTGTTGGAATCCATTATTAAGGAAGTGGTAATGGGGCATTTGGAAAGTCAAAATGCAATCCATCAGAGTTAGCATGGTTTTATGAAGAGTAAATCATGTTTGACTAATTTGCTAGAGTTCTTTGAAGATGTAACAAGCAAAGTGGATAATGGGGATCCTGTAGATGTAGTATATCTGGACTTCCAGAAGGCCTTTGATAAGGTGCCGCATAAAAGATTAATACACAAGATAAGATCTCACGGTGTTAGGGGTAATATATTAGCTTGGATACAGGATTGGCTAACCAAAAGAAAGCAAAGTTGGGATAAATGGGTCTTTTTCTGGATGGCAAGCTGTAACTAGTGGGATGCCACAGGGTTCAGTCCTTGGGACCCAATTATTTACAATCTATATTAATGACTTGGATTCAGGGATAGAAGGTTCTATAGCTAAGTTTGCAGATGGCATCAAAAGAGATGGGAAAGTAAGTTGCAACGAAGACATAAGAAATTTACAAGTGGATATGGACAGGTTAGGGGAATGGACCAAAATTTGGCAGATGGAGTTTAACGTGAATAAGTGTGAGGTTATCCATTTTGGTCAGAAGAATAAAAAGGCGACTTATTATTTAAATGGAGAGAAACTTCAGAATGCTTCAGTGCAGAGGGATCTGGGTGTCCTCGTGCATGAATCACCGAAAGCTAGTATGCGGGTACAGCAGGTAATAAGGAAGGCAAATGGAATTTTGGCATTTATTGCTAAAGGACTAGAGTATAAAAATAGGGAAGTGTTGTTGCAACTGTACAAGGCATTGGTGAGACTGCACCTGGAGTACTGTGCACAGTTTTTGTCCCCTTACTCGAGGAAGGATGTAATTGCATTGGAGGCAGTTCAGAGGAGGTTCACTAGATTGATTCCAGAGATGCGGACCTTGTCTTAATAGGAGAGATTGAGCAGTATAGGCCTATACTCACTAGAGTTTAGAAGGATGAGAGGAGATCTAATTGAGGTATATAAGATGCTAAGGGGGATAGACAAAGTAGACGTGGAGCATTCTAGAATGAGAGGCCATAGTTTTAGGCTAAGGAGCGGTAGATTTAAGTCAGAGATGAGGAATTATTTTTCTCAAAGGGTTGTGAATCTGTGGAATTCAGTACCTCAGAGTGCAGTGGATGCTGGGACGCTGAATAAATTTAAGGAACAGATAGACAGATTTTTAATTAGTAACGGGTTGAAAGGTTATGGGAGAGGGTGGGAAATTGGAGTTGAGGTCGAAATGAGATCAGCCATGATCATATTAAATGGCGGGGCAGGCTCGAAGGGCTGAATTGCCTACTCCTGCTCCTAGTTCTTATGTTCTTACCTCAATGCCACTTTCCTGCACTATCTTCATGTTGCCCGATATCATTTATCTCCAGAAACCTATTGATTTCTGTTTTGAACATGCTCAATAACTGAGCTTCCAAAGCCTCCTGGGGCAGAAAAAACTGAGTGAAGAAATTTCTCATCTCAGTCTTGGATGCTCTACCCCTTATCCTGAGATTACATCCCTTCATTTTACCCACACCAGTTAGGGGAAACATCTTATCTACGTTTACCCTGTTACACCCTGGAAGATTTTTGTAAGTTTCAATGAGGCCACCCATCAGTCTTCAAAACTCTAGGGAATACAGACCCATTCTCCCCAATCTCTCCTCATAAGACAATCCTGCCACCCCAGGGATTAATCTAGTGAATCTCCGTTGCACTCCCTCTATGGTAAGTATATCCCTCCTTAGAAAAGGGGACCAAAACTGTACACAATACTCCAGGCGTGGTCCCACCAAGGTTCTTTACAATTGCAGCAAGACATCTTTACTCCTGTACTCAAATTCCCTTGCGATGAAGGCCAACGTACCATATGTTTTCCTTATTGCTTACTGCACTGCATGCTAACTTTTAGTGACTCATGAACAAGTTGCCACGAAGCAACTCATGGAAGTTGGAAAGTCACCGTTAATGCTCACAATGAATGATGGTCGAGGAGGTGGGAGAGGAAGGTATAGGATCGACAGGGAGAGGAAGAGGTGGTGAGATTGGGTGAGGGGAAGAAAGTGTTAGAGGGTAAGGTTGCGCAGGGAGGAATGAAGGTGTTGAGGCGGTGTGGTTGGGGAGGGAACAACGGAGTTGGGGAGGTGAAGTTGGGAGGGGGGGATTGAAGATCTAAGGAGGAGGTGAGGTTGGGAGGGGGAGGGGAGTGTGTGGGAGGAGGGGGTAATGGGAGAGAAGATAGCAACTGGGGAGGTAGGTATAAGGGATGTGAAAGGTGTAAGGGAATGAGTTTGGCAGGGAAGGAGTGCAGTGAGGGGAAGGAGTCTGAGGGAGGAAGGAGTGCCAAGAGAGGAAGGAGTTCAAGGGGAGGAAGGAGTGCAGAGAGGGGAAGGCGTCCTGGGGAAGCCATGTGTGTGGAGAGTGGGGGAGTGCACGGGGAGGAAGGAGTGCAGAGCAAGGAGGGAGTCCAGGAGGGGGGTGGAGTGCAGGCAGGGGATGCAGGAAGGGTGGAGAAGAAGTAAGGGTGGAGGAAGGAGTCAGGAAGATGGGAGGAGTAAAGCTGGAGGAAGAAGCATGGGTATCTGAAGGAGTCAGGAAGGGGGAAGGGGTAAGGTTGGAGGAAGAGGCAAGGCTGGAGGAAGGAGTCGGGAGTGGAGAAGGGCAAAGGATAGCGGAAGAAGTAAAGGTGTCTGAGGGAGTCAGAAATGGGGAGGGACTAAGCGATGGTAGGGAGGTAGTTCGGGGGATGTGAGGACTAAATGGTAGTGGGGGGAAGGGTGTCCAGGTGAGAAGGAGTTCTTGGTGGAAGAAGTTCAGAGGGGAGAAAGGGTCCAGAGGAGGGAAGGGTCCAGAGGGGGAAAGGGTCCAGAGGGGGGAAGGGGTTCTGGGAGGGGGGAAGGAATCTAGGAGTGGGATATCCAGGTGAACGTGCAAGGGAGGGATCTGATGCATCCATGACTACCTCATCGGGAGCATACTGAGTGGGCGTGTTGTAAGGGAATAGTAAGAATGACCGAGGGCAGAGTGAGTTGGGAGGGTGAGGATTCGATTGTAGTGATAGAAGGGACAGCGAGGGTGGTTGGTGGGGCCCCAGAGGCAGACACAAACCCTGGGGATGGGAAGGAGGAGGTCAGGAGGTTAATGTGGATGGAGGTGAGATTTTCAGGAAGGAGGGGAATGTACACATTCACATCCCCGAAGGAAAAGGTTTGCGGCTGGTAAGGCACGGAGGGGAGGTGGAAGGTGATGCCGAGGGTGTCAGCTGTGATGAGGGAGAGGAAATTGGTAACTGAGGGAGGGGAAAAGACCAAAAAGTGAATCCAGACCGTGCCATCAAAGTCAAAAGTGAAACTAGAGTCATGGTGGGCGGGATCAGGTGCTGCATGAGAGTGTGATCATTGGGTGGGCGGAGATGCGGGTCAGCTCAGATAGACAACTGAAAGCGAACCCCAGCAGGCAGCATTGAGGTGAAGGACTCATGTGCATGGAAGAGTGCTTGCAAGAGGCTCTGAAAGGCCCTGCCACACACACACACACACACACACACACACACACACATTTTTCCCTCCAGAATCACTTGTGGACCAGCTGCTCCCTCTGTGGTGACAGAGGATGAGGTTGAGGGGGTCACAAGCAAAGTGGACTCAGAGGGAGAGGACAGCCTCTGAGATTCCTGAGTGGATGACCCAGTGGTGTCCAGCTGCCGCTCCCCCTCCCTTCAGGTGTCTGAGGGCCCCGGCCTGATTCGTTGAAGGGAAGGAGCACCTGGATGGAAGTCGAGGTGCCTGTTTCCCTCTCGCATTGCCACTACAGGAACTCACCCATGGCTTCTGCGATGGAGTGCAGGTCTGTACACATCTCTGCAGTCTGTTGGACCAGGGTCTCCATGGCATCCGCCATCCTCCCAATGAAGACCTCCAAACGTGCACATATGGACACCATTTCAACAGAGAGCAAGTGGACACACTCCTCCGACTCATGTGCTACTCTGCTGAGTACTTCCAACAGCTCTGCATGATGTTCCCCTACCTTCTGCTGACTCTCCAGGATGAGTTGGAAGGCTAAATCCAGAGGCTTGTCATCTGATTCAAACCTCACAGATCCCTCTTCCCCAGCGGTCCTCTGAGTGCCAGGGAGCTCGCCTGAACCTGCCTCCTCCTGCTGCGGACATGTGTCCGTGCGGTGACCACCAGATTGTGAACCCGAGCCTGCTCTAGATCTAGCTCCCACCGAGGTGTGTGTCTCTGCGCTAGTGGAGGGTGTGGGTAAACACTGTGATGGGTCTTCCAGGCTGCTTAATTCCAGCTGGTCAATAGAGGAGGTGTCCTCTTGGCTGGAGGTGAGGATATGGATGGAGCTGAGGGACTGGCTGGCTGAGGGTGTCGGTCGCTTGACAGAGCTCCCTGTGAACCAAAGTAGAGATAATTAGTGCATGGTAGCAGAGTCAAAAGCAGGAGAGAGAGAGTTGTGTTGAGAGTGGGATGATGTGGTGCAGGATCCTCACGCTGACCTCACCATCACCGCAGGCATTGTCCACGTCCTCACCAGTCAGAGCAATGTCACGCTTCTCAAAGTGAGTGAGGGGTCTAATGTGGGCCCTGCTACCCCAGGTGTGGGACCTCTCTCTGCTGATGTGAGCCAGCATCTCCTGTATGAAAACAGATGGAGAAAGTGTGAGCAATACACATGACACTGCGTGGAATGTTTGTGTGGTGAGCGGAGCCATGGATGGGATGAGGATGTGAGCTCGAGAGGGTATGAGCCTGATGGAGATGTGGGGGTGTGTGTGAGAGATGGTGCTGTTGTCCCTTGAGGTGTGAGATCCCTGTGGACATGTGATGGGTTTGTGAGTGTGTGAGTTGAGAGTGATGATAAGAATGAATTACCCTGGTGGAACGGATAAGACTATTCATTCTGTAGTGGCACTGGATGGCTGTCCTCTTTTGCAGGACATTGGCACTGATCACTGCCTCCCAAGCCAGATTAGTGAGGTTGCTGCCCATTCTGTGGCCAGAGCGGTGGTAAAGGAAATCACAGAGAGCCTCCACTGCGTCCAAAAGGTGCTCGAGCGTTGAGTCATTAAACTTGGGGGCTGCAGTCTTTTTGCCTTTCGGGGCCATGTCTACTGTGCAGCAATTGTGGGCTGGAAGCACTGAGAGGTGTGCGTGCGGCTGGACTTTAAGTATGGTGACCGGTATGATGAAGTGGCGACGTGATGGTGTGGTGGGCGAATGAGACCCCGCCCACCATGGAAATGGCATGTTTCCTGGCAATGCATAATTAATGCATCGGGTTTTGGACAATACAGCGTGAAAAGCCACCATTGCGGCCGACGGGTAAAATGGTGTTTTACCTGCCTGCTAGCACACTTTGTGCAAATCTGGGACGATTCTGCCCATCGTTTCTGGGACAGCTTGACCCTGCACAGCTCTGGTCACTCAAATTCCACTCTTTTTAAAACTCTGATTAAATGTTTAACTTCCCAGCTCCTAGCTTAATTTATTGCCCTGGTTCGGAGAGAGAGCTAAAAGTAATACTCACCAAGCAATCACTTAGACATCTTCCTCTGATGTCACATTATGAAGTTTTCTCCTTCTTTCTTCAGAAGCACTCATCTGACTCCTTGGCACTGATGTTAACTGTCGGTCCTTTACACTGTTCTCCCTCAGGCTCATCCTCTTATCCTTCCCTAATAATCGAGGTTACATTTTTCTATGTCTTTAGCAATCTTATACTGAATGTCATTCTTGGCTCAGGTAGCACTCTCACCTCAGAATTAGAAGGTTGTTGATTCAAATTCCCCTTCAGGGACTTGAGCACATATTCTAGGCCAACATTTCAATGCAGCACTGAGGAAACACAGAGCTGCTGGCTTTTGAATGAAACATTAAACTAAGGTTTTGTCTGCCTTCTAATGTGGATGTAAAAGGTCTCATACAGAAGAGCAAGACATTATCCCTGAACCAACATCATCAAAACAGTTTACCTGGTCATTTATCTAATTGCTGTATGGGGGACCTTGCTGTGTACGCATTGGATGCATATTTTTCTCAAGTTATACAAGATATAGATCACATCTGGGGGAGTGCAGTGCAAATTCACCGGAATGTTATCAGGGCTCCAAGAGTTAGATTACAAGGAGAGATTACATAAACCAAGTTTGTAATCCCTAGCATATAGCGGGTTTAAGGGTGATTTGATAGAGGTTTCTAGAATTTTGAAAGAAACTGATAGAGTATATAGTGTTATAATCCTAGACCAGAGCCCCAAATTTTGGTACGATCTGGTTAAGGACCAGTAACATTTTGTTTAAAGTAGACAAATTTTGAGAGCCAAGGTGCTTACAAAGAGAATAAAGCTACAAGATTCCACGGTTTTAAATACATCAAAATAAACTTTCCAAGACAAAGTCAGAAAAGTAAAACCATTTGCAATATTTATCTTATTCTCTAAAATTCAGGGTTAATATGAGGCACATATAAATTAACAGGCAAGCTGTGGTCGAACACGCTACACTGCACAATATGTGACAGATCTCATGACAGATATCATGGATTTCTCAGCAACCCACCCAGACATTAGTAGCCACTGGCATGGCCAGCAGATACAGAGCCCATTGCTCCTACCAAGTAGAAAATCTTACACTCTTTCATGGACAGCTCCCTGAGACTCCTCACCAACTCCTGGCGGCCTGAAGGGCTGTTTTAAAAACCCCCTCCAAGTCACCTTTGGGCCTGGCACCTGCCACAATTCTGCCCCTGCCAGCAGCATTGAGCCAATGTGGAATCACATTCAGGTTGCAATTGCAGGCAGGAGCGGATAACGCATCTGCTTCCGGGCCCACTGATCATGCACACATATGTGTGTAAAATTCAGGCCAGTGTTGTCAACAAATGTTTGCAATGTAGCTTTCTATTCCTTCATCCAAGGAATAGAGTAGATTTATAAATGTAGCAAAAAGTTGTGGACCCAGTACAGTTCCCTAAGGGGCGCCAAAGTTCACATCCTGCCAACTGGAGTACATATTCCTTATCTCTAACCTCTATGAGGGAAGATTGGATAGGCTGGCGTTGTTTTCCTTGGAACTGAGGAGGCTGAGGGGTTACCTGATTGAGAAGTACAAGATTATGAGGGTCCTGGATGGAGTAACCAGGGACGGCCTATTTCCCCTAGCGGAGAGGTCAATTACCAGGGGGCACAGATTTAAGGTAATTGGTAGAAGGATTAGAGGGGACATGAGTAAAAACTTCTTCACCCAGAGGGTGGTGGGTGTCTGGAATTCACTGCCTAAGTTGGTGGATGAGGCTGAGATGCTCAATCATTTAAAAGGTACCTGGATCTGCATCTGAAGTACTGTAATCTGCAAGGCTACGGACCAGGTGCTGGAAATTGGGATTAAAATGAGTGACTAGATTCTATATTTTCTCTTTTAGGCTGGCACAGATACAATGGGCTGAATGGCCTCTTTCTGTGCTGTAACTTTTCCATGGTTCTGTGGTTCCAACTCCTAACCTATTCTCTATCCAATCCAATAGGTTGCCTCCACTCCATGAGCTGCCATTGTTTTGTTATGTGGAACCTGATTAAATGTCTTCTGGAAGTCCATATAAATAACATTCATAGACACTCCCTTATCTGCCGCCTTAGTTACTTAATCAAAACTAGTTTCGTAGACATGATTTTACAAATCCATTCTCTTTGATGACGCTCATCTTTGTCCTTCCCTCCACCTTGACATAACTCCTCTCATGAGAACCTATTGTTTCCTACCTTATCCATTCCCTTGATTTAGCTTGAATCTCCATAACTTTGAGTTTAATAAATAATCTTTTGTGTGGGTACTTTTCAAAAGCTTTTTGGAAGTTAAGATACACCATATACAGGGTTGACCATATTCTACTTAGGTTGTCAATTCCTCAAGGAAGTAAAGGAGTTTGGTCAAGCAGCAAAGGACCACCGCTTATCATCACTCATTTTACCAAATATCCCATCATTTAACTGGTTCTGAATGTGGACAAAAGCGTCATTGGGCATTCAGACCTGGACAGTAGTCTTCACAGAACCATTCAGCTGGCTGTGTGGTAAGCCTTGGCCAAACGAATGAAGATTGTGTAGAGGTCTTTGTACTACGCTGGTCTTTTCCCATTTACTGGAGATTTGCCAGTGGGATAAACCTTGGAAGGGCACTGCTATAGCAATCACAGCATTTGCCCAAATTACAAAAATATCATGGATAAGGAAGAGAAGAAAAATAACTTCCATAATCATGCAAATAAGTGAGAAGGAAGAAACTGGGCAGGTGGGAGGGAACAAAATGAAATCACATCATGATAACATAAGCAAATTCTGCAAACACACCATGACAGCTGAAACAAAATTTAAGATGCAAGAGTTAAGAAGAGGCTTTGAAGAACTAAAAGAGTTTCTTGCATCTTGAGCAAATTTTCTAAAATGCTAGATAAATTGAATAAGAAAAATATCAATGATATCACCCTTATCATTCAATATCAGTGGTGTGATTTTTAACCTTGAAAAAGTCATGTGACACATTGCTTCAGTAACATGTTTTATTACACTAACAGCAAACCACTGCTGCATTTAGGCTGCTGCAAGGTTGTTATAAGCATCAGAAATCATGCTGCCATGCCTTGAGAAGTAAATAGTCTTGCAAGTCGCATCAACCTTTTGGTCCCGGTGTTCCTTCAATTTGTATTAAAAAACATTAGTGTATCATTCAAGACATTCCCCCTCTCACTGAAACAGTTAATGTCTTTTCATCATTTTTGTTTCCCCCCTCATAAAATCAGAATGGTACAGCACTAAAGGAGGTCATTTGGCCCATCATGTCTATGCCTGCTCTTTGGGAGAGTTATCCAATTAGAACCCATCCCCTGCCCTCTCCCCATTGTCCTGTGAATTTTTTCCATCAAAAATTGATCCAATTTTCTTACTTTTCTTGTTTAAATCCTCCCCCCCCCAGCCCCGGCCCCTTCCCAATGCCCTATTTGCCCTTTCTGCAAGGGCATTGTAATTTAGGTAAAGTCCATTCCTCTCAGCTTCCCCTGCTCCAGAACCTATCCCAATATTCTAGGAATCTGAAACACTTTTCCAAGTATGTCCATCCTTGTGCTATTTTGATCTATTGGATGAACTTTCTGAAAGTGGAAAGCTCAAGCAACATGTTAAACATTTACAATTAAAGAAGTTATGGGTCCTTAGCTTATCTGTAATAGCTGCCAGTACATTTTACAGTCAGCAATATACAGCAAAACCAATACATTAGCAAAACTTTTCATCACTCTCATGGCTTCTAGTAAAGGGAGATAGTGGTGTAGTGGTAATATCACTGGATATTAATGCTCTGGGGACATGGGTTCAAATCCCACCATGGCAGCTGGTGAAGTTTAAATTTGATTAGTAAAATCTGGAATTGGAAGCCAGTCTCAGTGATGGTGCCAGGAAACTATCATGAATTGTCATTAAAAAAAGCCCAATCTAGTTCACTAATTTCCATTAGGGAAGGAAATCAGTTTTATCATGACATTACCATGTGACTCCAGAGCCACAACTCTCTGAAATGACCTAGCGAGCCACTCAGTTATATCAAAATGCTACAGAAAAGTTGAAAAGGAATACAACCAGATGGACATCACCAATCAATCTGCTGCAGACACATGGGAACACAACCAACTGCAAGTCCCCTCCAAACCACACATCATCCTGACATGGACCTATATCGCCATTCCTTTACTGTCGTTGGGTCAAAATCCTGCAAATCCCTCCCCAACAGCACTGTGAGAGTATTCAAACCAGATGGGCTGTAATGGTTCAGGAACGCAAATCACACTGTTGTATGTTCAGTAGGTCTAATGGAGAGGTTCTAAGTCTTCTATGGTTAAATATTATTACAGAATCACAGAGTGCAGAAGAGAACCTTTGGCCCATTGAGTCTGCACAGACATGTGAGAAACACCTGACCTGCTTACCTAATCCCATTTACCAGCACTTGGCCCATAACCTTGAATGTTATGATGGGCCAAGTACTCATCCAGATACTTTTTAAATGATGTGAGGCAACCCGCCTCCACCACCCAACCAGGCAGTGCATTCAAGACCGTCACCACCCTCTGGGTAAAAAAGATTTTCCTCACATCCCCCTAAACCTCCTGCCCCTCACCTTGAACTTGTGTCCCCACGTGACTGACCCTTCAACTAAGGAGAACAGCTGCTCCCTATCCACCCTGTCCATGCCCCTCATAATCTTCTACACCTCGATCAGTTTGCCCCTCAGTCTTCTCTGCTCCAGCGAAAACAACTCAAGTCTATCCAACCTCTCTTCATAACTTAAATGTTTCACCCGAGGCAACATCCTGGTGAATCTCCTCTGCACCCCTCCAGTGCAATCACATCCTTCCTATAATGTGGCGACCAGGACTGCGCACAGTACTCCAGCTGTGGCCTCACCAATGTTCTATACAACTCCAACATGACCTCCCTACTTTTGTAACCTATGCCTCGATTGATACAGACAAGTGTCCCATATGCCTTTTTCACCACCCCACTAACATGCCCCTCCGCCTTCAGAGATCTATGGACATGCACGCCAATGTCCATTTTTCCTCAGAACTTCCTAGTGTCAAATTACTCCTTCCAAAGTGTATCACCTCACACTTTTCAGGGTTAAATTCCATCTGCCATTTATCCGCCCATTTGACCATCCTGTCTATGTCTTCCTGTAGCCCAAGACACTCAACCTCACTGTTAACCACCTGGCCAATCTTTGTGTCATCCGCAAACTTACTAATTCTACCCCCCACATGGTCATCTATGTCGTTTATATAAATGATGAATAATAGCGGACCCAGCATAGACACTGGCTTCCAGTCCCTGAAGCATCCTTCTGTCATCACCCTCTGTCTCCTACAACTAAGACAATTTTGAATCCACCTTATCAAATTACCCTGTATCTCATGCGCATTTGCCTTCTTTATAAGTCTCCCATGTGGGACCTTGTCAAAGGCTTTGCTGAAATCCACATAAACTATGTCGACTGCACTACCCTCAACTACAAACCTGCTCATCTCCTCAAAAAAATTCTATCAACTTTGTTAGGCATGACCTCCCTCTGAGAAAGCCATGCTGACTATCCCTGGTCAAACCTTGCCTCTCCAAGTGGAGATAGATTCTCTCCTTCAGAATTTTCTCCAATAGTTTCCCTACCACTGACATGAGACTCACTGGCCTATAGTTCCCTGTCTTATCTCTACAACCCTTCTTAAAAAGCGGAACCACATTAGCTGTTCTCCAGTCATCTAGCACCTTCCCTGTGGCCAGAGAGCAATTAAAAATTTGGGTCAGAGCCCCTGCAATCTCCTCCCTTGACTCCCTCAGCAGTCTGGGACACAAATCATCTGGACCTGGAGATTTGTCCACTTTTAAGCCTGCCAATACCTCCAATACTTTGTCACTCCCTATATCAATTTGCTCAAGAACCTTGCAGTCTCTCTCCCCGAGCTCGATACCTTCATCCTCATTCTCTTGGATGAAGATGGACGTGAAGTATTCATTCAACACTCTAGTGATGTCCTCTGGCTTCACCCATAGATTGCCCCCTTGGTCCCGAATGGGCCCTACTCTTTCCCTGGTTATCCTCTTCCCATTGATATACTTATAGAATATCTTGGGTTTTTCCCTACATTTACCAGCCAGAGCTTTCTCATATCCCCTCTTTGCTCTCCTAATTTATTTCTTAAGCTCCACCCTGCACTTTCTGTACTTTATGAATGCCTCCGCTGATTTGCTTCCCTTGTACCTGCTAAAAGCCCCTCTTTTCCTTCTCATCGTATCTTGAATATCTCTGGTCATCCATGGTTCTCTGGGCTTGCTACTCCTTCCTATCACCCTAGAGGGAACATGTTGAGCCTGTACCTTCCCTGCTTCCTTTTTGAATGCCCCCCACTGCTCTTCTGTAGATTTCCCCACAAATCGCTCTTCCCAGCCTACCTTGGCCAGATCCTGCCTTATTTTACTGAAATCCGCTCTCTCCCAATCCAAAACATTTTTTTGCAATGTGTCTATTTCTTTGTCCATAACAAGCTTAATTGTACCATGTTGTGGTCGCTATCACTAAAATGCTCCACCACCAACGCCTCAGCCACCTATCCCCAGAATTAGATCAGCACCGCACCATCCCTTGTTGGACCCTCTACATATTGATCTAAAAAGTTCTCCTGTACATATTTCAAGAAATCCACTCCATCCAAGCCCTTAACACCATGTCTATTCCAATTAATGTTGGGAAAGTTGAAATCACCTAATATAATTACTCTACTGTTATTGTTTTTGCACACCTCTGCAAATTGTGCACATATTTGCTCCTCAATTTCTCGCTGACTATCTGGGGATCTATAATAAACACCTAACAATGTGGCTGCCCCTTTTTTATTCCTAAGCTCTACCCACAAAGCTTCATTTGATGCCCCCTCCAAGATATCATCTCTCCTTACTGCAGTAACTGACTCCTTAACTAATAATGCAATGCCTGCTCTTCTTTTACCCCTTCCCTTGTCTCGTCTGAAGATTCTATGTCCCAGAATGTTGAGCTGCCAATCCTGCCCCTCCCTCAACCACACCACTGTGATGGCTACTATATCACAATTCCACATGTCAATCCTTACCCTTAACTCATCCGTTTTACCTGTAATACTCCTGGCATTAAAGTAGAGGCCATCCAGCCTTGACTTACTCCCTTGAAACTTAATGCAGCTGCACCCCCTCTGACCTGATTGTTTTACTGTATTATGATATGTCCCTATTCTGCTAACATTCTGTGTCCCCTCCCTCTGCCAAATTAGTTTAAACTCCTCCCAACAGCATTACCAAACCCACCCACAAAGATGTTGGTCCCACTCTGGTTCAGATGTAGACTGTCCCACTTGTACAGGTCCCACCTTCCCCAGAAACGGTCCCAGTGATCCAGGAATCTAAGACCCTCCCTCCTGCACCAACTCTTAGGCCACGTATTCATCTGTGCTATTCTCCTATTTCTGAGCTCGCTAGCATGTGGCACCAGGAGTAATCCAGAGATTACAACCTGAGAGGTCTTGCTTTTTAGTCTACTGCCTGGCTCCCTAAATTCTTGATGCAAGACCTCATCCCATTTTCTACCTATGTCATTGGTACCAACATGTACCATGACCTCTGCCTTATCACATCGCGCCCCCGCCCCTTCAGGATGCCCTGCAACCGTTCAGTTACATCCCAGACCCTGGCAGCAGGGAGGCAACACACCATCCTGGAGACACATTGATGGCCACAGTAGCACCTATTTGTTCCCCTGACTATAGAATCCCCTATTACTATTGCTCTTTCTCTCTTCCTCCCCTCCTGTACAGACAGGCTGCTTGTGGTGCCAGAAGCTTGGCTCTGTCTGCACTCTCTGGAGGAACGAGCACCCTCATCAGCCTCCAAAATGGAATATTGATTTGTGAGCGGGAGCCCAGGGCACTCCTGACCTACCTGCCTGTTTCTCTTGGACTGCCTGATGGTCACCCACACCCTTCCTTCCTCATGTCCCTTCAGATATGGTGTGATCACCTCTCTAAATGTGCTATCCCCGATGCCCTCAGGTTCACGGATACTCCACAGTGTCCCCAGCTGCCGTTCCAGCTCTGAAACCTGAGCTTCCAGGAACTGCAGCTGGGCACACTTCCTGCACACATGCTGGTCCCGGGCATTAGAAATGTTCCTGGCTTCTCACATGGAGCACACCACGGCTTTGAGCTCCCCTGCCATGACTCATCCCTTTAAATTTAACCTTTTAAAACAATTACTCTAGGACCCTTCTTTCATGATCCTCATTCCTACAGAATATACAAACTATTAACCACAGAAAGACCTTAAACTATAAGCGATAAAAGTAACAAATACTTACCCGACCTTACCCACTACTTACCAGTCATTTCTCTCCCTTGTAGCCTGAATCACTGCAGCAGGGAAAGACCATTTTCTGTAGATTTAAGACATTGGATAGCAAAGAAAAAAATGCAAACAGCACCTCTTCCTCTCTGCATCAAATTCCCACTGTGCACCAAATTGCCAATACCCACACTCACCATGGCTGTGTCTCACTCATGATGAGGCCTCTCCCTTGTGCATGTGAATCATGCTGATCATGTGCTTCTAATAGCTATTCATTGGTAACATATAACTATGTACATATATATAGAGTATAAAACATGCAATGAGCTAACTCCATGCTTGCTTCTACACTGGTTTCTGTCCAGTCCACAATTGATTCTAGTCTCAGGTCATGGGTCTCTTTATGTCACACTGTGAGTGGTACTGTTTCCCAGTCCCACATTAACCCTTGCTGTGCCGACACCCTAAGAATATACCTCCCAAACGCTTCACCCAACATATTTACATTATAATTGTGCTACTCCTTCACCCTCAAACCCCCTCAAGTCTCTGACTTTATAAATTCAGGTGGCCTAGAAGCTTGACAATTCTTCCAGATCTTGTTCTGGTCACATTCAGAGTGGTTGGCTCTGTTGATTTGGGTAACCTTTGTTGCTTCATTGTTTGAGCTGTAGTCTGTGTTTCTGGCCCTTGGTTGTCTTCTTCTGGTATGCTTTTTCTGCTCCTTGGAGTTAAAATTTTATTTGTCAACTCCCCATCTGCTCTGCTGGGGATGACCAGCTTGTTCCATTCTTTCTGGAGGGAATGTTCACTCCATTCATTCATCATAGAAACCTAGTTTTTCTTTTTCCATGTGGTCCACTGTGTGGGTCCTTGACCTCAGCCAAGAAGCATGGTTGGGTCTCTTCCTGGTCTGGTACCTCTATCTCATGGGTGGCTTGGGATCCTCTGCCCGTCTGGGTGTCTTAGCTTTAATCATGAAAAGTTGATTACTGCCACAAATTACTTACAGGCATATTGAACATTTTAAAGAAGGTGTGTGTGTTTTTAATGAAATACAAGAAAGACACTGAGCAAAAGATGGCTGATAATGTAAAGCGACCACTTTCTGGAAACTTCCTATATGGATTATGCTGATAGACCTGTCCTGAGAGAAAATTGAGTGCACCTGATAAGGTGTAATGGCATGCTTCAAGCAGAGACACTTGAAAGGGAGATAGGAAAGATGCAAAAGACTGAATTTTAATCTCCTGTGGTTGCAGAGATAAAAGACTGATTTGCACATCACAGCAGTCACCCAAAAAATCAATTTTCTGTTGATTTATATGTCTCAGAATCTGTAAATAGTTCTGGGATAGATGCAAGATGACAATTTCCTCTCATGGAATACATGGGGAAATGGTTAAAAAGCTAGCTGCAGAGAAGTACAGTGTGTACTGGTGTGCTGTGAGAGTGACAGCACAAGACGACCAACTAGTCACTCCTGCAGTTGCATGCAAAGTCTCTCTCTCTCTATCTCTCTCTCTCTCTGTATTGCTGGAGGCAAGGCTCAGCAGAAACCACAATCAAAAAGTAAATAGGACAGCCTCTTCAGCAACCCTGCAGATCCAAGTGCCTCCAAACCAACTGCAAAACTGCCAAAGTCAGCTCTACTGAATCAGGTAACTTAACGGCCGCAATATACCACCATCTGAGCCTCTCGGACAAGCCAAGGACTGATTTGTATATTTTTTGAACTTTTATTTGGACTCTTAATTTCTCATTTCTGACCTGTGTGTATGTGTGTTGAAGGATTTTAGTAACTAATAAACTTACTGTTTCTTTGAATCAAGAAAGCTTAGTTAAATTGGCTCTTTATAAAAAAATAAATACATTTGGGCTGGGAAAAGGTATCCACAGGGGGAGGGATCCTTTTTAAATTAACCTTGTTGTGACCAACTAAGGTGTTTGAATAAAGAAAGGGAACCAGCTAACTGATCCTCACCTGGGAGCATAACAAAATTAGGGTTCCTTTGGGGAAGTTAATGAATTGGAGGACCTTGCCTAGGGACCGGTCATAACACTTTGCATAGATTTCTGAAATGTCCCAGATAATTGCAGTTCGAACACTGCACTGAGGTTGCTGAACGTTGCTCTTACCTGTGAGGTTGTTTGGCTCCACAGTGCTGACATGGTCACCCACCCTCTTGTGGTTGGCTTGGGTATTACCTTCCTTATCCTGAAGCCTCTCTGCTCCTTTGTTGCTTTACCAGCTGAATGATTGGGATTGCTCTCTACCATGGTTGCTTTCACCATGTAAAATAAATTGGTGCTGTTGGCAGATTTCAGACTGTCTGACTATTTGTCTTCCTTGGCCTGTAGTATGTCTGAAAGGGCATAGTCAGCCACTCCGACAACAATTCTGTCCCTTATGAGTCCTGACTTAAGGTCAGTGTAGTCACAGGCTTCAGCTAAGCTGTATAATTTGTTTATAAGTATCAATTGGTTCTCCAGGTTTTTGGACACATTTGTTGAATTTTGTTCTCTAAAATGTTGTTGTTTCTTAGATTAAAATATGTATAAGAATGATTTTAGAACTTCATCCAATTTATCTGATGATCTGTTTATTCATTGTTACAATAATATCATCGACTATTAGACCTACTGAGTAAAATAGTGTATTCACTTGTTCAGCTTCTGACTTTTTTTAATCTAATCCTGAAACTAAGAATCTTTTCTGCCAAAGTTCCCAATCTTGAGTTTGGTCTGGTGCTTGGATCAATCCAAATTGGTTTGGTTAATTTGTTGCCCATGGTTGCTTTTAAGTTCAGGTGAAAACAGTTTATATGCTGTGCAGGTTTTAAAGATGGCGCCACAGTGACTGTTTTTCAGTCTTCCCGCACTTGTTGCATCTTGGCAGGTTCCTGTGGTGTTGGCAGTCCTGACCTCTTTGTCATTAGTTTTGTGCAGTGATTTACTCAATCAACTATTTTGAGCCTTCCCTGCAATATTGAAGGATTTTCAGGTGTTTGACTGTGGATTCGTGGCTTTTGCTGAGGTTTTTAAAACCTTCTAATTCATTTAATCTTTTTTTCTTACAACGAGCTCGACCACCACGTGGTATGGCGCCAATTGTGAATGTGGGCTGGCTGCAGTGCTTTCAGAAATGGACTGCTCTGACTGTTTTTTACAGCACTGAAGCTTTTTAAATTGGTCCTGTCATAGAACTGAATTTTTTTGCTCACCCCTGCTAGACCCTTTGACTCTGCAGTCTCTGGGAATTCACAATGGACCTCCATAGGATCTTGTAGAGTCCTCAGCTGCACAGTAGTTTACTTTCTTCTGCCTTTCCACTTCCAATTCTGCAATGGATCATCTTTCAGATGATTTCTCTCTGTATCTTCAATTCAGGTACATTCCATCAGGTAAGGATGCCGCTCCTGTAATTTTCCAGTTTTTGAATTTCTGCTCCAACTTCTCTGAAGTTCTAGGTTTTTCCATTAGCTGCCACCATGTTGTATGTTCAGTAGGTCACACAAAGAGGTTCTGAGTCTTGTTTGGTTGAACATTAAGTGTTTATTGATACTACATAACTATATAAATATACAGGGTATAGCCCAAACTGTAAGCTAACTCCATGCTTGCTTCAAGACAGGTCTCTGTCCAGACCACAACTGACTCTAGTCTCAGCTCATGTGTCTCATTACATCACACTGTGGGCAGTACTGTTTCCCAGTCCCACATTAAACCTTGCTATGCAAGATACCCTTACACTACACACACCAACGTCTCAAGGGCAATTAGGAATGAGCAACAAATGCTGGCCTTGTCGGCAGTGCCCACATCCCATGAAAGGATTAAAAAAAAGGCTTTTTGTCAGTGTTAGTGTGAAGCGGGGACCTTTAAAAGAAGAGTTATGGGAACTTTCCTTTGCACCTGGCCCATGTTATGCTTAAAGTGTAACAAGAACACCTCCTCTCAGCATTCTTTTCTCTACAGGAAATAGTCTCATCTGTTCAATCTTCTGATTGGTCTAACTTCTCAGTTCTGATGTCATATTTTTGTACATTCACCTTCATATCCTTTTCATAATATAGAGAGCAGAACTGTGCACTATAGTCTAAGTACTGATATGAATATTGACCAATATGTTATAACAATATCATCTGATTAAAAATATGTTTATTTACATATTGTTTTGTCTGCATCATGCAGAGCTATCTCCATTAGGCAAATCTCAATTGTGAGGCATCCAGCAGTCGCAAGTTAGCCACACATTTTATTTCTTTTATGGGATATGGGCGTTGCTGACAAGGCCAGCATTTGTTGCCCTTCTCTAATTGCCCTTGAACTAAGTTGGTTGCTATCCCATTTCAGTGGGCAGTTAAGAGTCAACCACATTGCTGCGGGTCTGGAGTCACGCATGAGCTGGACTAGGTAAGGATAAGGATGGTAGTGAACTAGATAACAAACAATGATAGTTTTCGTGGTCACCATTAACAAGACCAGCTTTATATTAATTTATTCAGATTTATTAATTGAACTTCAATTCCACCAGCTGCTGTGGTGGGATTTGAACCTGTATCCCCAAAGGATTAACCTGGGCATCTGGATTACTTGTCCTGTGACGTTATCACTATGCCATCTTCGCCCCCTTTAGGACGCTGTATTGCATCAAAAGCATAAAGTGGCAAATCACATCTAATATACGGTCAGTCCAAAGGGCCGATGATCTGACTTCACAGCTTTGTAACCATTTTTAGTACCATCGCCAGTTATTGATTTTCTTTAATAACCATTACAATAACTAAGTATATTTCCCATCAAAAAGAAAAAATAGACTTACATTCATGTCGCACCTTTCACGACCTCAGGATGTGTCAATGACTAATGGAAAAGTGCTATGAACTAAATTATAGTAACTTGGGAACAGGAGTATGCCATTAGGGCCTTTCAGCATTGTGCTCAATTCAGTTATGTCATGGTTAATCTGTATCTTAACTCCATCTACCTTCCTTGGTTTTGCAACCCTTAATACCCCGGTCAATCATAAATCACTCAGAAGGGATGACTATATGGCTTTGAATTGTACGCAATATAAAGTAACTGTTAAACTCATAAAATTCTGCTCTGTTACACCAGTGTATCACTGGCTGTCATCACTGAAAATAGAGCTGAATGATATTAAAATGGCAATAAACTATTTGATTTTTCTTATTTCATTTTTCTTTTATTTTTTGTTTCTCTTTTTCCACCCCTTGTAATTATACTTTCTCTTCATATATTATTGTCCCCCTCCTTTCTACCTTGTCACTACACAGCTCTCATTTGCTGCTGCCGATGTTTGTAACCTTTGTCTCTTCTAACCTCTTCCCAGGGTGCTAGAGAAAAATGGAAGATTGTTTGGGGACAAGACTATTGATTTCCTAAAATGTCACATGTTGATGGTTCATGGCGATCATGATGTCAACCAGGAAGTACAATGGCTGCAATGATTTTAACAATCCTGAGGCAACAACTCATCTGATCTGGATCCTTTGCAACAATTGATCCAAAGGTACTGTGGTTCACTGAGTGACATGAGACAAACAGGACCAAGAGTTCACTGTGAGTTCCTTGCACTGAATTTCACAGACCTAAATTTCTCCTCATCTCAGTCTTAAATGGGCCACAACCTAATTCTTAAACTGTGTCTCTTAATTCTAGACTCTCCCACAAGGGGAAACATCCTCTCAGCATCCACCCTGTCAAGTCTGTTCAGGATCTGAAATAAAAAACAGAAAATGCCGGAAAAACTCAGCAGCTCTGGTAGCATCTGTGGAGAGGGAAACAGGATTAACATTTGAGTCCAGTATGAATCTTCTTTAGAACTGGAGGGAGGTAGAAATGTGATGGATTTAATGCTGTTGAAAAAGTGGAGAGGGGTGGAAAGCAGGTGGAGCAAAATGAAAGTTCAGGGATAGGTTGGGGGGGCAGGAGAGAGTAAATGACAGGAAGATGTAATGGAACACAGAACAAAGGAACTGGTAATGATAGTATTAAAGACAAAAGCTTTGGTCCAGAGTAGGTGTTAATAGCAAAATAAATGTCAGCATTGTCTGAAAGCAAAATAGCAGAATGTATAATAGCAGAAAAAAAGGTCAGCACTGTCCATAAACAAAACATGAGAACAAGATACAGACTGGCACTTGGGGGTCAGAGCTCAAGTTCTGAAATTGTTGAACCCAATGTTGAGCCCAGAAGGTTGTAGTCAGAATATGAGGTGCTGTTCCTCCAGCTTGCATTGGGCTTCACTGGAATATTGTAGGAAGCTGAGTACAGAAATGTGAACATGAGAGCAAGATGGTGAATTTAAATGGCAAGCAGCAGGAAGGTCAGGTCCCCCAGGATCTTACATGTTTCAGTAGGATCACCTATCAATCTTCTAAACTCCAAGGGGTATAGGCCTAACCTGCTCAACTTTCCCTTATAAAATACACCTACATCCCAGGAGTTAGTTGAGTGAACCTTCTCTGAACTGTTTCAAATTCAATTATATCCCTCCTTAAGTAAGGAGACCAAAACTATACACAATATTCCATGGGCGATCTCACCGAAGCTCTGCACAGCTGTAGCAACACTTTCCTACTTTTATACTGGATTTATGTTACCCCTTACACCGTGGGATCTTATTTTGTGTAGTAACCTTTGATGTAGCACCTTATAGAACGTCTTTGGAAATCCAAATACACCACATCTACAGATCCCCCTTTATTCGCCTTGCTTGTTATTTTCTCAAAGAAATCTATTAAATTAGTCAAATATGATTTCCCTTTCACAAAACCATATTGATTCTGTCTCATTGTATTATGATTTTCCAAATGTCCTGCTATAGCCTCCTAAATAATGGATTCTAGCAATTTCCCTATAAAAATGTTAAGCCAACTGGTCTATTGCTTCTTGCCTTCTGTTTCCCTCCTTTCTTGGATAGAGGTGTCACAATTGCAAATTTCCAATCTGCTAGGACCTTTCCAGAATCTAGGAAATTTTGGAAGATTATAACCAATGCATCTACTATCTCTGCTGCCACTTCTTTTAAGACCCTAGGATGCAGGCCATCGGTTCCATGGAACTTTTCAGCTTTTAATTCTAATAACTTTCCATAGTGATTGTGATTCTTTTGATTTCTTCCCGTCCACTGCCTCACCCCCCACTTTACCTCTTCATTTTCAACTATTCTTTGTATGTTATTTGTGTCTTCTACAGTGAAGACAGACCTCTTCAAAATACCTCTTCACTACTTCTGCCATCTCCTTGTTTCCCATTATTAATTCCCTAGTCTTACCCTCTAAGGGACCAATGCTCATTTTAGCTACTCTTTCCCTTTTTAAATAGTTGTAGAAGCTCTTATTATCTGTTGTTATATTTCTAGCTAGCTTACTCTCATACATTAATTTCTCCCTCCTTATTAATTGCTTTAGTTATTCTTTTCTGCTTTCTTAAATCTGTCCAGTCTTTTGACCTACCACTAATCTTCACAGCATTGTATGAGTTTTCATTAAATTTAATGCTATCCTTAACTTCTTTGGTTAGTCATGGATGATCTTTCTTTCTTCATGGAATGTATCTTTGTTGATGGTTATGAAATATCACTTTAAATGCTTGCCACTGCTTCTCTAATGTCTTACCCTTTAACCAATTTTCCCCGTTCACTTTTGTCAACTCTGTCCTTACACCCTTGTAATTGCCTTTATTTAAGTTTAAGGCATTAGTCTTAGACCCACATGTCTCACCCTCAAACTGAATGTGAAATTCTATCATATTATGATCACTGTTTCCTAGTGGTTCCTTTACTATGAGATGATTAATTAATCCTGTGTCATTGTACATTACCAGGTCTAAAATAACCTACTCCCTGTTTGGCACTAGAACGTACTGCTCTAAGAAGTTCTTCCAAATATACTCTATGAACTCATCTACCAGGCTGCCTTTCCTAAACTGATTTGTCCAATCCACATGAAGATTAAAATCGCCCTTGATTATTGCAGTATGTTTCTTATAAGCCCCATTATTACTACATTTATATGCTTTCTTTTGTGTAACTATTGTTAAGAGGCCTATAAACTACTCCCAGAAGTGACTTCTTAAATTTGTTATTTCTTATCTTTACCCAAACTGATTCTACATCTTGGGCTAAGATCACCACTCACTACTGGACTAATGTCATCCTTAATGAACAGAGCTACCTCACAACCTTCTCCTAGCTTCTTGTCCTTCCAAAATGTGAAATACCCTTGAATGTTTCAGCCCAGTGTTTGTCATGCATTGACTACAAAATAAACTGAGCAAAGAATCCACAGCAAAGCTTTAATATTCTCCACCTTGGGATAATTAGCAATTGCCATTTGTTGTAGAGAAAGAGACCTGTGTGCTTTTGTTCCTGGGCTGGTTCTTTGAAGATAAGTTAATATTCTCCATATACTGTTGAATATCCCTACACACCCTATCATTTGAGGAAAGCATTATCCAGATTGCCAGTAAACAAGTTATCTCAAGCAGCCATATGTAGTCAAACCTCTAAAGAATATCATGGATGAAAATTGTTAGGGTAAATAGTGTAAAGTAATTAAGTTATTGCTTAATTCTGAAATCTGATGTTTTGTGAAAGTGAAGAACTGTTAGCTTTGGTCAACATTTTATAATCAGAAAACAGCCAAATGTTTTTCCAACTATTGTAATGCGGGTGTTATATCATACTACTAAAATTCTTTATCAGTTCTACGAGCATACAAATCAGGAGCAGAAGTAGGCTACTTGGCTCCTCGAGCCTGCTCCACCATTCAATAAGGTCAAGACTGACCTGTTTGTGTTTCGAATTCCACATTCCCATCTACCCCAATAACCTTTGATCCCCTTGCCTAACAAGAATCTATCTCTACCTTAAAAATATTCAATGACTCAGCCTCCACCACCTTCTGAGGCAGAGAGTTCCAAAGTCGCACAACCCTCTGAGAGAAAAAAATTCTCCTCATCTCTGTCCTAAAAGGGCGACCCCTAATTTTAAAACAGTGCCTTCTAATTCTGGACTCACCCACAAGAGAAAACAACCTTTCCACTTCCACCTTGTTAAGACTGTTCAGGATCTTATATACTTCAATCAAATCATCCCTCACTCTTTTAAACTCCAGTGGGAACAAGCCCAGCTTCCTGAATTCCAGTTCTGCAACAATGCTTCTCCTTGCATCTACTATCATGTTTTTATTCCGGGTTTTTAATCAAAATACTAAAGTTCCTCATGTCATAGTGTAGGATCGCTGTGGATAATGGTGGAGTCTGCAGTGTGGGTGTTTGCCAACACCTGAGAAGACTTTAAAACATAATAGAGCAGTATGAAAGAAGTGGCTATTGCAGGAACATCTCCAACTCTTCACTCACTTCATGTGAAATCCAAGCCAGTCAGTGAACTCAATAAAGGGCTGTAGGTCTTTGTGAATCACCTGGAGATAATCGTTACTAAGCAAATTGCAAAGCACACAGGGAAGCATCTCAGAGGGATTAAAGAATATTCAGTTGACTCTCTCTCTTAGTCCATTTGGAAATATTTCTGGGGTTCATTCTCCTGCTGGTTGCTGATAACCTGAATCCTGTTACCAGTATTAGTTTGTGGTTTGGTTTCCACATTGAATAGTATTTAATTTTCTATTTGGATAACTTGTGGTCTAAACTGTATTGGGAAGGTTTCCCTCTACTCACGAGTGACTTAGATCTAACTCAGGTAGGTTTCTTCAAAATTGCTTAATTTACACTATATACATTCTCTCCTTTGTATGGACTGAGCCACTTTCTTCACAGCCCCTTGCATATGACTGCTGATGTTACTGTTACATCATGATATGCATCACCAACTCATTACCAATGCTATTAACCCATTATTTTACAAGAACTATTGGACAAACTGGTGCGAGTGTCTCAGAGGCTGTTTTCCCACAAGGGTATCAGCACTCCATTAGCACCCTGCAGAATCATAGAATCATAGTATAGTACAGAACAGAAGAAGGCCATTCAGCCCTTTGAATATGCACCAGCGCCTTCCAAACCTATGACCACTACCACCTGGAAGGACAAGGCAGAAGAATTTTTAAAAATCCAGTTTTGTCCCATTTCTTTTTATTCATTCACGGGATGTGGACATTGCTGGCTAAACCAGCATTTATCGCCCATCTCTGATTGTCCTTGAGAGCTGCCTTCTTGAATGCAGCCCATGTGCTGTAGGTACATCCACAGTGCTGTTAGGGAGAAATTCCAAGGATTTTGACCCAGTGACAGTGAAGGAATGGCAATATATTTCCAAGAGAGGATGGTGAGTGACTTGGAGGGGAACTTGCAGGTGGTGGTGTTCCCATGTGCCTGCTGTGCTTTTCCATCTAGATGGTAGAGGTTGCGGGTTTGGAAGGTGTTGGCGAAGGAGAGTGGTGAGTTGCTGCAGTACATTTTGTATACAGTGCACACTGCTGCCTCTGTGTGTTGGTGGTCAAGAGAATGAATGTTTACGGTGGTGGATGGGGCACCAGTCTAGCAGGGATGCTTTGTCCTGAATAGTGTTGAGCTTCTTGAGTGTTGTTGGAGCCGCACTCATCCAAGCAAGTGGAGAGTATTTCATCACACTCCTGACTAGTGCCTTGTAGATGGTGGACAGGCTTTGGGGAGTCAGGAGGTGAGTTACTCACTGCAGAATTCCCCAGCCTCTGACTTGCTTTTGTAGCCACAGTATTTATATGGCTAGTCCAGTTCAGTTTCTGGTCAAATAGTAACCCCCAGAGTGTTGATGGTGGGGGATTCAGCAATTTTAATTTTGTAGAGTAAAGGGTTAATTGTTATGTTAATTAGAAAATGATGTTAATGATGATATGAGCATAACATCAGGGTCAGATGACCAAGGGGCTCCAAGGGAGCAAGACACAGAATAGTGTATGTCTATAGAACCATGTGTTTACCATGAAGTCTTGTAAATATTGTAAATAAATAGTTTTTTAAAAACTATATACCAACTATCTCATGTCAATCATAGAGTGAGCGCAGCCTCATCAAAACAAATACTATTGAATATCAATGCAGGATGGTTGGATTCTCTCTTGTTAGAGGTGGTGATTGCCTGACACTTGCGTGGCACAAATGTTATTTGCCACTTATCAGTCCAAACCTGGATATTTTCCAGGTCTTGCTGCATATGAACATGGTCTGCTTCAGTAACTGAAGAGTTGCAAATAGTACTGAACGTTGTACACTCATCAGTGAACATTCCCACTTCTGGCTTTATGATGGAGGGAAGGTGAGGCAGCTGAAGATGTTGGGCTGAGGACACTACCCTAAGGAACTCCAGCACTAATGTCCCAGGACTGAGATGATTGTCCACAACCATCTTCCTTTGTGCTAGGTATGATTCGAACCAGCAGAGAGTTTTCCCCCTGATTCCCATTGATTCCAGTTTTGCTAGGGCTCCTTGATGCCACACTCAGTCAAATGCTGCCTTGATGTCAAGGGCAGTTGCTCTCACCTCATCTCACCTCACCTCAAGAATCTTTTATCCATGTTTGGACCAAGGCCATAATGAGGTCAGGAACTGAGTGGCCCTGGCAGAACCCAAACTGAGCATCGATGAGCAGGTTATTGTGAGTAAGTGCAGCTTGATAGCACTTCCATCACTTTGTTGCTGATCGAGAGACTGATGGGGCAGTAATTGGCCAGGTTGGATTTGTTGTGCTTTTTGTGTACATGACATACCTGGGAAATTTTTCACATAGCCGGGAAGATGCCAGTGTTGTAGCTGAACTGGAACAGCTTGGCTGGGCGCAGCAAGTTCTGGAGCACAAGTCTTCAGTACTATTGCTGGAATATTGTCAGGGTCCACAGCCTTTGTAGTACCCAATGCATTCAGCCATTTCTTGATATCAAGTGGAGTGAATCGAATTGGCTGAACACTGGCATCTGTGATGCTGGGGACCTCTGGAGGAGGCCGAGATGGATCATCCACTCGGCTCTTCTGGCTGAAGGTTGTTGCAAATGCTGCAACCACTTCCCTGCTCTTGCACCATATCTGTACAATTGTATCTCTTTCAACTTTTTATCTAATTCTGTTTTGATGCTACAATTGAATCTATAGAGCTCCCACCCTATTGGTCAGTGCATTCAAAATTCTAATCACTCGTTGTATAAAAATATTTTTTCTCATGTCACCTCTGGTTCTTTTGCCATCACCTTAAATGTGTGCCCTCAGGTTATCATCCCTTCAGATCTTGGGAAGAGTTTCTCTTTACTTGTTCAATCTAAAACCTTCATGATTTTTGACATCTTTATCAAATCTCCTCTTAGTCCTCTATGCACCAAGGAGAACAGCCCCAGCTTCTCCAGCCTATCCACGTTACTATAATCCCTCAACCCTAGAAACATTCTAGTAAATCTCAAGTGGATGAGGAAGAAGGGAATGTAAATAGTATAAATAAATAGTTTTTTAAAAACTATATACCAACTATTTCATGTCAATCATAGAGTGAGTGCAGCCTCATCAAACAAATACTATTGAATGTCAATGCAAGATGGTTGGATTCTCTCTTGATAGAGGTGATGACTGCCTGACACTTGTGTGGCACAAATGTTATTTGCCACTTATCAGCCCAAACCTAGATATTGTCCAGGTCTTGCTGCATATGAACATGGTCTGCTTCAGTAACTGAAGAGTTGCAAATAGTACTGAACATTGTGCAATCATCAGTGAACATTCCCACTTCTGGCTTTATGATGGAGGGAAGGCGAGGCTGGTAGATTTAGATGAGAAAAGATGAGGGGAGGCTCGAGTGGAGCAGAAACACTGGCACGGACTGGTTGGGCTGAATCACCCTTTTATGAACTGTATATCTGATATAACCATTGTAATCTCTTCCATTCTGTCTCCAAAGCCTTAACATTGACAGGAATTTCATCAGATCTTTGGTAATGTGCTTGGAGATGGAAAAGTTGACAACATGGTGCAGCATGGTGTTGAGGGGGTGCCTGATGTCTTCACATCAACATGCCATTTGCCAGCAGTGAGAAGGTTGGCAGACCAGCCCAATAGAGCCATCATTGGGATATCCCCGGGTCTTGCCAAATAACTGAAGCGGTGTCGCCTCCTGATTTCAGCCCAGGCAACAGGGCTTTTGCTGTCCTTGTAAAATCAGCCCGTCCTTCCCAAAGTGTAGTCCCCAGGATTGGACAAAATGGGCTGAATTTTACGACAGCGGGATTTTACGTTCCTGCTGTCATCAATGGGATTTATATCGGCCCACTGCATTTTATGACCTTGTCCCTGCCAAAATGGGGCTGTAAAATTCTGCCCAATGGGTGGAATTTATTAAAACTGACCTGCTCGCAGCAGAGACAGGAGGCAGGACAGGTCGGGAACTTGATTGCTTTAGTGATGGGAGTTGCTGTGGCTCTTTAACTCAGTCACAGCATTAGCATCCCACCTCCGCGTTTCCCAACTACAGAGCAGGCACAATGATGACCTGCACTCTGTTAATGGAAGGATGTCCATCTAAAGGGACTCTGGCAAGGGTCAGAACATCTGCATGAAACCTTGCTTGTGAAAGTAGATGGAAGCAAGAACATGGGAGGAAGACATGGAAAGGCTCTGCTTTTCCACCTCTTCTCTGGAGGTGATGAGGGCCATAAGAGATATGCTGTTTCCTCTGGATGGGAGGAAGAGGCAAACCATGCAGATTAAACAGATGTGAATGGAAGTTTCAGAAGGAGACAGCAGCAGCAGCATGCTTCCAGGAACATGGATCCAGTGGTATAAAAGCTTCAGTCGTCTCATTAAGTCAAGATAGGTGAGTGGCAAACCACTTTCAGATGCCAATCACCACACTCTGACTTCCCCAGCTTTCTCCTGCACAACAATCCTCAGGACAACACAATTTGCAGCTCCACTCATTTGTCTATCTCTCGGTACCTCCTCACATCCCCAAATTAACAGCCAACACTCATACTCACCTTCATTTTATTGCCATCTCACACCCCATCCCTTGCAGTCACCCTCCACAAATGTTGTCATTCATTCGTTCATCTACACACATTGCACTTTTCACACTTGCAACTCTCTGCTTTCTCTCATTGCAATAGAGAGTGCAGAACTCCAGAGGGAGACAGAGAACTGGGGAGAGGACCTGCAGCCATAGCCACAATGACCGCTGTGGAAGAGGAAACTATGGAGATCAGCAGGATGGCACAATCATTGGGCGAAGGCGATAGACACATAGGAGTCTCCAACAGGCCTGGTGACAGAATTAGTTATCACACTACCACTTGGCACACAACACTCACTCATACTGAATTACTGTCACCACTAACTGAAATGACAAGAGATGCATTATGTAGACTTTGAGCCTTTTCCACACGTCAGTTCCAATCAATATCTTTCATCTCCCACAGGTATTTCAAGGGTGATGAGGAAGCAGTGCAGGAGGAGGCTGAGGAGTCCTCAGAGGAGGCCCAGCACTCCTGAGGTTATGTCACACACACATCCTCCACCAGCACAGGTATGCACACCCCAATGGGTCCTGCATTACAATAGCTGGGTTGTAACATGTGAGCAGGAGCAGCTGTTGGAGATAAGGACTGTAATGGAGTGTCCCTGTTAGAGAGCACTGGGCACTCCACAGACTGTTCAACTGGACACCATTGCTGAGCCTCGGGTTCGCCCACAAAGAGGGAACTTGTGGAACAGTAACTGGAAATGTGGGAACTGCTGTCAGCAATTTCAGTGGCAATGAGCACAATGGAGAGAGAATAGAGGAGACCAGCTCTAACATGAGCTCCATGATATCTCCGACATTCACGCTGATGTCCACCTCTGTTGGAAGAGTGTCCACCTCCATGAAGAATCAGACACAGCAGGTGTCCGCGTGCATGCTGGCCCAGACTCATGGGCCCAGGCACAATCTTTTGGTCACTTTATGGAAGATGGAGAAATCGGTCCAGGCACCTGAATTACATACTCAGCAACCCTATAGTTTACTGTATGATCACCTTTGTGATCATGTGGTGCCTGTTGTATTGTGCCTCTGCATCAGTGGCAGTACCTCTCACAGGAGGCATCAGCCACATTCTTAGAGGGTGGCCCTTGTCTCCAAACAACCATCAGATGACTCTGTCTGGTGGTGTGGGAATCTGTGAGAGATGTGACTGTTACAGAATGAATGAATCACAGCAGCTTCCCAGACATGCATAATGACCTTCCAGTGGTCACAAGAGGGAGTGGAATCCCTTCCAATTGATAAACACTCCAGGCTGACCTGAAAACTCCTTGATTGCCATGTGAGTGCAGTCTATGACTCCCTGTACCTGTGGAAATCCAGCCACTGCAACAAACCTGAGAGTCCCCCTGTGTCTGGCTGGCCTCATCAGTGTCAAAATAAGTGGCAGCCTTGGATAACAAGGCATTGGTCACCTGGTGCTCGGTGGAATGTAAAACCCTGGAGACCCAGCAGATCCCTGGAAATAGTCAGTAGCAACAAAATCCAGGCTGTGGTGACCCTGATGGCCACTGGCAATGCATGCTCAGCTGGCTGCCTTGGGAAGGAGGTCTTTACAGTCATAGAGCAATAGAATCATTTATGGCACAGAAAGAGGCCATTCAGCCCATCGAATGTATGCTGGCTTTCTGTGGAGCAATTCAGCTTCCCCTGCTCGATCCCTGTAGTCCTGTAAGTTTATTTCCTTCAAGTGCCCATCCAATTTCCTTTTGAAACCATTGTTTGTTTGTGTTTCCACTGACCTCGTGGACAGCAAGTTCCAGCTCAGCACCACTCACCGTGTCAAAAGTTCCTCCTCATATTCCCCCTGCACCTGTTGTCCAAAACTTTTAATCTGTGTCCCCTAGTCCATGTACTATTGGCTAATGGGAACATTGTCTATCTTCTCTAAACCTGTCATAATCCTGTATGCTTCTATTGATTTGATAGAACGATTTATTTGATCCCTTCAATCTCCTTTGCTCCAAGGAGAACAACCCCAACTTCTCCTAACCTTGAAGCTGAGTTCCTATGTCCCTTGAAACATTCTGGTAAATCTCCTCTGCATCCTCTGAAGGATCCTCCCATTCTTCTGGACATGTGGCGACCAGAACTGGATGCAATACTCCACTTGGGGCCTAGCCAGAGCTTTCTAAAGACTCTTCATGACTTCCCTGCTTTTGTACTCAATGCATCCATTTATCAAGCCCAAGATCCCAAATGCTTTGCTAACCACTCTCTCAATATGTCCTGCCACCTTCAAAGATTGATGCATATGTACCCCCAGGTCCCTGCACACACTTTAAACTGTGCCATTAAGTCTATATTGTCTGTCCCTATCACTTCTGCCAAATGCGTCACCTCACACTTCTCTGTATTAAATTCCACCTGATACTTGCCTGCCCATTCTGCCAGCCTATCAATGCCAAGTTACAGGTGATTCATATCATCCTCACTGTTTGCCGCTTCTCCGAGTTTGGTATCATTGGCAAATTTTGATCTTTTACTCTGCATTCCAAAATCCAAGTCATATTGTAAAAAAAGGAGTGGCCTAGCACTGACTCTTGGGAAACACCACTGTCTACCAACCTCCAGTCTGAAATGTAACCATTTACCACGACTAGCTTTTTCCAGGATTCGTGCGAATAATAATTGCTTTATTATTCTGTGAAGATGTCCCAAATGAGTCTGGCTTTCAGCTGTCTTGTAGCAGTTGCCACTGCACCTGCTTTTTGTTTTTATTGGGCTTGATCTTCAGAACCAGTGTCATCTCTAATCTTTCCCACATCCTCTGGGGACTCTGCCTTCAGACCTTTCATGATTGGAAAATTATGAAGCATATAGCTTGCTGCCACAATTGCTGATTCTGTGCTGGGTGCACACTCCAAGGCACTACAGTGTCTATATACTGCCTATGGAACATTTCTTTGAGAATTCCAGTGACTTGCCCAGTTCCTACCCTTGTCTTCATCTGTACTTTATTGTAACACTTTTCCATAGGGCTAGAGATCCTACAAAGTGGTGTCATAGGCCAAGGGACTCATGGGTATCCTTTACCATCCGGTAGCCATCTTGTAACATTCCATCCATCTCTGTTGAAATAAAGCAGAAATCCTGGAGGAACAAGATATAAAAGCGTGATGGCTACTCCCAGTGTATCACAAAGTCACATTCAAGAAACAGCACCTATTGTCAGAAATGACCTGCACATTTAAAGACTGGAAACTTTTGTGGTACATGGATATATGGGGGTTTAAATCTGGGGATACAAAATTCACATTAATAGAATCAATATCCTTTACATCTTGAGAGAATCCAGTGAGTGTGAAAAATCTGATGATCCTCTTAATCAGCCTGTCAGGGGTTGCTGTCAAGTTGTATTCACTGAGCTGCCCTGCAAAAAGGAGACAGTTATCAGGCATATGCTGCTAATTGCTGATCTGGCAAAAATTCCCTTTAGCTCCCTAGAATGAGCCTGTAACTTATATGTTTAGAACTTTCTTGAGATTGCCATTTCCAAAAACTTACCTCTCAATTTATGGAGGCAGCTGATGCAATGACTGAGGGACAAAGTATAGGAGGAGAGAGGGACAGAGAAGATTGGTGTTACTGGAACACTTGTGCATCATCTGGTTTATGCTGAGAGTTTGAAAAGTTTATTTTGCTTCCTGGAGTAACTAGAATTGTGACCTTCCTCTGGCTTTGGAGTGTAGTGTAAAGGGCTAACAGATGAGACATGCTTTTTTAAAATTATTCATTCGTGGGATGTGGGCATTGCTGGCTAGGCCAGCATTTATTGCCCACCTCTAATTGCCCTTGTTCAAAGGGCATTTTTAAGAGTCAACCACATTGCTGTGGGTCTGGAGTCACATGTAGGCCAGACCAGGTGAGGACGGCAGATTTCCTTCCCTAAAAGACATAGATAATGATGCACTGCCGACACCAGTCAGTCATGTGTTAGACTCTCTCTCTCGCCCGAGAGAGAGAGAGAGGTTGGGATCATGCCTAAGAGATATATGCCTGCTCTGTAACGCGTTTAGATGTAGTACTAATAAACAAGTGTTAAGCAGATATCAGAGTACGTCTACAATCTGCTAAGAACCGAGTTCCATGCCTAGAGTCCAAGACAGAAGGACCCAATCCCAGAACGTGGTGGCAGCGATAGAGGCATCAATGTAAAAGACACATTGGTGTTAATGAAGGAACCAAAGAGTGAAGAAACTTTCGAAAGCAGCTCAAGAAATTTCAGCGGCACACTAGAGAGAGGTGACAATGACTGTACCTAGTGAGCAGTTCCTGCCCCTCCCTGACCTGTTTGACTGCCTCAAGGGCCCTCAGAGAGGCCAGACTGGGAGTTATGGAAGCGCCATTTTCTCTGGTACTGAGCAGCATCAGGTCTTCATGAAAAAGAGCCAAAGCTTCAAATTAGTTCCTTTCTTTATGCAGTAGGTCCAATTACAGATGACATTCTCCTAAGGCAGGTTATGCAAGAGTCCACCGCAGATTTTGATTCCATTATTAGAACCTTTGATATATTTTTTAATCTGCCACGAACCCGGTTATTGAGCAAGTGGTTCAGTGGGTGAAGTGACCCTAACTCTGAGCAGTGAATCAGGCTATAATTCTGGTGACACCGAGGCTTCACATGACTCCATGGATAGGGTAGGCCCACGGGCAGCGGCCGAACCTATACAAAAACCACTAAGCAAGCCAAAAGGACAAAAAACTCCATTCTGGTAGCCATTTTGAGATGCTTGCGTTGTGACGCAGAAACCCAGCATAGACGCCAAGACTGCCTAGCAGGGGCACAGATGCTTCCATTTCAAGTGTTTCTGCAAATCTAATAATTTTAATCAGTCAAATTTTACAAGAAAGTATTTATGAAACACATTCCTTCGAAGAAGTCCTGAAATTGACAACCCTACAGAGTTCCTAGGGGAAGTAGATAATCTTAACCCAGGCTACTGGTCAGATACAGTACAAGTTCAAAGCTTCGATATTATTTTTAAAATCAATACTGGAGCAGCTGTTAACACATTTGCAGATGACCTCGACTGCTTTCAGCCAATGACCCTTCATCAGGCATCAAGATACAAGGTCCAGGCGGCATTGACCTTCCAATCAGAGGCAGGATTGTTGCTCCTCTTAGCTGCAAGGAGTGACAGATTGTTGATTCTCTCTATGTTCTTCACAATCAACGTACACCCTTATTGAGTGGTGATGTTGACATACATCTAGGAATCCTAGAAAAACCAGATAAAGCTTGTTATTTGAGCGACTCATTCTTTCATGCAACAATCTTCAACCTTTTATTTAGGAGCTGTTGAAATGCAGCTGCCAGAAGCTGAGGAAGTTTATACACTCAGCAGTGTGTTCCTTCCTTTCACAGAGACATCATCCACTCGAGCCTGGGCGGACATGGAAGTTATGAATCTCTCAATTCTTCACGAAGTAAGGCCAGAGGTGGAGGACACATACGGCACTGCACCATCCCCATGAAGACCTGCTGGACCTGAGCTGGCTCTTCCGAGAGAGTGATGAGGAAGATACCCTTGCAGGACTGAGTGATCACTTAGAGATTGGGGTCCTAGTGAATGATCCATCTTTCCCATTGTTGGATGCAGCTTATGAAGTCTCTGTTGCCTTTTTAGAAGAATCAACTGTGCTTTTAGTGGCTGAGAGGCATTCAGATCTTAGTTTCACTCAATATACCAATTATTGCCTAGTTTATCTCCTGTTGTTCATGAAGATTGACAATGCTTTGCCTGAGTCTAAGCTGGAGTCTGCAGAGGATCACATTGTTAGAGCTGGTACCTTCCCAGGGGGAAAGTCAGTTGGCATCTGTACCTCAGTCCCAGCTGAAAGATTTGCGAGAATGGCTCCAGGGATGAGGAACTTCAGATAAGTAGTTAGGTTGGAGAAGTTGGGACTGTTTTTCTTGGGGAAGAGAAGGTTGAGAGGAGATTTGATAGAGGTGTTCAAAATCATGAAGGATCTGGACAGAGTGGATGGGGAAAAACTGTTCCCATTGGTGGAAGCATGGAGAACAAGAGGGCACAGATTTAAGGTGATTGGGCAAAGAAACAATGGAGACATGAGGAGAAACTTTTCACGCAGTGAGTGGTTAGGATCGGGAATGTGCTGCCCGAGAGTGTGATGGAAGCAGGTTCAACTGAGGCATTCAAGAGGGAATTGGATTATTATCTGAGAAAGAAGAATGTGCAGGGCTATGGGGAGAAGATGGGGGAGTGGCACTAGGTAAATTGCGCACTCAGAGAGCAGCACAGACATTATGGGCCAATTGGCCTCCCTCTGTGCTCTAACTATTCTGTGATTCTGTGAAACTAGCTCAAGCCATGAATTTCAAACCCTTTTTGGAGAGTGGATGGGGGCCTAATTTAAATCTGAAAGTCACACGCCTAATGACACCATCAGCATTGTGACATCATTGTATCAAAGACCCAGCGAGGCCTGCGGGCTGTCAAATGCTGCAGAGAAACCTGAAGGGATAGATCAGACTGAGCAGAAATTCCAGGCCTCCCCTACCCAGTCCTCCACCTCTTACCCACATCTGGCACTTCATTTATACCGGGAACAATTTTTCTGGGACCCTGGCAGTGGCTGGCTCAGGTGCAAGTCCTGCTCCTGCTCACCAGCCTTAATATCATTGCTTTTCTTCATTCTTTCATGGGATGTGGGTGGGCATCGCTGGCTAGACCAGCATTTATTGCCCATCCTTAATCGCCCTTGAGAAGGTGCTGGTGAGCTGCCTTCTTGAACCGCTGCTGTCCATGTGGTGTAGGTACACCCACAGTGCTGTTAGGGAGGGAGTTCTAGAATTTTGACCCAGGGACAGTGAAGGAACAGTGATATATTTCCAAGCCAGGAAACATTGCTGTAGGGCTTCAGACAGTATTAAAACAAGGCCCAACATTTAAAAATCAGCCAGGCCTCATTTCCTTCTGAACTTGCAGCTGCTCCATAAGCCTTGGGCTTCCCATACACCAATCCTGCCCTCCCCTTAAAATATAATCCTATTGTCCCTGCACAGAAATCTTCGGTACTTCCTTTCAAAATCTTTCATTGGAGTTTGGCAGCTCCCTCCTATTTCCACCATTCAGATTCTCTGTAAGCAATACCATGCAAGATCTGCGAGTAATATATTAAAAATGGTAGAGTGCACGTTTCACGGCCATAACATCCTGATATCCCGTGTCACTCTTTGGCATCCCACTTTTGTATCATCATTTTATGTTTGCTTAAATAAAAGAATGAAAATTCCTGACTATGAAAATTCCTGAAAATTAAAATCTACCAACAAAAATGTATGATGGATATTACCAACTGTGATTAAATGTATTCCTGGAGGTTTCATCACATGACTTGCCCCCATGCTTTAGCCATTGGTTGGCCAACACATCCACCCTTGTGACACACTGCCTTCCTAAGCCAGTTGAAAAGCAAAAAGACTCATTACTCAATTGGATAATGCTTGACTGTTAGCCAAACAGCTTCTTTTTGTCCCCATTTTCAATAATTTTATACCTGGTAAAGAGGAATGTTCAAAGAAAATGACAAAAAAAACCAATCTTTTTTAATGTCCCGATGATTTTTCTCCAGGGTTGCACACAGCAATGTCTTGGAGATTGATCTTCAATTCCTGGAGACTCCAGGCCAATCTTAGAGGGTTGACAACTTTAATGACAAAATCGAATCACACAGCAAGTTTTTTGAAAATTCTTTTGTCTATTATTGTTCTTGGTCTTCTAATGTTGACATTGAGCTTTCAAGAACAATAACAGCAAAAAATGCATACTTTGACGATGAAGAGTTTTTTTAAAAAAACAATTTTATTCATTCATGGAATGTGGTTGTCACTGGCTGGGCTAGCATTTATTGCTCATCCCTAATTGCTCTGGAGAAGGTGATGGTGAGCTGCCTGTAATATTGTCCTTCAACACATTTTTAATTTGGAGTCCTCAGCATCTCTCATCCAGCCTAAAGCTAGAGTTGATGTTCTTCCAAGACCTAACATTATGCCATAAAAACAAAGTGATGGAATTATTTCAGATTTCCAACAACCGCAGTATTTTGCTTTTATCTATCATTATTCCGGCTAGAAAGAGTTAAAAACGATGTTTATACTTGTGCTTAACAGAGTGCTACAGTCTGAGCATGTGCAGGGGCTAGAATCTCACCACGCGTTGCTGTGATTCTCCCAGGACGGTGCAACAATTTGACACAAACTTTTCCTCAAACTACAGCAGCAAACTGCAGTAAGAACTTTAGTGCTGTTAATGTAAAAATATTTTCAGCTGCTTATTTTTACTCAAGCGAGCGAGATAAGCAGAGAGCGAAAGGGAATGATGGCAGCCCATTGCCTCTTTTGGTTATATTGAGTGTTTTAAATCGACCAGAACAGATTTGTTTATACAGCAATGGGACCTTATTTATTTATTCAGCTGCTGTGGATAAGGAAAACCTGATTTATTATCCAGGAACCAATAGAAAGACTCTAGCTGCGCTGTCACTGGGGGAAAGCAGCACACTAAAGGGTAGAAATAAAGGGTTTAATAAGGCTGTAAAAAAAATGGAATTCTGGGTTTTTCCAGAAGAGAATTAAAATATAATATCCAGAAGTTAATGACCAGCCTTTATAAACCCCTCCATAAGAACTCAGTTGCAGTGTTTTGCAGCACTCTGTAGGAAGGGTACCAAAGCTTTGGAGAATGAAAAAGCAAAATACTGCAGATACTAGAAATCTAAAATAAACACAAAAAATGCTGGAAAACTCATCAGGTCTGGCAGCATCTGTGGAGGGAGAATGTGGGCCCCTATCAGAGTCCGAGAATGAACTCCTATAGATTCACTCCTCCCACGTTATCTACAAAATGATTACTCAATTATCCCACATGTACATGGTTAAGCACTGGCCATCCGTTGTAAGTGTGCGGCCTGGCCATGCATCATGCATCTTGTAGCTCATCATGTTCTGACCTCTGAAAATGTATTCATGAGGTTGTTGCAGCTCCTGCTGTTGTTGCCCTGATGTGAGATGTGGGTGAATGGTACGAGTGCTCGAGTGGAGTTAAATCTGCTATGTGAGTGGCAAGGAACATTGTGGATGCAGTTCCAAGGCTGAGAGAATGAAGCTCTACACTGGCTTCTTAACAGTGGAAAACCAGAGGCTGCCCTACATGTCTGGAGAGAGCTGTGGTGGACACATCCAATCGTTTCTGGTCTTCCTTGGTGATTTATCATTTTGAGCTAACATGCAGATGAAGGCGGCAAGTAAGGAGGCAATGGGCAAGTTAGCCTTGACTGCAAGAGGGATGTTCTCTGATGACGGACATCGATGCTTCAGTATCAACTTCCATCTTAACTATAGTTTATTGACTATAATGACTGCTTGGATTGGCTCGGTTCTACCCACGTTCTGATTATATTATGAATGAATGCCTGATTCTACTTCTTTTGGCTCTTCCATGAGGCATATTTCATGATTTCTCCCTTTGTCTTTAACATGCTGTCTCAGCCTATCTCTGCAGTGCCGCATTATGTGACCATATCAATACACACGTCTACCCTTTGGTGTCTCCTCGGCATGTGCTACTTTCCAAAGAACGATGGGAAACTTGCTCCAGGGATTGCCCCATGTTATCGTTTACTTGGATGACGTATTGGTCACAGGAATGACCGACGATGAACACTTAGCAAATCTCGAAGAAGTGCTCAAACGCTTCGCACAAGTGGGATATGTTTAAAACGAGAGAAGTGTCTGTTCCAAGCGAAGGAGGTAGTTTACTTGGGTCACAAAGTTGATGCGCAGGGCCTGCATCCTGTGGAAGAAAAAGTCCAGGCCATTTACGAGGCACCTGCCATGAGAAATACCACAGAGCTTAAGGCCTTCTTAGGCATGGTAAACTATTATGGCCAACTCCTCCCAAACATCTTGACTGTGCTGGCCCCAGTGTACTTAAGAAGAACCAGAAATGGAGTTGGCAAGCCCTGCACCAGGATGCCTTCTGAAAGAGAAGCGATTGTTAAGATCATCGGCCTTGTTGGTCCTCTTTGACGCCAAGAAGGAATTAATTTTAACATGTGGCGTGTCCCCTTATGGAATAGGGTCTGTTCTTTCACATCGGATGGCGGATGGCTCCAAACGTCCCATTGGTTATACATCTTGCACAGTCAGTGGCGCAGAGTGACGATATTCCCAGATTAAAAAGGAGGGCTTATCTATTATGTTCGGCGTCTGGAAGTTTCATCAATATCTCCACAGTCACCATTTCCATATTATAACCAACCACAAGCCCCTACTGGGATTATTTGGAGAAGATAAAGCGATACCTCCATCGCATCAGCTCGCATCCAGAGTTGGGCAATAATATTAGCCATCTACAAATACACTTTTGTTCACCATTTGGGAACTCAAATCACACATGTCGACGCACTAAGCAGCCTTCCCCTGCCAGCTAATGACGGGGAGGCTTCAATTCCCCAAGAACTGGTCTTAGTGCTGCATTTTCTAGATTCCTCCCCTGTTCAGACCAGACAAATCCATGAGTGGACAAGCTGGGGCCCACTATTGTCTAAAGTCTGGGAGCAGGTCTTGAATTGTTGTCAGGTGGATCTTATTCCGAGGAGATGAAGCCCTAATCTGATTACAAATATGAACTTTCCTGCCAGGATGGCATATTACTCAGGAGATCAAGGGTTATCATGCCCCCCCATGGGGGCGAAGGCCGTTATTAGTCAAGCTACATTGCACTCACCTGGGCATTAGCAGAACAAAGATGCTCACACGCAGTTATTTGTGGTGGCCAAGGACTTGGACATCGAAACCCTGATCAAAAACTGTCTTCAATGCCGGCAGGTGCAAAATCTCCCCCCTTTAACTCCATTGCACCCAAGGGAATGGTTGCACCTCCACGTCGATTACGTGGGACCTGTCTTGGGCACAATGTTCCTTTTACTGATTGACTCCCACTCCAAATGGATAGATGTCTATGAAGTCTGGTTGCCCATGTTGGCTGCCACCATAGACTGTTTGTGGCAGAGTTTTGCAGCACATGGGTTGCCGGTGGATTTCGTGTCCAACAATGGGACTGCTTTTACCAGCAGGGAGTTCCACAGGTTCATGACCCTTAACAGCATTACCCATATCAAAATCTCACCATACCACCCAGCATCGAATGGCATGGCTAAGTGAACAGTCCAAACCTTTAAATCCAGGATGAAAAATATGGAAGGGGATTCCATCGGCATGAGATTGTCCTGGTTCTTGTTCGCATACCAGACCATGCCATACACAACGACTGGCACTGCCCCTGCAGAACTATTAATGAAGAGGTAATTCTGCACCCACCTGACCCTTATCCAGCTGAATTAAGAGGGGAGGGTGGAGAAAAGCCAAAAGGCGCATAAGTTCAGGCACGATGGTCATGGTTATGAAAAAACTTTCACGGTGGGAAATTATGCCCTCGTGAAGAACTTTGGAGACGGGCTCAATTGGCTGTTAGATGAGGTGAATGCAGTAACTGGACCCCTCTCCCATAATGTGTCAGTAAACGGCTGAATAATTAGACAACACGTGGATCATGTCCACAAAAGAACGCCAGTCCCACAAGAAGAAATACAGTTTTCATCTATGCTTGAATCTGTGCCGCATGTAGAGGACAGGTCATATGATTTGGAAGTACCGGTGGGGCCTCTGGGACCCGAGGTGGTTGATGAGACAAACCTGCCAATTTCCACTGAGATACCTAGTGGACAGCTGTCCCCTGAGAAGGAGGCTTGGAAAAACCAGCTGAGGCTGTTAAACTGTGACGCTCAACGCGTCCAAGAGAGCCTCCTGAGAGACTTGTGTTGTAAATAGTGATTAGTGTAAATAGTTCACATTATTAAGTTTGCCAACAGTATTTTTTAAGTAAAGGGAGAGGGATGTGGTAAAGTGGAGTGCCATGTACCTTTAAGAGAATGCAAGTGGACTAACCATGTGATAGTACTGACTAATGAATATACTGTGTGGACTACTGGTTAACTATAAGTCTAGAACTGGAGGTAGTTGCGGGAGCATGCAAGGATTGAGGGCTGTGCAATAAACAATCACAGTTTGTTCTTATTTCAGTCTCTCTCCATTATCGATAGCGAGCATCAACTGACAAGTGCATATGAAGGCGTGCAATTCAAGTTTACTTGACTAGTGAACTCAGACTCAAGACATAAAACTTTGTCAGACCCCACATGGAGAGGTCTGCATATTAGCATAGTCTAGCACAAGCAAAGAATCAAACCAAAAGCAGGTCCGATGTTAAGTCGTGCAATTTAATTCAGCTATCATAAATCAAGCCACATTAGACAAAGTATCATATCTGTGACTAAAAGGAGCTGGTGCCTCCCAGCCAGCAGAGGATAGAAAACCGAAAGGTTAAAGAAATGTATCGAAGCTTCCTCAGCCTGGCACATGATAGCTATCAGATTGTCATGCGCCTGTCTGCCTATGGTCGCTACATGTGGCTCAGCGACATCCTGGCCCTTGTTAGCTCCATCCCTTCACTGTCCTCATCATTGGAGGAGACATCTTGGTCCTCCATGTGTCCCTCAGGCAAGATATTCCCCACCCCCCACCCCAATCCCTGCTTTGTTGTGTTAGGTTGTTCAGTACTCAGCAGACCACAGTGTTCCGGGACTCTCTGTGGTGAGTATTGGAGACCCCTGCCTGAGTGGTCCAAACATCTGAACCTCCCCTTTAGGAGGCCTGGTGTCTGCTCAATCATCGACCTGATGGAGGCATGTACATCACTGTAGCTCTCCTCAGCAGCACTCTGTACACGATGAACTGAAATCGTTAGCCAGGTCTCAAGGATGAGGGGCCAAGACTAAATGTGAAAGGTTTAGAACAGACAGCAGAGGAACAGGAGGAGACCATTCAATCCCTCAAGCCTGTTCCACCATTCAATTACCTCACGGCTGATCTGTATCTTAACTCCATTGGTTCCTCAATCCTTAATAACAAAAGTCAGTCATTCTCAGTGTTGAATTTCTCAATTGAAGCCCCACGCTCAACAACTTTTCTGGGGAAAGAGTTTTCTGGGGAAATGAGGTGAGATTGGGCTGCCTTGGCCTGTATTCACTGGAGTTTAGAAGAATGAGACATATAAAACATATAAAATTCTGACAGGGCTGGACAGACTGGATGCAGGGATGATGTTTCCTCTGGCTGGGAGGTCTAGAACAAAGTGTCACAGTCTCAGGATACGGGGTAGGCCATTTAGGACTGAGATGAGGAGAAATTTTTTCACTCAGAGGCCGGTGAACCTGTGGAATTCTCTACCACAGAAGGCTGTGGAGGCCAAGTCACTGAATATACTTAAGAAGGAAATAGATTTCTGGACTCTAAAGGTGTCAAAGGGTATGGGGATGGAGCAGGAGTGTGACATTGAGATAGAAAATCAGCCATGATCATATTGAATGGCGGGGCAGACTCGAAGGGCCAAATGACCTACTCCTGCTTCTATTTTTCTACTTTCTATGTTCTATGTTTCCAGATTTCCAAGACCCTTTGTGGTGGGTGGTCATCAAGTTTGTGACTGGAGACCAGAGGAAGCCAGGGCAGGCCCAAGATATCTTTATTGGGAGATGAGGACCAAGGTTGACCCACAAGGAACTTCTCCACATTTTTGTAAGAAATGACCTACCAGGTCCAGGAGCCATTCAGGCCATTGTGACACCCACAGTTTAAGGCCCATCTCCCATGGGTGGCTGTCCGAACCTGAGCACCAGTAATTAAAAATGGTGGGATGAAGTGAGTGGAAGAGAAATGCTTGGTGAATACAAGACAAAACATCTCACTCTTCACATCATCTTACTTGCAACAGTGCAGTTTTCCAGTGAAGCCCAATGCAAGCACCTCATCTTCCAATTAGGCACTTTACTGCCTTCTGGACTTAACATTGAGCTCAACAACTTCAGACCTTGAACTCTGTCCTCCACCTTGATTTTTTTTTGCCAAGGGCTAGTCTGTATCTTGTTTTCATGTTTTTGCTTTCAGACAGAGCTGTCCTTTACTCTGCCATTAACACTTACTCCGAAGTCACTTTGTTTCTTCACTGCAACCCATAGCCTATCTCATTCAGACTAAAATGGCTGAAATTTGTATTGAGCATTGTAAAAACCAAGCCAGAGCAGCAATCCCTGTAGTGCCGCATGGCATAGGCAAGAAGGAGCACTAGTGCATTTTGGGGATGGGGACAGGGTCAGGAGAAGCATTTCCTGCAGAAGCTGCACAGACTCTTGGGAATTTGAGTTCTCTTAAGCCTGCAAACCCAGTTGCTGCTGTTTTTGTGCTGTGTCAATTGAATGATTGAAAGGTGGAGGTGGGTCAAGTTCTATTGGAGAAAAGTAATGGACACTTTGTCAGGTGCTGCTGCTGACACTCGTAACCAGGGGTGCAGAGCCTTTGGAGAACCAGCCAGACTCCTCGTACCCCAGGCCTTGTGGAACCCCCACATCCTTGGACTTGACGGACTTCCCGTAAACTCTGGGACTCATGGACACCTGCACCTCCAGCCCCAAGGCCTGCCCGATGCTCCCACCCGGACATCCCCCACACCCCTGGTGAACCCCTGACACCCTCAAGCACGTGAGACCTCCAATCCCCCATGAACTGTCAGAGTCCTCCATCCCCACTAACCCACCTGCACCCTTGGGCCCACCACGGTTTTCCATAGCCTGCCAGACCTCCTAACCCCGTACCTTCCCCACAACCCTGGACTTGGTGGACCCCTTGCACCATTAGGCCTGGTGTATTCTTTCACCCACGGACCCCCCGCATCCACAGGTATGCCAGATCCCCAGTACCCTGTGGCCTCCTAGACCCCTCCATCCCCCTGACCCCACACACAGCCTGGTGGACCACCCACCCCTGCATTTGCTATCCAGGACATGGGACAGCAAAGCAAATTCCAGGACAATCCCATAAAATATAGGATGGTTGGTCACACTGGGTGGAGGCTCAGGAATTCTGATAACTTGGCAAAATTCAATAACTAACACGGGGGACAAGGCTATACAAACTCTGTCCAATCTGATAACTGACACACAAGAATGGGGAACACCTGTCTGATATCTCAGAATGCGACACACAGAATGCAGGGGATCATACAGAGAATAACAGTGTCTGGGTTTCAGTCAGTCAGTTCCCAATGAAGTCAACTGTTCCCAGTAAATCACAACCAGCCAATGCCAGCTGGCAAAACCGGACACCGACTGATCTCCGGTTGGATTTCCCCATCGGTCTAGTATCTCTCAGTGTAAAACTGGCTTATCCAGTTAGAGGCCAGTTAGATTCAGTTGAAGTCTTTGACCAGTTTCAACTGATTTTTCCTTCTTAGGATTACCACTCCCTTAGCCTTTTGTTCCCTAACATTCCCTCCCTGCTTTTTCAACAGTATAAAACCCATGACATTGCTACCTCTCTTCAGTTCTGAAGAAAAGTCATACAGACCTGAAATATTAACTCTGTTTCTCTCTCCACAGATGCTGTCAGACCTGCTGAGTTTTTCCTGCACTTTCTGTTTTCATTTCAGATTTCTAGATATGCAGTATTTTATTTTCCTTGTATTACTGCCCTTCCTGTGCGCACCCCCTTCCCTGCCGCAACCCCCCTCCCTCCCCCGTTTTGTCTATTTGGACCATTGCTACAGTGAAGATGGGTTGGTGTTAGCCTTTTGATTTGATATTAGTGTAATCACAGGATTGTGCATGGGGAGTAGATTGTCACAGATCTGCTAGGAGTATATTGGAATAGTCAAGTCTAGAGGTGACAAAGGCTTGGATGAGCGTTTCAGCAGTAGATAAGCTGAGACAGTGGTGAAGTTGGGCAATGTTACAGAGGTAGAAATAGGCGGTCTTAGTGTTGGCACAAATATGAGGTTGGAAACTCATCTCAGGATCAAAAGTGAAACCAAGGTTGCAAATCTCAGACTGTTGCCAGGGAGAGGGATAAAGTCAGCAGCTAAGTAACAGAGTTTGGAAGAGGGCCTGAAAACAATGTCATCAGTCTTCCCAATATTTAATTGGAGGAAATTTCTGCTCATCCATTAATGGCTGTCAGATAAGCAGTTTTTTTTTCTCTTCCATGGGATGTGGGCATCATTGGCAAGGCCAGCATTTGTTGCCCATCCCTAATTGCCCTTGAATTGAGTGGCTTGCAATTAAGAGTCAACCACATTGCTGTGGATCTGGATTCAGATGTAGGCCAGACCAGGCAAGGATGGCAGGTTTCCTTCCCTAAAGGATATTAGTGAACCAGATGGGTTTTTACAAAAATTGATGATAGTTGTCATGGTTACCAGCATCCATGGTGGGATTTGAACCCATGTCTCCAGAACATTAGCCTGGGCTTTTGCATTATTCCTCTAACAACATGACCACCACACCACCATCACCCCTCTGATAATTTAGCAATAGTGGAGGGGTTGAGAGAGGTGGCAATGAGCTGGGTGTCATCAATATACATGTAAAAACTGACTCAGTGCTTTTGGATGATGTTGCCGAGGTACATCATAATGATAAGAAATCGGAGGGGGCCAAGGATCGATTCTTGGGGTGACCAGAAGTAATGGTTGGGAGCAGGATGAAAAGCCATTGCAAGTGATTCTCTGGCTAGGATTAGATAGATAAGAATAGAACCAGGTGAGAGCAATCCCACCCAGCTGGAGAACGGTGGAGAGGCATTGGCAGAGGATGGTGTGGTCAACCATGTCAAAGGCTGCAGATATGTCGAGAAATATGAGGGGAATAGTTTAGCTTTGTCACAGTCACATAGGATGTCATCTGTAACTTTGCTAAGAACCATTTCAGTACTGTGATGGGATGGAATCCTGACTGGTGGGATTCAAACATGGAGTTCTGGGGAAGATGGGAATGGAATTGGGAGGTGACATGTTCAAGGAGTTTGGAGAGGGAAGGGAGGTAGGAGGTGGGACAGTAATTTGCAAGGATGGTGAGGTCAAGGGTTTGTTTTGTGAGGAGAGGGGTGATTACAGCAGATTTAAAGGAGAGAGGGACAGCAGCTGAAGAAAGAGAACAGTTTATAATATCGATCAACATGGGGACCAAGGGAAGTTGGGCGATGAGCAGTGTAATGGGGATAGGATGGAGAGAACAGAAGGTGGGTCTCATGGACAAGATGAGCTCATGAAGGGAAATAGGAGATAAACTAGGGAAAGATATGAGTTCAGGACTTGGGCAGTGGGGAGCTTTATTGGAAGTTTGACCTGGTGGGATAGTGGAAGGGAGGGAAGTAGCAGAGGCAGCTGATGTGAAGGACTATTTACTGTTGAAAAATTTCTGATAGTTTATCATGGCAGAGATTGGGCCAAGAAACCTAGTGTTCTAGTCTTAAAGACCTCACCTTCTAACATTGAATCATGCAACTACATTGATGGAAGCTGCAGAGAAATGCATCATTTCCAAAACTAGCCTTACTTTACACTGCAGGGAGACTGTTCAGGATGACTAGGTAATGGTTAGCGTATTTCAGTAGTTAATAGTGGTGTCAGCACTGAAATGTTCATTGCAGCTATGGGTTCTGTTAATGTTCGTAATTGTGCAGCACGGCCACCTTCTGAAGATAGCCAAAGTTACGCCATTTAGCAGTTGTAATGTTAATCATGTCACATGACAGAAAGGGGGGTGCAATGTTTCTGGGAACATTTTGCTGATGTTCTAGATGCAGGTACATTTCAGGGGAAACAAGATGAGTGCAAGAGGGGGAGAGGAATAGAGGGATATACCTATATTGTTAGATGAAGAAGGAATGGGAGGAGACGTGTGTTGTACAAACAACACTCCAACACTCAAGAAGTTTGACACCATCCTGGACAAAACAGCCCACTTAATTGGCACCCCATCCACCACCTTAAACATTTGCTCCCTCCACCACCGACGCACAGTGGCAGCAGTGTGTACCATCTACAAGATGCAATGCAGCAACTCGCCACGGCTCCCTCAACAGAACTTTCCAAACCCACGACCTCTACCACCAAGAAGAACAAGGGCAGCAGATACATGGGAACACCACCACCTGGAGGTTCCCCTCCAAGTCACTCACCATCCTGACTTGGAAATGTATTGCCGTGCCTTCACTGTCACTGGGTCAAAATCCTGGAACTCCCTTCCTAATAGCACTGTGGGTGTACCTACACCACATGGACTGAAGCAGTTCAAGAAGGTAGCTCACCACCACCTTCTCAAGGACAACTAAGAATGGGCAGTAAATATTGGCCTAGCCAGCAACACCTACAGCCCATGAATGAATAAAAAAAAAATCACTGACATGGGTCTATTGGGCCAAATGGCCTGATTCTTCTCTGTAAATTCAATATGATGGCAACTCGTGTAGTTTTTACTGCTATTAGGCCTGGTATAAGCAAACCTACTACAACTACATTTCACACTATTCTAGACTATTTTGTGTTCTATGTTTCCTTCATCAAAACATATCAAAAATATTTAATTGGCAGTAAAGTGCTTTGGAAGGTCCTCAGTGTTAGTTGTGTATTAATTGGATGTTTAATTGCAATCAACTGGACACCCCCACACCACTGCTTAATTGTATTAACTGGAGATTTAGCTGTGCTCATGTATACAGGAGCAGGCTGAAACTGTGGCTGTTTGGTGTGGAGCTGCTCAATTTGTCATGTGTGTCTCCAGCAGCTAAAGATTGGAAGTGTATAAAGACTAGACTCCAGTTCTATCCTTCAACTCCTGGCTATCTGAGTTGGAACATTGAGGTTGTGAAAGGTACTATAGAATCAGAAGCCTCTCTTTCTGCACTTGATAGGAATGATGCCTCGTGCACTTATGGTGTATTCACACTACAAGTTTAGTGCTGGTGCAAAAGCATTTCAGCTCCATGCTAACAGTTAAGTTATAGTGTGTAAATCTGATGTCAAAGCACAGAATGACTTTGCAGTGGAGCAAAATGAGTCCTTCTGGCTGTCTCTGACCCTTCCTCTGGCCAGTGATGGGCTGGGTCTGATTTCAGTTTCAAGCAGCTATATTATATACTATATTATATACTTATATTACTATAACTGATGATAAGCTAAAGTAGATCATTCTGACATTACTCTTATTGTGTTAATTCACCCAGAGTAAACCAGGTAGACTGCACAGTGCTGGTGACCCTGGCACATTATTCTTCATGTTTCTCCTTCTCACCATTTGCTGATGATTAATGTCAAATTAGTATTGCAATGTCCTTGAGTGTACATGAAAATACACACTTAAGGAGGAGTTGACAAACAACAGAAAAGATACTATTAGAAGTACTGGAGAAATGAAGGAACTATATGTCAGGGGAGGGAGATTGGGTAAAGCCTGCCTCTTTTTGACAGGTGTAAAATATTCTACATGGAATGTCCGTTTGTACTTGCATTCAGCTCCCAGGGGAACAAAGTGCACAGTACAAAACAAATATGATTGGCACTAATTAAGTAATTGGCCTTGTTTTTCTTTCATTTCTTCTTTTTACGAAGCTAAGACTTCACTTTATCAACCATCTGTGGTTGGGAGGGTGGGCGAGCAAACTGCTTGCTGTACTATATTTCATATAGGCCTCAGTTAAGTAGGCCACTTATGTTAATGAGAGTGTGCAGTCAGCTTCATTAGGCTATGTCAGGGACTATCCATGGTCCACAGCTCACTCATTTATACCGAGTAAGTACAGCGGAGGCAGATGAATCCATAGGCCTATGGGTTCCCGTACACAGGGGCCGCAGTCAAACGTGGAAGCCCTCGGTAAAACTTACCATAATGCAGTAAAACTGCAGACAACTGTGGGATCCAAATATTCAAGACAGAAGGGAGCAAGAAAGCATTGACAGGTTGATGCCAATCTAAATTCTTATACTTGCTATTAGTATCCGCAAGTGTGTAAACATTCCACTGGTCTATTGATTCATGCATTTTACTTTATATTAATGACTTAAAGGTTGGAAGGAGGGCATGGGGAGGGTGGTTGGAGGATGCAGAGGGGGCCCTGATGTACTTGGTGCCCATGATGGGACTCTGTATTACAGATTAATAGTCATGCCTAATTTACTCAATGTAACGTCAGATCATGGTCTTTGCAGTGTGCTCAACTGCAATTTTTAAAAAAACATTACCATCTTTAAGAACACAATAAACATGAACAGGAGTGGGCCATTTGGCCACTTGAGTCTGCTTTGCCATTGAATAAGATCATGGCTGATCTTCTACTTCAACAGCAAATGCGTGAAAACACACCTGCAAGTTCCTCTCCAAGTCACACACCATCCCAGCTTGGAAATATATCACCGTTCCTTCACTGTCGCTGGCTCAAAATCCTGGAACTCCTTCCCTAACAGCACTGTGAGTGTACTTATACCACATGGACTGCAGCAGTTCAAGAAGGAGGCTCATCACCACCTTCTCAAGGGCAACTAGAGATGGACAATAAATGCTGGCCCAGCTAGTGACACCCACATCCCGTGAATGAATAAAAAAGAAAAAACTCCACTTTGCTGCCCTAACCCCATATCCCGGGATTCCCATTCGAGTCCCAAATTCTACCGATCTCCATCTTGACTATATTCGATGACCGATTGTCTGCAGCCTGAAAATTCTAAAGATTTCTCTACATTGTCATATTTAGTTCCAATACACCATAATCAGTCTACTGCATCAGATCATTGTTCCTTAATCATTGTTTCCTAAGCAACACATTGTAGCATATTATGCAACTTTAGAAGCTCTAGCAGACAAAACTGGGAGGGGGGGGGTGGTGGAATCCTTGTTACTGTTCCCATTGGACTATATGAATTGAATGAAGGGGCTGGCCTCCTTCTCAAGGGCAATTAGGGGTGGGCAATAAATGCTGGCCGAGCCAGCGATGTCCACATCCCATGAATGAATAAAAAAAATTAGAAGTACCCAGGTGGTCTGGCCAATCCTACGTGGGTATGTTGAAGAGACCTGACTTCAGCACCTCCTGTTCTCTATAGAGACAGAGACCAATCTATTCCAACTGTTTAAAGCTGACTTACACCCAGCTCCATAGACTGAGTTCACACCTCCTTGTATCTGCGAAAATGATGGCAGCGTTAATCATCTCCGCAAAAAAATCTTTTAGGCCACATCAGGGCATATAAGCCAGACAACCCAGTATGCATTTCATACTTGTAGAAAGCAAGCAACTGATGCAATGCTTGACAGGGGGGGACATATTCATTACTTTCCCAGTGGAAAGGAAACACCATGGAGAGCTGCCTAAAGGACATTTACTGTCTGGTAGGCTTCTTTATTGACTAGGGTATTGTAATGGAAGCCCAGGAAGTCATCAACACTCCACCCAAATCCCGAGATCGATGGCTAGGGATATTACTCTCTAAAAGTACAGGCAGTTTCAGAGTATCAGAAGGTGATCCTGCAATGCCAGTACAAGTTCTCAAAGGAGGGTCCATCTTGCTTTCATTAAAAAGTGGCTGTATTATTTAAAGGAAGAAGAAAATGGCAATATGGAGGGAGGTGATTTTTGGCAGTTCAATTGGTCTGTACTTCTGTGATTGAAAACTTCTTTCAGTAATGAACACATCCTTACCACTGACTAACCATGCTTTGTTCCCCCCACCCCCCCACCCCCACCAACCCCCAAAAGGACAAAGCACATTTTGTCTCAGTTAAACTGGCCTTTTATCTTGTAGTCCCAAGGAGTTATCATCATTTATACAACTGTACTCAACAAACATCAGACAAACTAAAGGAAAATAAAAAAATGTACTTTAATAATATACATGAAAAATTTGCTCCCTAGGTGCTTTACCTTGTGACCCTATAAGATGCCCTTGTTTTATACTGTAAAGATGAATTGAAGTGCTCTCTGAGTGGGAGAAATACCTGTGGTGCCAGGTTGCTCTTGGGTTGTGTAGTCTTGTTGATATGATGGTGCTTTTGGACATTTAGGTGAAAGGTAATTTGGCAATGCAATGGCTGCCATAGCTCCCTCCTCTCTGACACCATCAATCCTTTGAAGGGTTTGATTGAAATGAGCGGATGTGTGTCTACTTTGGGAGAGGCTGTGCTACCTGTTTCTTTACCACTGGAGCTCAGTATCCTAGCTGGACCACATTTATCTGTGTACTCATAGTTAGCATGGGGTTACACAATTGGTTAAATTCACGTCATTGCTTTTGACTATAGCAATTACTCAGTCTGTCAAGTTCAGTTGCAACAAATTCTTGTCCGTGGGCTGTCAGTAGCAGCAGACACAATGTTTGTGAGGGAAAGATAATCTTCCCTTTTTTAGCCTCTGCCTTGGAGCTTCCTCTGCAGAAGGTCATGAGGATGTTACTCTCTCACTGATTTTCTGCACAGCAGTGATGAAGGTCGCTCCATTACGATAATTATCCCTTATCCATGCCGTGCCAAACGAAGGAGCACAAAGCCCCATTACACAGTCTCCACCAGCTGCCCCAGTTGTGTGCCACAGGCCCAAAGTATTTGCAGAAAATTCTGTGCTCCTTCATGAACACATACCTGAAGAGGAGAGATTGAAACAGGTTGCCAGTCACATGGCATGCCCCCATGTGATGAGCAAGGGATTAGTATCCTAATGGAGCCTCCTTTCAGATGTCAGTCAATGCAACAGGACAGGGCAATATTTCCAACTAGATGTCCACCATGAGCATCTTGCAGCACTTGTCCAAGATTGAAGCAGAACAACTCAGAGCAGAAGGAAGATTTTGTTGAAATGAACGGTACCTTGGAGGAAATTTCTTCTCTACAGTAATCTGTACAGAACATCCTTCAGTCAAAACTCACAGCTGACACAGGAATAGTGGGCATAGGTCTAAGTGTTTGTCATGTGTTGAGAAGTGGGTCACTAACTGAATAAGATGGCCCATGTGCTGACAAAGATGGCCACGATCCAATCAAGGTGGGCTCCATGCTGCATCAGGGGTGTACAAGATTCAATAACTGCAATGGAACAATTCTAGAACATGTAGATTAGGTTGCATATGTAGGTAACTGCTAATCAAAGAATACAAACAATAATGAACAGATTCAGCACAGCATTAAAGTTCTCCAGCAGTTTATAGTTGGTTAAGGTCACAAAGTCTTTGATAAAAGAAAGGAATGGATGTGTCTATGAAGATTATGGTTCAGTATTCCATTGTTTTCTCCATCCATAAATGACTGCAGCAAAAGAAGCTGAATGCAAACCTGAGAGTTTGGTGAGTGGGGGAGTTTAAAGTGTTAACTTTGTTCTTAAAATCTGTAGTCTGTAATTAGCAGTAACTGGAAAATACTGTGTAAGTAGACAAAGTTTATTTCTTTCTTGCAGCTTAGACAAGGTAACCACACTCTGCTATGAGACCTGAGTGGTTAATTAGCTAACTGGCTGAATCTGGTTTCTCTAGCCACAGTTCGGTTGGCTATAAATTCAGGGTTCTTTAGTTCAGCCAAGGCAAAGGAGTGTAGCTGAGGAACTGAGTGCAAACCTGAGAGTTTGGTGAGTGGGGGAGTTCAATGAAGGGGAAGAAAATGTTCATTGACTTTTGTTTTTTCTACTTTCTCATCCTGTAGGAATTGGTTCTTAATCTGCTACAGGGAAAAGTGTTCAGTGAGGGTCTGGTAAGTGGCTAAGGCCTATCCCAGAACTAAGGTTTAAAATAGTATATAAATTGGTGTTAAAATTAATAAAATATGTTTTAAAAAACAATGTAAATAAGTGAATAATATAACTAAGTGATTAATTAAGATGCATTAAGGATGGCAGGACAGATGATGTTTTAGGGCTGCAGCCTGTGGCTGCTCCTGGATAACATTGTGATCCAGGGCAAACAAGTCTGCAGTAAATGTTTGCGTCTTGAGGAACTTCGGCTCAGAGTCATTGCGCTGGAGGCTGAACTGCATACTCTGCAACACATCAGGGGGAAGTTTACCTGGATATTTTGTATCAGGAGGCAGTCAATCCACTTAGGATGGGTCTCTTGATTTGGTCAGGGGCAGAAGGCTGTGACCGCAAGGGATGCAGATCATGGGATCCAGAGGGCTGGAACGTGGTAGTGTCAGTTTCTGCAAATGTCCAACAGGTTTGAGGTTCTCTCAGCTTGTTTGAATAAGAGTGGGGGCTGCAGGGTGGATGAGCAAACTGACCATGGCACTATGGTACAGGAAACCTTTCAAGTGCAAGGAGCAAAAAGGAATGTACTGGTAGTAGGGGACAATATAGTGATGGGGTATAGTATAGTTAGGGGGATTGACACTGTTCTCTGCAGCAAACAGCCAGAGTCCAGACATCTTTGTTGCCTACTCGATGCCAGGGTTCAGGATATCTGCTCAGGGTTGGAGAGGAACTTGCAGTGGGAGGGGAAGGATCCAGCTATTGTGGTCAGTGTAGGACTAAGAAAGAAATTCTGCATGCAGAATTTGAGGAGCTAGGCACTAAACTGAAAAGCAGAACCTCAAATGTTATAATCTTTGGATTATTACCTGAGCCATGTGCAAATTGGCATAGGGTATATAAAATTATAGAGATGAATGCATGGCTCAAAGGCTGGGAGAAGTGGGTTCCAGTTTGTGGGCCACTGGCACCTGTAATGGGGAAAGTGGGGACTGTACTGTTGGGATGGTTCACACATGAACAGGGCTGAGTCCGGTGTTCTTGCAAACAGTATAACTAGGGAAGTAGTAAGGAGTTTAAACTAAATAGTGGAGACAAGGGGACAAATGTGGAAAGATGTGGCATATCAAAGAGTAGAGACAAGGTCAAGAAGGAAAATGGTAATATGGGAAATGATGGTCAGAGAATGGCAACAATGGATACAGCGAAAAAGCCTAAGAATGCACCAACAAACAAGACTAGATGTCACAAAGATAGCAAAATTACAAAAGTACAGGTTCTGTTTCTGAACGCACATAGCATTCATAACAAAGTAAATGAATTGATAGCACACATTGAGCTAAATAAATATGATCTGATAGCCATTACAGAGACCTGGCTGCAGGATGACAAGGGTTGGGTCATGAATATTGAGGAGTTTATGACATTCAAGAAGAATAGGAAACTAGGTAAAGGTGGAGGGGTAGCACTGTTAATCTAGTATGGCATTTGTGCAATAGTTAGAGATGACCTTGGTTCAGGAGATCAGGATGTAGAATCGATTTGGTTGGAGATGAGGAATAGTAGGGGCAAGAAGTCACTAGTGGGAGCAGTCTACAGGTCCCTTAACAGTAATAGCAATGTAGGACAAAGTATACAAGAAGAAATATTGGGTATTTGTGGTAAAGTAACAGTAATAATATAGGTGCTTATAATCTAAATATAAACTGGAAAAAACAGATTGACAGTAGTAGCCTGGATGAAAAGTTCATAGAGCGCTTTCAAGATAATTTCTTAGATTAGCATGTTCTGGAGCCAACCAGATAGCTGGTTATGTTGGACTTGGTATTGTGTAATGTGACAGGATTAAATAATAACTTCAGAGTGAAAGCACCCCTAGGTAGCGGCAACCACAATATGATTGAATTTTACATCCCGTTCAACAGGGAGAAGAGTGAGTCTAAGACTAATATTTTAAACTTAAATAAGGGCAACAATGTGGGCATGAAAACTGAGCTAGCTAAAGTGAATTGGGATACGAGGCTAGGGGATAAATCAATAGAGAAGCAGTGGCAGATATTTAAGGGGATATTTCTGAATATTCAAAATAAGTATATTCCTACTGTAAAGGAAAAATCTAAAGGGAGGAACCACCAACCACGGTTAACTTAGGGAAAGTATCAAACCTAAGGAAAAAACATATAACTGTGCAAAGATGAGTGGCAGATCAGATGATTGGTCAGAATATAAAGAACAGCAAATAATGACTAAAGGATTAATCAGGAGAAAGAAATTAGAGTATGAGAGGAAGCTAGCTAGAAATGTAAAAAACAGATAGCAAGAGTTTTTATAGGAATTCAAAAAGGAAAAGATTAACTAAAGTGAGTGTTGGCCCTCTAGTGTGTGAGAATGGGGAGTTAATAGTAGACAATAAGGAAATGGTGGATGGAATGAACAAATATTTTGCTTCTGTCTTCACTATAGAGGATATAAAAAACATTCCAGTAATTGCTGTAAATCAAGAGGCAGGAACTTGGTGAAATTACAATCAGTTGGGAAGTGGTACTGAGTAAACTGATGGAGCTACAGGCTGACAGGTCTCTGGATCCTGATGGACTACATTCTAGGATCTTAAAAGGGATGGCTAATGAGGGAGTCGATGTGTCAGTGTTAATTTTCCAAAATCCCTTAGATTCTGGAAAAATTCTTTCAGGTTGGAAAGGAGCAAATATAACCCTTCTATTCAAGAAGGGAGGGAGGCAGAAAATGGAAACTATAGTCCAGTTAGATTGACATCTGTCGTGGGGAAGATGTTAGAATCGATCATTAAGGAGGTTATAGCTGGGCACTTAGAAAAACTCAAGGTAATCAGGAACAGTCAGCATGGTTTTGTGAAAGGGAAATCATGTTTAACCAATTTATTAGAGTTCTTGTTAAGTGGGCATAAGGAGACTACGAAGTGACCTTTTTAGGTTAAGAGAGGAGGCAAAGATCTGGCAAATGGAGTATAATGTGGGCAAATGTGAAATTGTTCATTTTGGCAGGAAGAATAAAAAGAAGCTTATTATCTAAATGGTGAGAGATTGCAGAGCTCTGAGATTCAGAGGGATCTGGGTGTCCTAGTGCATGAATCACAAAATGTTAGTATGCAGGTGCAGCAAGTAATTAGGAAAGCTAATAGAATGTTATCATTTATCGTGAGGGGAATTGATTACAAAAGTAGGGAGGTTATACTTCAGTTGTACAGGGCACTGGTGAGGCCACATCTGGAGTATTGTGTACAGTACTGGTATCCTTGTTTAATGGAAGAGGTACATGTGTTGGAAGCAGTTCAGAGAAGGTTTACTAGACTAATACCAGGAATGGGTGAGTTGTCTTATGAGGAAAGGCTGGACAGGTTAGGCTTGTATCCACTGGAATTTAGAAGAGTAAGAGGTGACATGATTGAAACATATAAGATCCTGAGGGGTCTTGACAAATTGGATGTAGAAAGGTTGTTTCCTCATGTGGGAGAATCTAGAACTAGGGGTCACTGTTTAAAAATAAAGGGTCGCTCATTTAAGACAGAGATGGGGAGAATTTTTTTCTCTCAGATAGTTGTGAGTCTTTGGAAGTTTCTTCCTCGAAAGACAGTGGAAGCAGTGTCTTTGAATATTTTTAAGGCAGAGCAAGATAGATTCTTGATTAACAAGAGGGTGAAAGGCTATCGGGGGTAGGCAGTAATGTGGGGTTGAGGTTATATTCTGATTAGCCATGATCTTATTGAATGGCGGACCAGGCTCAAGGGGCTGAATGGCTTAATCCTGCTCCTAATTCGTATGTTTGTTAGGAGGCTCACAAAAATGAGGCCAATTTCAATGTTATTATATTCTGATTAGCCATGACCTTATTGAATGGAGGACCAGGCTTGAGGGGCTGAATGGCTTAGTCCTGCTCCTAACTTGTATGTTCATTACTAAAGGCTCACAAAAACGAGGCCAATTTCAACGTTTTTTTTAAATACTGTGAAACAATGTTACTCAATTATTGAGGGAATGTAAAGAAGTTGAGAAGATGCACATATCCTGCACGAGGTGGGCTAGGGTGGCTATAGAGCAAGATGACGGCGGCATACTGTGTGTGATATCTGTGCTGGGTGAGGTGGGTTTTATACTGAGTAATATCTGAGCTGGTTGAGGGGGGGTTTATACTGAGTATGTAATATCTGTGGTGGGAGAGAGGGGGCTTTATATTGCATGTGATATCCATGTTGGTTGAGCTGGCTTTTATACTGAGTGTGTGATATCTTTGCTGGGGGAGCTGAGTTTTTATACTGAGTGTGGTATCTGTGCTGGGGCATAGGTTGGTTTTATCCTGTATGTGATATCTATGCTGGTGGAGATGGGTTTTATCCTGTGTGTGTGTGTGTGTGATATCTGTGCTGGGGGAGGTGTGGTTTATACTGTCTGTGATATCTATGCTGAGAGAGGTGGGTTTTATACCGTGTGTGATATCTGTGCTGGGAGAGACCGTGTGTTTTACTGGGTGTCATATCTGTGCTGGGAGAGATGGTTTTTCTACGGAGTGTGTGATATCTGTGCTGAAGGTACCTATGTATCCTTTGGGAGTCTTGTTCTCCTGAAGGAGCCTCTGTCGCCTGAGCTCTGAAGAATGTGTGTTGCCTCTCTGCTTCACCAGCCTTGGTGCATCTTGACTCAACGGGTGTTAATTGAGAGCGACCTGCCCGGACGCCGCTGGAGTAAGTGGGAGGGTCTGCAGACACCGCCTGGTCGGTAGACTAATAAGGACACATCTCGGGACTAGGCGCACTCAATGGCAAGTGCCGCTCTGGCTTCTTGGCAATAGTGAAGAGGCGTCCTGAGCGATCTTACTCATCTGGTGCTTATTTTACAGGCTGAGGCATTCTCCCACAAGGTAAACCCGCTTTTATATCTCGAGGAGAATTATTATATCAAAGCCAGCGCGCACATGTCACGAAGTTGGACTTTTCTATTCAGATACTGGGTTTTCAAGAGTAAACTGTAGCTTTGCTAAGTAGATGGGTTAGTAGCCTGCAGCACACGTTTCTGGAGATTGGTATTAGTAGAACAGGAGGCAAGTTCTGTAACTGAACACCGCCACGAACTGTCAGTTTAATTTCACTGAAAAGATATCCCACCTATCTATATCCGTTTTTATTTAGATTACTGTATACTGTGATTCTCTCACGCAGTCACTATTTCCTGTGCTTCCTTGCAATTTCGTTTTATCTTTGGGTTACTTTATTCACCAGCTATCCTTTGCATGGAAATCATCATATTTGCATGCTAATTAATTTTTTGTAAGTTATTTGTAACTGGCAGCAGATTTTGCGCCTCGGTGCATTTTAGACAGTGGGTTCGTTTTCCAAAGAGGATCAGGACCTGCGAGTGGGTCTGCATTGGGAGGGTGGTTTTTTTCCTCTCCTTATTTTAAACTTGCACAAAGTATTAATTGGGTGTCAGGCGAGTATTTAATTGCAAACTTTGGCAGGCACTGCCCGCTTTTGGCCTCGCATCTGTGGCTGTCAGTATGGGATCGAATGGACTAACGCCCCCATTCACACCTTATGGTCAGTCACATCCAGAAGCTGAATCTTCGTTCCTTATGTTACGAGAAGTTTCATTGAGAAATCTCTCGACAGGCTGGCATGTCAGCGAGCCGGACACTGAGTCAGGAGAGAGAAGTGGGAAAAGGTGAGGAGCATTAAATTGCAAAGAGATGATTTAAGACGAGGAAGAGATCGGGGGTGGGTGGTAATTGTACAGAGAGAAGATAGCTTGTAAATGGGAATTTGAGAGCAAGGAAGGGAATGTTTGAGAGCTGGAAGAGTGGGAGTTGAGCAGTGAGAATGAAGCAGGACAGAATGGGGGTGCGGGAGTGAGGATCATGCAGGGTTTGTTGATAGGATAGAATGGGTGAATATTGCAGCGCAGAAGCAAGTAATTCTGCCCAGTTGTCTCTCCCCGCCTGAGCCAACCAGTCTAACAATACTCCCCTGCACATTAGGTCTGGTATACTGTCACATTTTGGCTCTGACATTGAGGTGTATTGATACACCAAACAATACTGGCACACCAGGCTCTATTGCTACTCCAACGTATACTGGTACACCAGGAAATACTAGTACACAAAATAATTGGTGCTCCAGGGTAAACTGTTGCACAAGGGTAGAGAAGTGCACAAGGGTACGCTGGTATACTGGGGTATATTGTTACCAAGGTTTTGCAGGAATTATGAAGTAGCAGATACCATAACTAGATTGCTCCAAAGTTGTCTTGATTCAGGAACTGTTCCTTTGCATTGGAAAATTGTGCATGTTACTCGGCTTTGTAAGAACAGTGAGAGAGTAAACCCAGGGAATTATGGATCAGTTAGCCTAACATTTGTTCTTGGGAAATTACTCGACATTTTAATTAAGGGAACGGTGAATAACACTTTGCAAATGTTCAGCCGATCAGAGAGAGTCAGTGAGGATTTGAAAAGGTAAGTCATACCTGAAGAATCTTGCTGATTTTTTTGAAAATTTAACTACAGTCGTGGATAGGGGAATGTCTATCGATGTTACATGAACTTCCAGAAGGTATTTGATAAAGTTTCACAAAAGAGACTGTTAGTTAAAATGTACTGCATGGAACTGAATGCAAATTATTGACCTGATTAGGAAATTGGCTGAGAGGCAGGAAACAGAGATAGGGATAATGGGCAGATACTCTAATTGGTAGGAGATGTCCCACAAGAATCTGTGTTGAGGTCTCAACTATTCATTGCATTTCCCTGGTTTTACTCTCTCATTGTTCTTACAAAGCCATGTGTAATCATAGTTTAGAGGATGGAGTAGAAAGCCTCATATCCAAATTTGCTGATGACCAAAAATAGGCAGCATTTTAAGCAGGGGAGACAGAAGGAAATTACAAAGAGATATTGATAGATTAATTGAATGCATAAAACTGTGGCAAATAGAATTTCAATGTACTCAAATGTGAAGTCATCCACTTTGGACCTAAAAAGGATAAAACATGATGCTTTCTAAATGGTGAAACAATGAAAGTCCAAAGAGACCTGGGGCTCTATGTACATAGTTTATTAAAATGTCATGAACAAGTTCAATAATAATCAAAAAGGCTAATGGAATGCAGGCCTTTATAGCTAGAACAGTGATCCTTAATCTTTTTGGCTGAAGAACCACTTTTCAAATGGGTAAATGATCACCACTCCATCTAAATTATAATGATATAGGATATTTACAACATGAAAGTACTCCGCACCACTGTTCTCAGTGCACCTCCATGTGTGCTCCTCTCCCAGGAGACAGTATTAACCCACTCTACACTTCTGCCTCCCAGCCGACATTTCAATATGACCTCCTGGACCTTCTGGAAAATGTATATGGAGCTTTAGGGTCCTCTGAGCCCAGTTTGAGAAATACTGATCCAGAGGACCAGAATGCAAGGTGTTAGAAGTCATACTGCAACTATACAAAGTCATGGTTAGACCACAGCTGGAGTACCATGAGCAATTCTGGGCACCAAACCTTAGAAAGAATAATACTGGTCTTGGAGGGAGTGCAGTGTAGGTTTACCAGAATTATACCTCACTCCAAGGGTTAAATTACAAGTAGAGATCACACACACTCATTCTGAAGAAGACTCATATTGGACTCAAAATATTAACTCTGTTTCTCTCTCCATGGATATTGCCAGACCTTCAGAGTTTTTCCAGCACTTTCTGTTTTTACCACATAAACTAGGTTTGCTTTTCCTGGAATTTAGAAGATTAAGGGATAATTTGGTCAAAATTTTCAAGATATTAAAGGACAGATAAATTTCTCTCTATCTACCCTATTTCTGCAGGGTTATGAGTCTAGGATTAGGGGTCATAGTCTAAAAACTAGACCCAGAACTTTCAAGAGTAGTTAGGAAGCACTTCCATGCAGAAAGTGGTAGAAGTTTGGAACCCTCTTTTGCAAATGGCAGTTGATGTTGGGTCAGTTGCTAATTTTAAATGAGATTGATGGGTTTTTGTTAGCCTAAGGTATTAAGGGATATACAACCAAGGTGAATATATGGACTTGGGTCACAAATGACCCATGATCTCCTTGAATGGTTGAATAGACTCAAGAGGCTAAATGACCTCTTCCTGTTCCTATTGTCACTGCATGTTGCTATATTGGCATTTCATGCCAAATTGATATACCATGGTGCATTGGAATGCTATGGTATATTAATACACCTGGGTATATTAGTATGTCGGGGAATATTGGCATTCCTGGCTATACTGGTACACCAGTATATGTGGGCAGTTGATGTGGGCACTTAAACACTATTGACAAAATGCTATCAAGTTTACACTGAGGAGCCTGAGCTCGGTTACAACTGGGAAAAATAAGATTCCTGTCTCAGTTTCAAGTTCAGAGGTGGGGATCACCAGGTGGGTCAATAAACAGTGCTCCTGGGGGTTATACTGAAATTCTGATGAGACAGAACAGTTTGCTCACACCCATGGGAAGGAGGCTGAGCTTTAGTAACTGGCAGCAATATCACCTACTACTAGCCTCAGCCACCCAGCTAACCATCAATACCTTCCCTCCTAATGTGCCATTTCTCACTGATTACCTAGCTGATCCAATTCAGTAAAATGTTTTGCTTCCTAAACAAGGTGCAGTTGAGAAGCAAACTGGGCCAGTGTCAAACAGATCTTCAGGATTCTTGACTGTATCAAAGGGTTGTCACACTTGTAGACCTAAAAAGGCTCTGCAGACAGTAACTGTAAACTGTGCAAACACAGCAAGCTATTAGTATCTTTAATTACAGAGCAGGAAGCCGGATGCAATGAAGATGGGAGCAGTAGGTGGAGAGAGAACACATTTCTCACGCCTATGCAATAAATCATAATTTTTCTTTAAATATATATTGAACTGATGTTAGTAGATACCATTTTTTTTTCTTGACACTGCAATGTTAAACTTTGTTCCAGAAGGACTGAGTGGAATCAGCATGGTCCATGTGATTTTAAAATAATTCCACTCAGCTCTTTTTGCAATAACACTATTGATCCTTCTCCAGGATTATTCTGATGGGATCAATAGAGCCAATTAAAAACCCAGGTCTCCATCAAACAGGTCAGTCGGTCTTGTAGGAGGCATTCTGCCTTCAAGTCATTCGCCGCTCACTGTTGTGTTTAACACAGATTTCCAGAAAACGTAGTGATTATCTGAAACCAGACAATCTTTCATAAAAAAACAGCTTTCCCATCTCAGATCATTGCTTCAAATTGTACTCTGAGAGTCAACCCTAATTAGAGGCCAGTTTGAGAACAATGGAGATTCTATCTCTATTGGAAGCAGAAATCTAGAAAATATCACAGTTTGTAAGCCTTTCGTAGTGTGGAAAGGTTTCTGCTGAGCTCAGATGGTTAGTAAACCTCACAGATCTGTCTCTTTTAGAGACTCAAACCTGTGATTAAAATATCTATATCTGGCTATGGTTAAACAATACCAAATTACTGCATGTTTTTAATACAAAATCCCTTTCTATTTTTGCAGTGTTTTTACCACAGAATGTCATTAGCAAGGACTTAATTCAAAACTCAAGATATTCAAAGAACTCAAGCACTGACTCAAGATATTCTTTTTTGTAACAGAAAAATCAAAGTTCTGTGGAACATTACAATTCGAGAGCCTTCACAAAGTATAAAACTCAGATTTTATCTTGTAGCTGGTCTGGGGCAGAACAAACAGCCACTTGAAGCAAAAGTCTTTTTTTTCCCTTATTACCATGGACCAGTGTCTGACACGTTGGATCAGTGTCTCTCAGTGTCCCTGTCTGGGGTGACTGCACTATTTGTCACTTGGTGGTTTGCCTGGGTGACCCACAGTCAGTCAACTGAAAGGTTGGAATTGGAAGATTGCAGTCAATGAGCCCTTGTCGTGAAAATCAATCATTCTGTTTGTAGCGTGTCAGTCATGAAACCTCTTAGAGAGTGCCACCACAAGACGTATTAGTCACATGTCCGTGTTTAGTTTTTTGCAGTTAGTTGCTGATAATTTGGCAATGCTACTTCATGAGTGTCTTTTTAATATTTACAGCCCGTGGAGCAATATATTTATTCAGAAGCCAGTGATTGGCTGACCCACTATCTGAATTCCAAAACCCTAAAAAGAGCATGGGCTGTCAGTTTTGTACTTGCCTACTGCTTGTGGTGTTGCACAGTAAGCTGCAGAGTGCAATTTGCAGCTGCCAATTCCCAAGTTATACTGCGGCTTGTGAAGCATACCCTCAGCATTAGTCATGAGCTCAGTGGATATGTACTTGAACAAAGGCTAAAGGCTCATGGGGTGAGCTGAAGAGGGATGGTGGGGGGGTTCATGTGGATTATAAACACCAGCAAAGAGGAATTGGGCCGAATGCCCTTTGTCTGTGCTGTAATACCTCTATGAATTCTGTTAACAGAGGGAATATCTCAAACGTTAGAAGCAAACTCTAAATTTACAAGCCCAAGTTGTGGAGTTAGGTGAAGAGGGGTGGGGAGAGTGCATGTACATAGCAGAAACAGCAACATAGGCCTGTTGGACTGAACGGGCTGTCTCTACCCTGTAAATTCTATGTAATATGTCAGTGTATGTGTTTACGTATATATTTGTGTGTACATGTACATGTGTGCTTATGTGTGTGTGTGTGTTTGTACATATGTGAATATGTTTGTTTATGTATGTTATTTGTGGAAGTGAGAGTGTGTGCACGTGTGAATGTGTCTGTGTGAGTGTGCGTGTGAGTTTATACATAAAGTGTGTGCATGTGTGTCCTTGTGTTTCTGAATTTGTGTATATGGAAATCTTATGCATCTGTTCAAATCTGTTTCTCTGCAGATTTTCAGACCACTGCCCATATGAATTGAAGGAGAAATGAAACACGTGACATTCCAGATTGCCTTCCTTTGGATGACAATTGTGATTCACTTAACCCTCGGGACACTTGTTAATAAACGAGCAGGTATGACTCACAGTACTTGCTGCCTCCACAATTAGAATGTGTCTGTCATATTTTCCTGTGTGTTTATAATCATTATTATCCTATCTTTTTGCTAGACCAAACCACATAGTGTAAAAATTATAGTAGTTTTGAATAATCTTTTACCAAGAAAGAAAGCCTACCTAAAGATGTAATCCTATTGTTAATTTAATCTAGTTTGCTAAGGAAGAGACTAGGATTACTCGACCTGTTTAGAATTAAAATTGGCTTGATGCCTACAAGTGTTGTACTAAGCCAGTTACACTACAGTTTCCAAATATTGCACAGTGGTTTTTGACTTTGTATTGACACAATGTATAGCTTGGTACCGAGTCACTTTGGCCACATTTAGACAAAAGGTGTAAGATCGTTTACAGAAGGAAGCTTTGCATTGGACTGGCTTAATGCAACTTTAATAAAACTGACTTTGGTGCTGCACAAAGTTTAAAATGTTCTTAGGTTGCCTGGAAACCTTCTAAAATTAATTTGGAATCTTACCAATGTAAGCAGAGAGCTAACAAGACAGTTGTACTCCTACACTGTCATTGTCCATTAACTCTGGTTGCATTAATCAGAATTCAGCTTCCCCTAGCTGGAGTACAATAAAAAAACACACAGTATAACTTGTGTCCGGTGGCTTAGTATTATCCTTAACAGGTACCAATCCCAAACAATAAAGCTAAAGTTAACAAGGCTGTTCCATTTTTAAAGCACTGCATTCCGTGTGTTTGTGTGTGTGTGTGTGTGTGTGTGTGTGTGTGTGTGTGTGTGTGTGTGTGTGTGTGTGTGTGTGTGTGTGTGTGTGTGTGTGTGTCAGATGTTAGGTGATAGATAACAAGGCAGGTAGATAACTGACAGAGAGATAAATAGATGACAGATGCACAAACAGAAAGATATAGAAAACAGTTTCTATCCAGCAGGTGTTGAAAATGAATTGAAGATACAATTGTCCGTTGCCACAGCTTCTTCTATTTTTGTAATCTGTTCTAGCTCAAACTATCTTTTGAACTTTCAATGTGATGTTACTTATGTCTAAGAGTTCAGCATTAACCAACACTCCTAAACCCAAGCCCCAGACCCCAACCCTTTCCGAATGTTCCCTGAGCACAGGACCCTCCAAGACTCTCAGACTCCACATACTATGCTGCACTCCTGTAGATTGGCCCCAAGCCTCATATATTCACCCTGAACATTGCAGCTCTGAATGTCCCCTATTTAGAGAGTATAAACTTCTCACTTCATATCCATTGACAATGATTCCCAGCCTTTTCATTCCAACATCTTCTAAGACTTCAGTCCCCTTTATGCCAAACCTAGGTGCCACCCTCAGAATGTCTCCCAAATCCATTGTCCCTCTAAGGGCTTGGATAGCAAGTGCGACAATGAGATGAAGACCAGTGGATAAATATCCATATACAAAAAGTGAGTGAAGGTCACACAACAAGAGAAAAAAATGAACCTGAAAGAATTTGAGATCAAAAAAGAGTGAAGCAGACATCTTCAGAAAGGGAGACCATTTTGATCCATTTTCTGAAATGAAGTGAGTTAGCCTCTATTAGTGCTCAAAGCCAGTGGTGTGTCAGGCAGTGAAACAAGGTATGGTTTTAACTTTTTCAACTTATAAAATTGCTTTTCTGGCAGATATTTTTTGGATTCATATTTATCCTGTAATTTGCTGGATGCACTTCTTGTATGCAGCCAGGTCAGCACATAATGAACTCAAACTTGTTCCACTCATTTGTGTTTGATGAGTGGTCTCTTGGATGAGGCTCGAGTCTGAATCAGTATGTTGACACTGTTACCAGCTGGTCCCTATGTGGACAGGCATGCCTTTACCACAAGGACCATTTAGGAAGCTTTTTGCTTTTATCTGTTTAGGAAGCATTCACTCTAACAGAGGATGTGACTCTCCTCAGGATGAACCCACACAGTGACAGTCCAAGCCTGAAAGCCATAAACAAAAGTGGCAATGAATATTCATCAAGCAGTTATTTATATAGAATGACTGTACTTGGAGATGTCACAATATGCAGTTATTTCATGGACACACACAGGCACAAAGTTTATCCCGTGAACAAGTAATCACTTATACTTAGGGTGAGTTTTGAGTTTAAAAATAGGCAATTTTACTTTTCAAGTGAAAGTGGATCTTTTATTTTAAGAAAACCTTTGAGTGTTAGTGCCAGCATGATGTGTTAGTTTGGATGTTGTTTTGTCCCCTTGATTATCCACATGGAGAATACCAGATCACAGGCAAGAGAATGATGCAAGGATAAGCCGGGGATGGGAGGGATGTGTGGGGGATGAGAATCAGGAGAGGAAAGTAGAAAGAATTGGGGCATCCCGCATGGTAAAAAGTTGGTCACCATCACCAAGAATTTTTTGTGCCTGTAAGCTTGGTAGAAGGTCAATGTTGTACAAATAAAAATCAGGAAGAATATGTAGACTGATAATTGATTCCACTAACAGCTTGCTTTCTCGGATCTTTAAGTGCTGTATAGTGACCTTGGCATCATGGATTGCATAAAAGTTTTTTAAAAATCAGTGCCCCATGCCAGCCAGGAACCTGTACCCATGGTGATGAGGAGGCTGTGATTTTGAGGTGTTGTTTGCATCATGACTGTGAGCTGCAGACAAAATAAAATTGCTCCCCTCGCTGCAACCAACTCTTTTGATGCAGCTCACCGGTTTCAGGCTGGTCAATATCACATCATTCTGGCTGCCAGTTAGTTAAATGCTTCGAAGGGGATGGTGATAATAGGGGGATCGCCTGTGGCCTAGCCAATTTTTACAGGGTCTTGGATGATTTCTCCTGTTTAGGTTTATCACTTGCTGAACTGAACAGAGCTTGCACGATGTGCACTACAATCAGTTCTCTCCAGAATGGCAATCGGGTTCTTCCTTGTGTCATGTGATCGTTAATTGGAACAGACTGACATTTTGGCTACCGAAAGCAGCCCCCTTTTAAAGTGTTGTCAATCTGCATTGGTTGGGGGGTGGGGGGTGGGGTGGGGGGGGTGCGGTGTGGTGGCAGGGGGATGTTCAATGTGGTGTTTACAATGTCAACCCCATTTTGGTGCCTTTATTCCCCATTAATACCAATCAAAACAAATTAAAATAGACCAACTTGCTGTTCTTGGCATGACAGATGGATAACCTGAAGAGCACTGACACTGGTATTGTTACGCAGGGACCACATGTCCGCAAGAATGACCCAAACCTCCCTGTCGCTTGCCATTTTAACACTCCACCCTGCTCTCTTGCCCACATGTCTGTCCTTGGCTTGCTGCATTGTTCCAGTGAAGCCCAACGCAAACTGGAGGAACAACACCTCATCTTCCGACTAGGGACTTTACAGCCTTCCGGACTGAATATTGAATTCAACAACTTTAGGTCGTGAGCTCCCTCCCCCATCCCCACCCCCTTTCTGTTTCCCCCTTCCTTTTTTTTCCAATAAATTATAAAGATTTTCCTTTTCCCACCTATTTCCATTATATAAAAAAAACCCCACTAGAGCTATACCTTGAGTGCCCTACCATCCATTCTTAATTAGCACATTCGTTTAGATAATATCACCAACTTTAACTTTAACACCTATGTGTTCTATTGTACTATTGTCGTTGACATCTTTTGATGATCTGCTTCTATCACTGCTTGTTTGTCCCTACAACCACACCGCCCCCCTCCACCTCTCTCTCTCTCTATCTCTCCGCCCCCCACACACACACCTTAAACCAGCTTATATTTCAACTCTTTCTTGGACTCAAACTCAAGTTCTGTCGAAGGGTCATGAGGACTCGAAACGTCAACTCTTTTCTTCTCCGCCGATGCTGCCAGACTTGCTGAGTTTTTCCAGGTAATTCTGTTTTTGTTTTGGATTTCCAGCATCCGCAGTTTTTTTGTTTTTGTTACTCACCTAGCCTGTCTTTCCCTCCCCTGACTTCACCCATTTGTGGCCTTGCCAAAGCCATGTAAACCTTGTATTCCAGAATTCCAATTCCAAATCCCTCTCTCTAATCCTTCCACCAAGCTTTTTGACCAATATTCCTAATAGCTCATTATTTTGTATCCATTTTTTCCATACAATTCAAAGAATGGCCAGGAGAGATTTTCCCACATGAAGAGTTATGTATCGACTACATCAAATTACATTTATATACTGCCTTTACAGAAAAGAAATTCTAAGGTTCTTCACAGGAGCATGCTCAGACACATAAGGAGGTATTATGGCAGATGACCAAAAGCTTAGTCAAAGATATAGGTTTTCAAGTGCACCTTAAATGGAGAAAGCAAGGCAGAGAGATGGAGAGGTTTAAGGAGGGAATTCCAGAGTTTAGGGCCCAGGCAGCTGAAAGCACAGTCTCCAGGGGAGAACTGAAGGGAACTGGAGAAGCTTAAGAGGCCAGACTTAGAGGAGCATCTCGGAGAGTTATAGGGCTGGAGGAGATTATGAAATAGGGAAGGGCAAGGAGGGATTTGTAAACAAGGATGAGAATTTTAACTTTGCTTTTAACTCCCAGTCTAGCAATGCTTCGATGTGGGCCAAAGCACCGGGATGATGTGGGAATGGGACTTAGGATGAGTTAGGACATGGGCAGCAGAGCTTTGAATGACATCACATTATGTAGGTTGGAAAATGGGAAGCCAGCTCAGGACTGTTGAATTTAGTGATAGCAAAAGCATGGTTGTTTTTCAGCAGCAGATGGGCTGAGGCAAATCCAAAGATTGATGATGTTACGGAGATTGAGGTAGAAAATTTTTGTTCTGGAGAGGATATAGGGTCAAACTCATCTCAGAGACAAATCCTCTGCAACCCACATGCCTTGGACCCCCCAAAACTACTGGACCAATGGTTGCATAGTGCAATGTCATTGGATTAGTAATCCAGAGGCCCAGGCTAATGCTCTGAGGACATGGGTTCAAATCCCACCATGGCAGCTGGTGGAATTTAAATTCAATTAATAAATCTGGAATATAGAGCTAGTCTCAGGCATAGCGACTGTGAAACTATCATTGATTGTCATAAAAACCCATCTGGCTCACTAATGTCCTTCAGGGAAGGAAATCTGCCATCCTTACCTAGTCTGGTCTACACGTAACTCCAGACCCACAGCAATGTGGTTGACTCTTCAAAGCAATGGCCGAGGAAGCCAATCAGTTCAAGGTAAATTAGGGATGGGGCAGCAAATTCAGGCCCTACCACATCCCATGAAAGAATAAAAAAGAGTGCTGAGTTTGTGACCTGTCTGCTTCAGCCTCACATAATGGCCAGGGAGGGGGATGGCATTGATCATTATCTTCAGCCTGCCACAAACTCCAATGAACTTGGTCTTGCCAATATTAACTCAAGGAAATTTCTGCTCATCTGTGGATGTCAGAGAAGCAGTCAGACAAATCAGAGACAGGAGACTGTTAATTCTAATAATTGTATGTTGAGAAGGAATGAGTCTGAAGCTAGCTGGTACTTTAAAACTGGCTTATTTCCAAAACAGCAAATTGAGTCACAGATTCTCCCAGACACTCAGAGTGAACTGGTTTATATACCCTGACAATGATTCCCCAGTCCTTCTCCAGCTGGGGACAGCTGTGCTTAATTATCAATTTAAAGCCTGCATTTCATTGCAACACAAATTCAACATTAACAGAAAGGTGGTGGTGAGGTAGAGTTGGGTGTTGAGTTTTTGGATGATGTTGCCAATGGGGCAGCATGTAGATGAGAAGAAGGAGGGGACCAAGGTCAGGTGCTTGTGGGACACCAGAAGTAACAATGTGGGAGCGTGAAAACAAGTATTTGCAGGTGTCGCTTTGGCTGCAATTAGGTAGGTATGAAAGGAAAAACAAAATACTGTGGATGCTGGGCATCTGAAATAAAAACAGAGAATGCTGCAAACATTCAGTGGCTTTGGAGAGAGAAACAGTTAATATTTCAAGTCAATGACCTTTCATCAGAACTTGCAGAGTATTTCCAATTTTCTGTAGATCTGAAAGAAACCAGGCAAAGGCAACCCCACCCAGATGGGTGTCAAGGGACAGGCCTTGCAGGAGGATGATGAGGTCACTGATGTTAGAGGCTGTTGACAGATTGAAAAGGGTGAAGTGGGATAGTTTACCACAGACACAATCACATTTGTGAATTTGATAAGGGCTGTTTGAGTGCTATGGCAGTGACAGAAGCGTATTGGAGATGTTCAAACATGGAGCTGTGGGAGAAATGGATTTGGATTTAGGAGGTGACAGCACATTAAAGTTGTTTGACTATCCATCCAAATAAGCTACTGCAAAGTCTTATAGACACCATCACCACTTTAGATTTCAGAACAGCATCTGCTGACCTAGTAGTCAGTTATGTTAGTTATCTGGTGAACAGATAGATAGTTGCCTGCCTTGAAGATAGTTAGTTACATTGGTTACCTGGTGAACTAATAGTCAGTTACATTGGTTATCTGATGAGCTGACAGCCAGTTAGGCTGGTTATTACTTAGGGGAAGGAAGCTTTCTCTAAAGGAGACGAGGAACTGTTCTTTCTTGGTTTAACAATGTATGTAGAGAGACCAACAAATGTCTCTTCAAAACATTCCCAACACTGTTACCCAAAGCATTCAGGCATACACCCAAAATGTTAACCTGTCGTTATTTTTCAGATTCTTTCATTTCAATTTTATTTGTGATTTCCACTGTTTGCTGCTCTGAAAAGAAGGCTGGGTCTCGCCATGTGCAGCTTTGACAAATAGGAGCACACCAGTGACAAGCCATGAGTATAACAGTGAATTGTGCTCAGTGAGTCCCACAAGACTGTCATTGAACCTAGATCTAAGGTGTTGCGACCAAATGTCCGTAAACATGAGGCAACTCATTTCAAAACAGACACGTCTGTCGATGCCAGTCGCTCACATTCAACAGCTGCAGGACCTGGGCTGACTAATTTCTTCCAGTCACTTGGAAGGAGGGGTTTCCTCTGTGTCCCGGGTGGAGTGAAACTCCAAATCTGTTGATTCAAATGGGATTGGGAACTACAGGTTTCTCCCACCCAGGCTGTGTGAGAGGAGCTCTGTCCCTGACTATTCACACATGTGCATTGTGCTCTGTTCTGGATGGGACCGCTAGTTTGAGGTGTGGACTGTGGGTGGAATCTTGTCCCCTTTAAAAATGATCACGGGGTGGGACCATTTCTAGGTCTTGACCCTGCATTTGCCAGCAACTTGTCTGCCAGCGCAATCTTCCGGGAGGCAGCATCCTCATTGGCCACCTCTGCGCCTGCTGCCCACTTAGTGGTGGTGGGCGTCCTGAGACTGCTGGCCCAATCAGAAAGCCCATCGTCTCATAAGGACGGGAGACCCTCCAGCAGAGCTGGGTGCTGTCACTGCAGGATGAGTGCCTCCGTCTTGAGGTGGCCTCTGCGGAAGTGCTTACTTTTTATAATTAAATAGTGGCCACAGTTGCCAGGCCACTCACTGCACGGTGACCCGCTGATAGTCTCTGGTGTGGACAGAGACTGAAGGGGGCCTCGTGGGCCCCTTGACCAGCCGCTGACAAGTCATCTCCAGGCACTTGCAGGGCTTTAGCCTCTGTGAGGGGGCGATGGGCAACGTGGGGGGTGCGGGGTGGCCCATCCGCCACTGGGATATTGTTGGAGATGACCCCAGTCAGCCCAAAATTGGCCATTTTAATTATGTAGATTGGCTACCTGCTGCTGCCAGGTGGTTAGCCCAGTTGATTTTAAGCTGCCTCCAGTAAGATTGATCTGAGGCAGGAACCCATCAACCCACCAAATCGACATCATCATTTCCAAGTGTCCACCTGGTCCCACCATTCTCCTCACCTCAGCAGGACTGGGAAGATTCTGAGCTGTGAGTAAAGGACTGCCTGCATGGCTGGAAAGAATGCATAGTCACATGGCTGCAGTGTATAAATCAGAAGCACTATACAGCTCTTATAGTATAGGCTATGTTTTAATAAGCCTGTAGATCACTGATAGAAGCTGTTATGATTACCATGCTGTGATTTTTGTGTTTAACATTTTTGCCTTTTTGTAAAAGGACATTTTAATTAAAAAGAAGAGTTAGATAAAAAGCCTGACCGTAGGGTGTGCTAATTCCTGGATGTATTGCCCTCTGGTGTAGAACAAGGAATAAAGGAACCTTCTGGTTTTCACACAGGAAGCTGGGGTTCAGAAGCAGATAGCTGTATGTGTATTCTTAATTGTTAAGAAGTGACAAAACACTTCAAATGTTGACAAGGGTGAGATCATCATTATTAGGGGCTTTAGAAGCTTTTGATCCAGCTATTATGGACTTAGTAGTTTATGTCGAGCAAATGGAACAGTTTTTCATTACGAATGAGATTGAAGAGGAAAAGCAGGCCTCAGTGTTTCTTACAATCATCAGAATGAAAAACTTCATTTCACTGAGAAATCTCATTGCTCCTGATGAGCCAGCAGATCAAAGCTTTAAAGAGCTTGTGGGCGGTTTGAAAAAGCACTTCGATCCCAGACCAGCAATTATTGCCGAGAGATTCAAGTTTCACTGAAGAGACCAGCATGAGAGTGAGTCGGTTTCCCAGTTCCTGATTGAGTTGAGAAAATTAGCAGAACATTGTGACTTTAAAGGTTACCTGGAAGAAGTGTTGCATGATCGCTTGGTTTGTGGACTAAGAAACGAAATAATTCAGTGTAGATTGTTAGCGGAGCAAGAGTTGACACTGATGAAAGCATTTGAGATTGCACAAAGCAAAGAAATGGCAGAGAAACAAGCTAGAGATTTAAAAGTGCATTCTAACAATGCCGAAATTAAAATAATAAAGTCAAAGCATACTCGCTTTCAAACATGTTACTGCTGTAATGGAATAGGGCTTGATGCAGAAACCTGTAAGTGGAAAACTGATGATTTTCGCTACTGTGAGGAAAAAAAGCATATATACAATGTGCATGTAGATCAAAGGCTGATCACAGTAATATAGTATCGCCAAGAAAAGGGCATCATGAGGAGCACACAGATAAGTTGTGCTTGAAAATAAACAAGCAGTTTAAAAAGATGCATTACTTGGAAACAAAATGTGAATCTGGACGAGACAGAAAGTGAAACTAACAGCGACAATGCAGAAGAGCAATTGTATTGCATTCAGTCTGATCTGAAATTAGATGAAGAACTAAAAGTTGGCATTGCCTTAAATGGTAAAATGATTGAAATGGAGGTTGACACTGGAGCATCTGTTTCTATTGCTTCAGAGAAGACATGGGAGAAAATTTCCAAGAAATGCCCATTGGAGAAAATCCTCCTCCAGCTTAACACCTACACTGGTGAGCCTATGAATATACTTGGAAAATGTCCGTTCAAGCTAAATATGGAGATCAAATAGCAAGGTTGCACTTATCATTATGGAAAGGGGATTGTCCATCGCTTATGGGCAGAAACTGGCTAAAAGAAATTTGTCTGGACTGGAATAAAATAAATAAAGTGCACTTCAACCCCATGTTGAAGTCCTTGTTAGACAAGCACACTGATGTCTTCAAAGCAGGTCTTGGAGTTATTAAAGACATTAAAGCCAAACTTGCTGTGAAGTCTGAAGCCTCTCCAAAGTTCTTCAAACTACGTTTAGTTCCCTACTCAATATGACAGAAAATCTAGCAGGATCTAGAATGATTTGAAAACTTTCAGATAATTGAGAAAGTTGACTGTGCAGAGTGGGCAGCTCCAATAGCCCCAGTAGTGAAGAATATTTCCTGGAGGTGTATCTGTACTCTCTACTGAAAATTGAGGACCTGTTCTTTGCTCTGAATGGAGGTGAATTATTCACAAAGCTTGACCTATCACAGGCAATTTTGCAAATGCAGCTGAGTGAAGATTCCAGGAAGTATACAACCATCAGCACGCACAGGGGGCTATATTAACACAAACGAATACCATTCAGAATCGTGTCATCACTAGCCTTATTCCAGCAGGCCATGGACAAAATACTGCAGGGCCTCCCTGGTGTAATCTGCTTCCAAGTCGACATGCTCATCACTGGGAAAAATACCTCACAACTTACTCAGAGAACCTAGACAGGGTCCTGTGTAGACTGGAAAAATACGGCATCCACTGTAAGAAATCCAAATGCTCATTCCTGAAGCCCTCACTGGGACATGTGGTCGATGAAACTGGCCTCTCAACCTCACCCAGAAATGCGGAGGCAGTGGTGAATGCACCACAGCCCTCCCATTTTAAATAGTGGGTTTACATTTGCCACTCTTCAATCTGCTGGGATTGTTCCAGAATCTTCTGTCTACATGTATAGTGGCCACACCTGGATAAAGACATCAAAGGCATGGTCAGCGATTGCCTTCCATGCCAAAAAATGAAGTCTTCTCCTGCATCTGTCCCATTATATCAGTGGGCTTGGCCTGACCGCCCATGCAGAGACTTCATGTGGACTTTGCTGGATCACTTCTCGGACATACGTTCTGGATTGTGGCGGATGTCCACACAAAGTGGCCTCATGTTCTTCCCAGAAAGTCGACACTTCAGCAAAGAACATTGATGCTCTCCAGAATGTGTTCATTACTTTTGGATTGCCGGAGCAGATGGTGTCTGACAATGGCACACAGTTCACATCATGTAAATTTCAAACATTCCTGAAAAACAATGGGATCAAGAAGATTCTCATCTCGCCTTACCACCCATCCTCAAATGGTGATGCAGAACGTTTTGTCCAGATTTTAAAACGGCCATATTGAAGGGAAGGATGCAAACAGATTGGAAGTTGAAGCTGAAGAACTTTTTGATGATGTATCGTAACACTTCACATACAACAACAGGCGTATCTCCTGCTGAGCTGACGTTTGAAAGATGGCTGCATACCAGAATGGATTTGCTGTGTCTGGATTTGAAAGGAAAGATTGGTTCAAGGCAACTTGATCAGAAAAGGTCACATGATACAAGTGAACCAACTTGTGAGTTTAATCTGGATCAGTCTGCTTGGGTCCAAAATTATTGTGGAACACCAAAGTGGCTCCTGCGAAGAGTCATCAAACTTTGAGGACCACTGACCTATGGTGTTGAATCTTCCTGTGGAACCTGGAAGAGGCACACTGACCAGGCTAGATAAGCCAAATCCAAGGAACCAAATTTCCAAGGGTCTCCAGTCACATTGGAAGATTTCTGGGAAATATCTGCTCCAGTTGGTGAAACACAACTTCATTCAACTGATAAACCTGTAGCACCTGTAGCTGCAACTGTTGAACCTGAACAGAGACAGTGGAACAGCAGAACCTTCTTAGCAAACAAACTAAGCTACCTAAACCAACTTGCTTGGTGGACATCATAGCTCTGAAGTGGACATCACTATATCATTTCTGTGATTGAGTGTAGCGCTCACAGACAGGGCATCAACTATGGACCAAACTTCTTGTGTATGGGGTTGATTGAGTTGTGAGAGAATTTAGAAAAATGAGCAGATTTACTCCCTGGTTTTTTTGTAACAGTTTACAGCACAAGTAAAATAAACATCTTTATGTTAAAATGTCTTTATTCCAGGGGGAAAAACATCCAATTTTGTTTTTTTCCTGTCAGCGACAGGTGCTTTGAACTGATATCTTTGTCAGATATGGGGAGGATCTGGTTCCTTGTTCATTCGCTTTGAACCAATATAGAGGTTCTTGGGGAAAAGTAGACAGATCTACTATCTAAACGAGGAAGAGTTCTGATGGGTTTGGGAGAGGCTGACTTTGCTTCAAGATCTGCAAGTGGGATATCTTCTTCAAAAAAATTCATTATTTGTAGTTTTTCACATTATATCTCTAAACGTCTTGGTTTCCAGTAGGAATTTGACTTTTCACAGTTTTCTCCATGCATTTCATCTCATGTTATTTCTGATCCGGGATCTCTGCACTCCATCAATTCTGGCCTCTCGTTCAACTTTCAGGTTTCGTCGCTCCACCACTGGTGGCTGTGTTTTCAGCTTCCTAGGCCCTAAGCTCTGGACTTCCCACCCTAAACCTCATTATGTGTCTCCATCTCTATCTGTCATCCTCTTTAAGACGCTGTACCTCTTTGATCAAGCCTTTGGTTAATTGTCCCAATATTGCTATGTGGCTCAGTATCAAGTTCCCTGTGAATGCAAGCTGCTGTGGCTGTGTTGGAGTATTTCCATGTGAATGGGGGAAGATCTGTTAACATGGATGCTGCTTGGCTGTGAGGTGAAAACTGTCAATTCCTTTTGTGGATACTTTGATCTTGAGTTGGACAAGTACCTGCAAGATATGTGTTCTAAAGTGAAAAGGCAATCTTATTTTACTGAATATAGCTAGGATAGGATGTTAGGAGGTGAGGTGGAGCTAGAAATAAAAACTTTTCTTCTGATAATTCACAATCGTTTTATTGAATCACCCACAACCCTCCAAGAAGGGCTGCATTCAGCAATCACCAAATACAGTTACACTTACAGTTACCCAGAACCCATCAGACGCTAAGCTCCCACCTTGTTCCTAACTTAATATTAAATCTTAATGCCCTAACTTAATACTTCCAATCACCCCTCGGTTGGTCTTCCAATGGTGTAGGTCCCTCGGTAGAGTTGACCAGGTTCTACCAACTTCCTTGACTGCCTGCAGCAAACAGTGGCATCATACGATTTCTGTCCCCAATTAGACCATTTCTGCTGCTGGCCTTGGCCAGCTCATTTCAGTGTCCAGTAGTTAACACTCTTAGTTTATTTTAAGCATCATTCAGACATTCAGCTCATGCTGGTTAAAACAATAATCTTTCCATGGAAAATATATGCCAGATGAATATGATCAGCTCTCCCATTGTTTAAACATTTCTCCTGCTGTTTTTGAGGCAATACACTGATAGCATATGACTCCAAGGTCAATGGAGGTTTGAATATTAATGGCCTGTTCCTGTGCCATTGTATCGGGTAATTTATCTTTTAATTGTGTTAGTCAATGGCAGGTAGTGGCATTTCCCTGGTACCATTGTTCCATGATAGCAATCAGTCAATGTCCAAGCCCTTCTGATGAGCCACTGTCTTTATTAAATAGAAGCAAAATACTGCAGATGCTGGAAATCTGAAACGCCTACTTCTTTTTAGCTTTGATGAAGAGTCATACGGACTTGAAACATTGGTTCTGTTTCTCTCACCATGGATGCTGCCAGACCTGCTGATCCAGCATTTTCTGTCTTTTACTAAATGTCTGAATTAGCCTCTTGCTGCATTAGCCTGTGCTGCTGCCTGCAGCTTATTGTCTGGAAATAAACATGAGGTCAAACACATGACCTTGGGTTCGGGTTTTATACTCCAGAAATTTCCCAGTTAGAGGGGATTCCGATCCTACACCCCACCCGGTGGGTTTGCAGGAGGTAGGGTGGCAGCGTTGTTGGGGCGGGGGCGGTGGTGGGTGGGGGGTGGGGGGGGCGGGTGGGGGGGATGGTGGTGGTGATGGTGGGGGGTGGTGCTGGTGGCCAGAGTGGGAAGGTGGCGACGGCAACAGCGGAGGTGGGCGTAAGATTTCTTGGATGGCCTTCCTCTCTGCAATTTTACGCTTGGATGGGCGAGGCCCAGGCCACCCCATCCGCCCTTGCTCCAGTTGAGACTCTTAGGTGGCCAAATTAATGACCATTTAAGGAACCATTTCACAGAATCGCAGAGTCGTTATGGTGTAGGAGGCCATTCAGCCCATCGTGTCTGCACCGACCCTCTGAGCATTTTAGCTTAGTGCCAATCTCCTGCCTTTCCCCTGTAGCCCTGCACATTGTTTCTATTTAAATAATCACCTAATGCCCTCTTGAATGCTTCAATTGAACCTGCCTCCATCACACTTCCAGGCAGTGCATTCCAAACCCTAACTACTTGCTGTGTGAAAAAGTTTTTTCTCACCTTGCATTTGCTTCTTTTGGAAAACACTTTAAAACTGGGGCCTCTGGTTCTCGATCCGTTTATGAGCGGGAACAGTTTTTCCCTCTCTACTCTATCCAGACACCTCATAATTTTGAAAACTTCTATCAAGTCTCCTCTCAACCTTCTCCTCTCTAAGGAAAACAGTCCCAAGTTCTCCAATATTTCCTCATATCTGAAGTTCTTCATCCCTGGAACCATTCTTGTAAACCTCTTCTGCACTCTCTCCAATGCGTTCACATCCTTCCTATAGCATGGCACTCAGAACTGTACACAATACTCTAGCTGAGGTCCAACCAGTGTTTTATATAAGTTCATCATAACCTCCTTGCTCTTGTACTCTATGCCTATATTAGTGAAGCCTAGAATACTATATGCTTTAGAAACACACCCAGCCTTGATTTTCAGGAGGAGTTCAGGAGCAGGGGGATGCCTGAAAAGTGGCTGTGTTCAGACCTTGGTCGGGAAGGGGGTGGGGAGGCACCTCCATCAGCAGCCTCCTTTTAAAATTGGGTGCCCTCCCAGAAGGTCTGGCCCCTGCAGGTCTTCCCTCTGCCCACCCCCCAGGCCTCACCTCCCCTCCTCGCCCTGAGAACCTCTCACTTACCTGATTCTGGACTCTTAGACTTAGGCTGGGATTTTCCGTGCCTGCTGGCGTTGGGCGTGTTCGGTGGCATGAGCGGACAATATGGCGAGAAGGCCAAAAATCAGTTGCACGATTTTGTGAAATCAGTTTGCAATCCTCCGCTCCGTCCGCTGATGACAGGCTGTGTTTCACCCTGTCGGATGTTGGGAACCTCATTGTAATATATCTGCATATCATTATAAGGCCAGACTGTTGGAATCATCCTCACATGCTGGATCATCCACCCATCACACTGACGTGTTTCACAACAGCATATATAAGGCATGTACTTGGCGTGTTGCACTTTGATGGGAACTCGGAGGTGAGTGCACTGTAACGTTGTGCAGTGGTCACCATGGTTGCCTATTGGACTTCAAGTTTGAGGCACATTGGTGGGGGCAAGGGCTGCCCAGTGGTTGGAGTTAGTGCACAAGTACGTGGGGGTGGTGGAGGAGAATGACCACACATTAGGGAAACCTGTATAAAGTGACCATTCCGCTGCAGCTCAGACAGTTCAGGCACAGCCACACTAATATGACCAGAATTGAGCCTCTAGCTTATCTGCCCACTCAAGAAGTGCCGAGGGATCAAAGTGCTACCAAATGCTCCAAAGTTTTTCACCTCTTGGGCACAGACTGAAAAGTTATGAGCATTTTAGTGGACTGCAGAACAGCTGGACAACTGCACATGTTGCACAATCTCCCTGCGAAAGCTGGCCATGGAGCAGTCACTGCTGGAGGCGTTCACAGCCCCTTGCAATGTCATCATCCCATTTAGACCTGTCTCCCCCATGGTTCAAGCTAACAGTGCAGCCTCACTGCACGGGTTAGGAGAATGCCTGTGCCTGAGCTGAGAGCACAGCATGCAGTCCAATGGGCAAAGCTGCTGCCAATCGGTCAGGTGGAGTGGGCGGAGGTGGGTGAAGTTTCGGGCAGCCATACAGTGCACTAAACTCTAGCCATCCAAGTGGTGGCCAGCACTCTCTGGGATGCATTAAGCGGCCTTCAGACTTAACCAGGACAGGTTCCTAGTAAACCCAAACTAATCCACGTGCCCCTCTTTTTCATCCTGCAGGGGGTGTACATCAAGAGCATGGAGCCAGGTGAACCAGCTGTATGCCTTGTGACATACAGAGGGTGAAGACAGAATGGAGAAGAGAGCAGCTGAGATTCCTGGCTGTGCAGAAGCAGGAGCAGCACGCTCTGAAGAGCTCGGGCTCCCGCACAAGCTGCCAAATAGCTACATCGAGTCATTGCTGGTCGGCACCCAGCTAGACCCAAGGTCTATTGATGCCACTTTTCATTCCTGCAGATGACCAGGAACCAGCGTAACTGAAAACTGCGCATGTCTAGAGAACTGGTTAGTCACATCTGCCAGCTTCTGCAGGATCCACTGCCAGTGGCTGTGAAAGTGACCATGGCACTCAATTTCTATGCCAGTGGCTTCTTTCAGGGCTGTGGGATCTCACAAGCTTCCACCCACAAATGCATCCATGAGGTCTTTGCAAGGACACACAACTTTGTGCATTTCTCCTGGGACCAGGACAGCCAGGATGCAAGACCGATTGGAATCGGCCAGACCTCGGATTTCCCACGGGTGCAGGGTGCCATCGACTGATCTCCATCGCAACATGTGGTCAACTACATCAACCACAATTATTGAATGTACAGCTGGTGTGCGACCACCAGAAATGCATCCTGCAGGTTGTGCAAGGTTTCCAGGGAGTGTGCACAATGCTTACATCCTCAGTCGGTCACAGACCCCTGCAATCTTCCAGGATCCACAGAAGCTGCAGGTCTGGCTCCTCGGGGAGGAGGGTTACACGCAGAGGTCTTGGCTGATGACACCCGTGCGGCGGCCTCAGACTGCAGCAGAGAGGTGGCTCATGCTGCAACTCAGTGGAGCAGACCATCGGGATGCTGAAGGTGAAGTTCCAGTGCCTGTACTGGTCGGGTAGAGCCCTGCAATACAGTTCGTAGAGGGTGCCACACGTTGTTGTCATCTGCTGCACCCTTTACAACCAGGTGCTGCAACAGGGAGACAAGCTGGCTGAGGAGGAGATGGAGGAGATGGAAGTCTCCTCCGATGTGAAGGATACCACCGTGCATGAGGGCGAAGTGGTCGTCAAAAGCGATGATGAAAGGGATGAGGCCCTAGCACTGGCCAGATGAGGCAGGTGTGCTTGGGAAGCCCTCATAGCTGGTAGATTTGTGGAGGATGATGACAACATGCAGTGAGGTGACCCCATTGATCCTCACATTGCAGTTGTGAACGTTTGGCTCCAGCCTGGCTTATGGTTTCATGGTCATCATTGGACTTATAATTCCAGATTATTATTGGATTCAAATTTCACCATCTGCCTTGGTGGGATTCGATGCCGGGTCCACAGAGTATTACCCTGGGTCTCTGGAATACTAGCCCAGTGACATTACCACTACACCACCTCCCCAAGATGCTGGTGTGATGGGTGTCAGCTGCACCTTAAAGGTGCTGAGAGCACAGAGAGAGAATGAGAGAACACTTTGGCGCCTGCCCACTACATGCTAGCAGCAATGACCAGCACTGCCGTGGTGCAGGCATCAGTAATGTCTCCAAGGCGTGTGAGGCTGGACCATCACTTTGGTCTGAAGGCTGCACAGAGCACAGGGAAGAGGCCCTGGTCTGAGACAGCTGCCTTTATCTTGTGCAGAAAGGTTTCACATCTGAGTGACAAGAACACTACTCATCAAAACATGGAGCCATAGACAGGGAGACATTCTTGGGAGTTTATTTACAATAGTGAACATTGTGTACAAGTGATTAACACCCTTCTCCAGGCTGTGCAACTACATCTTCTTAACCCTCTGTGCCTTTTGGCACGGCAAAGAGGAGCTTTTTGTACGGACTGCTGCTGCACACCTTCCATTTTCTCGCCCTTGTCCGCTGCCCGGACACGCCCTGGCGTGCCCTGTTGCCGTTCGGCGGCGGTGGCCCCCGATGGGAGGCCCTCTATGGAGGTATCCTCCCCCTTTCTATCGGGGACCTGGGTTGGAGGGTGTTGCATGCAGCAGTCCCCTATAATAGGAGAATGCATAGGTTCACTGACTCTCAGGACACCTGCCCTTTTTGCGGTCTTGTGGAGTCCGTGGACCATGCATATATAGGGTGTGGTAGGCTGCACTCCCTTTTTAGTTATTTGAAAAACCTTTTATTGATGTTTTGTTTGCACTTCAGCCCCACGCTCCTGATCTATGGACACCCGGTGCGGAAGGGGGTCGGGAAGGAGGAGGACCTCCTCGTGAACCTGCTCCTGGGCCTGGCCAAGTTGGCCATTAACAGGTCCAGGCAGCGGGCGATCGACGGGGGAGTCCCGCCCAATTGTTTATCTCTCTTCCGCGGCTACGTTCGCGGCCGGATGTCCCTGGAGAGGGAGCACGCGGTGTCTGCTGGCACTCTCGAGGCCTTCCGTGCCCAGTGGGCATCGCGGGGACTGGGGTGTTTTGTTGACCCCTTTAATCACATTTTGATTTAAAGTTTGTAAGTTTCCTTTAATCTTTGTTCTTGGTTTTACAGCTGACCTGAATTAGGGGCTGTGCCTGATTTATCCCAATTTTGTTAATTTGGATTTATTGGTTTTAACTCAAAAGAGTTACAGCTTCTTAACATTCCTAATCCTGCCACTACATCTTGGTTCTCCCCAGACATCCACAGCGGAGGTGGAGGAAGTCTGCTGACTGCAACGCCCTGTTGGTGATGAATTTGATGGGCATCATCTGGAGGGCTGAGACCTGGAGGGCCCAGGCCTGCTTTCGGGGTCCTGCTGTGTGGCAGTGGCACCCTCCTCGGCCTGTGGAGCTGGAGCTGCTGGGGTCACAGGAAAAGGGGATTCGGATGGGCTGGACACTCTTGGAGTCAGCTGGATGAATGGGCCTGGAGTGTGCACCTGCTGATCCTCCTCCCTATGGGTGCCCAACGGCCTCTGGCTGACTCCTTGAGAAGAAGACGAAGCTGGAATGAGATCGAACTGCCTGGCACCCTTCTTGCATTGACACTTTTGGAGGCCAATTATGGTGTCAGTGATGGTGTTCAACCCACGCAGCAGTGCAGGAACGATGCCCTGGACTAAGGTCTCCATGGTGGCCGCCATCCTACCAGTGTTGACCTCGGTGTGTTGGCAAGCCGGCACTATCACCTCAGGCTGAAGATGAACGGACTCCTCCATCGTGCCTTGCAATCTGAGGAGTGCAGCGGACATCCCTTCCTGATGTTCCCGAGCTTGCCTTTGCAGCTGCAGCATCTGTGACATGACCAAGTCCAGAGGCTCATCACCTGACTCAGACTCAGCAACGTTCTGGCCTCCGAGTGCCGGATGCCTGGGAAGTCCCTGCCGCCGCCTGCTGTGTATCAGACAGTGCAATGTGCTAACCAGATTGTGATTCCAAGGCTATTCTAAAGCTAGGTCCCCACCGAGGTATGTGTCTCTGTGCTGGTGGAGGATGTGAGTGCTATGATGGGACTTCAGGGAGGGTGCCTCCAGATTTCTCTTCAGAGGTTTATTCCGAGCTTGATTGGAGGCCCTGGGTCATGGACTCTATCAACTGTTTGGCAGATGTGCCTGCGAAAGCAAGGGGAGATAATTAGTGCATGACAGTGGCCTGTGAAACAGGACACACACTCACAGCATAGTTATCTGATGGATGTTGCACTGCTGGGTCCTCACTTGGTAGAGCACCGCCGGCCTCACCATCAGCACAGGACTGGTCCAGATCCTCGCCGGCCAGCTAGATGGCTTTGTTTTCAAAGTCCATGAGGACCTTGATTTCAGGCATTCCTCCACTGGTCTGCGACCTCTCCCTCTTGTTGTGTGCCAGCTTGTCCTGCATGAACACAGATGGAGAGAGTGTAAGCAGGATGCCTGCTAGGCCAGATGATAAATGTGCCTGGCATGTGTGGGTGGTGAGTGGTCCATGGATGGGATGAGGACAGTGAAGGTATGTGTGAGAGAGTGAAAGGTAATGGCCCTTGAACTAGTAGCGAGTGAGGACCATGTGGATGTGTGATGGATTTGTGAGTGTGTGAGTTGAGAGTGTGAGAAGAGTGACCTACCCTGGCAGAACGGAAAAGATCATTCATCCTCTTGTGGCACTGGATGGCTGTCCTCTTCTGAAGGGCATTGGCACTGACCACCATTACCTCACCTCCCAAGCCGGATTGGTCACGCCGTTGCCCAAACTGCAGCCAGAGCGGGGGTACAGGACATCACTGGGCCTCCATGGTATCCAAAAGGTGCTCTAGTAACATGTCACTAAACCTGGAGGCTGCAGTCTTTTTGCATTTTGTGGACAGCTTCCCTGCAGCAGTCCTGCACTGGAAGCACTGAGATGTGTGCGCATGGCAGGACTTTAAATATGGTGCCCGGCGTGATGAAGCAGTGAGGTGATGGCGAGCGGTCATGGAGACGGCGTGTTTCCCAGGAATGCATAATGAATGCGGTGGGTTTGGGATGATACGGCATGAAAAGCCGCCATTGTGGCCGGCGGGTGAAATGTTGTTTTACCTGCTTGCTACGGCACCTAGTGCTAATCTGGGACAATTCCGTCCTTCAACCCTGGGCACATGCTTGCAGTCCCAGCTTATCTGCTGCAGCTTCTGGCGCAGCTGGGACTAGCGAGCTGCTAGCCAATCAGATTGGCCGGCAGCTCTCTGAGGCAGGACTCCCAAGAGAGGGGCAGAAGTCCTGCCTCCAGCTGGTTAACGCTTGTTGAAGCATTAAATGGCTGCAGGGCAGACAGGAAGGGAAACCCCATCATCCTAAAAATCCTGGTCCAGGATATTTTGGTTTGGTATCAGGGACTTCCTTCAGATCTACACTGGCGACTTGTTGTTTGAATTTCCATTTATGCTAAACTCAACTCCAATGACTCTGCTGGCTGTTAATCCTTTGATTAGCAGGAGGAGGCATTCATTCTGGTACATATAGTGTTTGATTGAAGTTTAAGTTGTAACTGGGAGGTCAGTACTAACCTGATTCTGAACCTGGCTGATTGGTTGTCACGTGCTCCAGTCACTTTGTCGATGCTTTGGCTGTTCTGTTTGCTTATAGGTAAGTGGTATGAAAGATTATTTGTGGACTGAGGTGGAATTATTGTTTCAACTTGTTTTGCCTTTATCTTATTTACAGTATGCCAGTGCAGTGTAATTATTTCATAACCTTTTTCACCATCCTCATCTGTAGCAAAATTCAAATGTCATGTTGCTAGGAATCCGCATTTATATTTAATAGGGGGATTAACTCAATATACTTAGCTATGCACTTATTACAGAGATTGGGTTCCAAAGTACGGTTGTAATTAAGTGCTTTAAGCAATGCGTTCCCTTTGAGACCATTTGCAGTTGGAGGACTTGCGCACAACTGAGTCAGAAAGCAAACTAAACAATTGTAGGATGTCTGTGCCTGGATAGTAGAGAACTGCTCTCAGTCTGTTTGTTCACGGATGAGAAGGATTCACACACCAAGAGACACAAATTACAGAATTGGAAATAGGAAGTGGGGAGTCACCAAAAGATAAAGAACTGTACAGTAGTGTGCTAGGGAAACGCATTGAAGTAGACAGATTCAGGAGACATTTGGTGTTAAGGGGGGCTGTTAGAAGATGGGTGGGACTGATCAATGAAATAAAGGGCAGGATTGATGGGTCTAATCCAGTTATTTGCCATTTTTTCCTCTTAGTCTGATTTTCTAGTTTTGCTGCCTGATGTCACGTGTAGAAGATTGTGTTAGTGAGCACACTGTCCAACTCGAATCGTTTTCTCAGTAGACTGAGTTCCTCTGTTGGCCCTGGGGATACACAGGATTTGTCCCAGGTACTGATTGCAACATTTAAAGCAACCTGCGGGAGCAAAGGACATTTCGGGGTACTTCCCACATCAGCTGAAGAGGTCGCCTGGCAGCAACGATCGCCATGTACCTGAGGTGGTAAGCTGCTGGAAAATCCGCTGACCTATGGGACCTGGAACAAGAGGAGCTTTGTGCTGTCTGGTCACAATTTATTCAGTAACAAGAGTGGGCCATTCAGCCCCAGGGGCCTGCTATATCCTATTCAATTATATTGTGGCTAAACTGCATCTCCATTTTACTGCAGTGTTCTGTGTCAATTACATCCCTGCCTGAACAAACAATGTTGTCTTTTTTTGAAACTTGTTTTTAGTTTACTCCAGATGTGTGTGTGGGCATAGGAATTATAATTATGCTTCAGTTAAATTTTGTAATGTTGTGCTGATGTCCAGTCGGAACCGAGAATCAGGTTATTATTCGAAAGGACATGTTACTGACAGCATGTTATCTAACACAGCATTTTCTCCCCTCCTCTATGCTCACAGATGCCTTATGTCCAACCATTCAGTCTGAAGGACTTCAATCCAGACAATCACAATGGCAGCATATTGACGCTTCAGGTAAATCCTGTTAAATGGTTAATGTTGCTTCCAATAGTTATTTGAAAAAAACACACTGTTAATCGTTGTTTATTTTGTTTGTATCACACTTTAATACTATTAGAGAAGGCTGTTTAATCCTGACAATTCTGTTGATATTTTGAACTGAAAGAAAAGTATCCAGAATTAAACAATGCAAAAAGTGGGAGCTGATCACTAAAAACCTCAATTCTCGTATAATTTGAATCAAGAGCAGTCTTCAGTCAATAAAAAGACCTTACTTTTTCCAAATCTCCTTTGCTGTGTCTAAGTCATAATTATGTCCTGTAGAAAAATGTAATTGCACTATCTGAGAGCAGGAATATTTCAAATACAGGCGGCGAGAGAATTGGTGGTGTGGTAGAGCTGGGTGTCACCAGCATAGATGTGGAATCTTCAGATGGTGTCACTGAGGGGCAGCATGTCGATGAGAAATAGGAGGGGGGTGGGGTGGAGGATAGTTCAGCAGGGGACACCAGAGGTGCTGACTTTAAAGAACTAAATTCAACTGGTAGTTAATCCATTTTTGGATTGGTAGCACTAGGGTGGACCACAGATAGATAGTCCACAGAATTTCTGTCAACATTCTCCCCAATTTCATCTCATGCTTGTTTTCTTGCTGCAATTAAGTTAGGGGCAAAAGGGGCATACGAACATACGAAATAGGAGCATAAGTAGGACATTCAGTCCCTCAAGCCAGCTCCTCCATTCAATAAGATCATGACTGATCTGTTTGTGTTTCGATTTCCACATTCCCATCTACCTCTGAAAACCTTTGATTCCCTTGCTTAACAAGAATCTATCTACCTCCCATCTTAAAGCTAGTCAGTGACCCCGCCTCCACCACCTTCTGACGCAGAGAGTTCCAAAGTTGCACAAGCCTCAGAGGAAAAAATTCTCCTCATCTCTGTCCTAAAAGAACACCCCCTAACTTTAAATTAGTGCCCCCTAATTCTGGACTCACCCGCAGTAGGAAACAACCTTTCCAGTTCTGTTGAAGGGTCATGAGGACTCGAAATGTCAACTCTTTTCTTCTCCGCCAATGCTGCCAGACCTGCTGAGTTTTTCCAGGTAATTCTGTTTTTGTTTTGGACTTCCAGAATCTGCAGTTTTTTGTTTTTAAACTTTCCACGTCCACCGTGTTGAGACCATTATCTTATATACTTCAATCAAGTCACCCGTGAGGGTGAGTGAGTTATCTAAACTCCAATGGAAATAAGCCCAGTCTGACTGACCTATCTCTATAAGAAAACCCACTCATTCCAGGTATCAATCTAGTAAACCTCCTCTGAACTGCCTCCAATACATTTACATCCTTCCTTAAATAAGGAGACCAAAACTGCACATAGTATTCAAGGTGCGGTCTCACCAATGCCCTGTATAAATGAAACATAACATCCTTACTTTTTTATTCAATTCCTCTAGTAATAAAGGTTAGCATTCCATTCACCTTCTTGATTACATTCTGTTACCTTCATACTACATTTTTGTGACTCATGCACGAGAACACCTGGATCCCTCTGCACCTCGGAATTCTGCAGTTGTTCTCTATTTAAGTAAAACTCTTTTTTTATTCTTCCTGCAAAGTGAACAACTTCACATTTTCCCATATCAAATGCCTTCTGAAAATCCAAGGACAGTACATCTACAGGCTCCCCTTTATTCACAGCGCATTTTACTCCTTCAAAGGACTCAAATCAATTGGTTAAACTTGATTTTCCTTTCATAAAATCATGTTGACTCTTCCTGATTACCTTGTGTTTTTCTAAATGCCCAGCTATGGCCTCCTTAATGATCAATTTTAACACCTTCCCCACGACAGATATCAAGCTAACTCGCCTATAGTTTCCTGTTTTCTGCCTCCGTCCCTTCTTGAATAGAGGGATTATATTTGCTACTTTCCAGTCTGATGGAACCTTTCCAGAATCTAGGGAATTTTGAAAAATTAACATCAACGCAACTTCTACCTCATTAGCCACCTCTTTTAAGACCCTAGGACGAAATCTATCTGGACCTGGAGATTTGTCAGCCTGCAGCTGGTTGGTCCATTTTCCATGTTTTGAATTGTTTCTTAATGCCCAGTCATCCAATGCGTAACAGGCTAACAAACACAAAGGGGCCAATGTTAACCTAACCCACCCATTTGGAAACTAATGAGTTGGAAAGAAACATTAGTTTTGCATCCTGCTCAACTTCATACTTCCATCAAAGTCGCTATAAGGTGACATTAGGTGCGGTGTTAAACCAATGTTCCAGACAATCCCATGGACTTTCCCACTCAGTGAGTTAAGTTAAAATTAATGCCAAATTTATTCTTCTCTGACAAACTTCAGTCACAGAACAACTTAACGAATGTAAACGAAGCCAACCTTTCACCTCTGTATGCTGAGAGGAATTACTTCCCTTTCATTGCTGCTTGTTCCCTAGGAAACAGAATAGAATTAATTACGACAATTTATACCGCAGGAAAAGTACACTTAACTCTGTTGCTGTTTCACCAGCCCTAATAGAACAGCAAGAACAGAAAATGCTGGAAAAACTCAGCAGGTCTGGCAGCATCTATGGAAAGAGAAACAGAATTAACTTTTCGAGTCCGTATGACTCTTCTTCAGGGCTCGAAACATTAACTCTGTTTCTCTCTCTTCCAGGCCTGTCAGACCTACTAAGTTTTTCCAGCATTTTCCACTCTTATTTCAGATCTCTAGCATCTGCTGTGTTTTATTCTAATATTACAATAACTGCTGATGCTGCCTTGGAGTGTTGCTGCTTTCCAAACACATGAATCTCCTTTGGTGAATGAGTGAGTTTTCAAAACAAAATTGACATTGAAAAGAAAGATTATAAAATTGCATAATCACTTTAGAAAAGGGTATAAATATAGTCTTATTTCATTTTGATGTGCTTGGGTATTTCTCCAAAAGGCTAGTGAAATGTTCATACAAATTAGCCTGTCACAAGTGGCATTACATTTAGGTTTCTAGGTTAGGTTTGCGTCCTGTATCGTCCACAGCAATCCGAGCTGTCAACACTGGGCAGCTGCCTCCTGAGGGATTTTCAATCGTGCCCCAACTTCATCCTCAACACATCACTTCAAGGCAAGAAAAGCAAAAGCAATCTTCAGTCTGTGCTCAAAACAAAACATACTGGAAACACTTAGCAGATCACTTGTATGCCTATCAAGGGGGATTATAAGAAAATAAATTGAATGACACCAGCAGTGGATTTCGATTTTTTTTGAAGGGGAGGTGAATTTTTACTGTATAGAAGTGATTTCTCAGGAGAGTATTCACCATTTCCCCCAAGGAAATTCCGATTTTGTTTGACACTTTTCTGATTTACTTCCTGGCCTTGTGAAGTGCGCTGTTTCCTAAATCCAAAAAAACGAGTAACGCTTTTATGAAAATAATTCTGGTTGTTATAAATCACAACTGAATGTATTTTTACACCTTTGAAAGGTATGAATCTGTGAGTATAGAACAGGAGGCTAATGGCTATTCATGTACCAGTAGATGAGGTAACAATGTAAATAAATAGTAAAATTGGGGGATGATGCTGGTGTTGTAGTGGTAATGTCACTAGACCAGTAATCCCAAGGCCTAATGCTCTGGGGATATGGGTTCAAATCCCACCATGGTAAATAAAATAAAAAACCTGGAATGAAAAGCTAGACTCAGTAATGGTGACCATGATAACTATGATTGATTGTTGTAAAACCCCATCTGATTTACTAATCCCCTTGAGGGGAGGAAATCTGCTATCCTTACCTGGTTTGGCTTACCTGTGACTCCAGACCCACAACAATGTAGTTAACTCTTAACTGCCCCTTGAAATGGCCTAGCAAGCTATTCAGTTTAAGGGCAATTAGGGATGAGCCACAAATGCAGGTCTTGAAAGAATAAATTTTAAAAGTATTTAATCAGCTGCATCTGGAGTGTTTCCAGCTCCCCATTCCCTGTGTTCATGCTGCGTTTTGAGATCGCTTATAGATTTGAATTATCCCTCATGCATCACCTACTCTACTTGAAATAGTGAAACAAAATAGCTTTACATTATTGGTGGCAAACTAATGGCCTGCTTTCTCCTGGATGTTCAGAAGCAATATACCGTGGGATGTTGGTAATCTGAAATAAGAACAGAAAATGCTTGAGTGGGCCTGACAACATCTGTGGAGAAAGAAACAGAGATAACGTTTCATTTGATCATTGACCTGAAACGTTTACTCTCTTTCTTGCTCCACAGATGCTTCCTGACCTGTTCAGCATTTCCTGTTTTTATTTCATGGATGTTCTTGGGTTTCCAACATACTTGCTGCAAAATTGATTTTATTTAACTGGCAGAATAAAAAATAAACTACCAGATCAGCAGTTATATTACATAGAATTTTACTGTTGGGCTAGAATTCAGCCCAGCAGGTCTATGTTGGTGCTTATGCCTCACACGAGCCTCCTCCCTTTTGCATCTCACCTTATCAATATACCTTACTATTCCTTTCCACCTCATGTATGTACTTCGTTTCCTCATAATAGCATCTATACAAATTGAGACTAACAGTAACTCAATCATGTGTTGCCCAGCCAGCTTTAGCTGCAGAGGCCATTCATTATTGGTCTTAGCTGGCCAAGTCACCTGTCACAGGTGTAAAGAACCAATTTAAAATAACTACCCATTTTGAAATCAAACAGCCCATTTTCCTTGGTTAAGGCTCATAAGAGATGCACAATGGACTTCTGGCGGGATCCTTGGCATTGCGACAGTGCAGAGGGCCAGTGGGAAGAGAAGAATTCTACCCCGACAGTATCAGAATTGATGAGGAGCCTTAATGGAACAGAAATTACCTAATGATTGAAGTGGAATCTCACACTAAAGGCGTGGGCAGAGACGGATGCCTCCAATGGATGAGTCTGGCGCCACCTGGTGGGAGATGTGACTGTTACAAGGGTCTCTCCCTCCATCTGGGTATTGGCCATCCCACCCTGGGGCCATCAATACCTCTCACATGCTGGCTTCAAAAAGGGGGGTTAGGTGTGCAGGACAACCAACCAGAACCTCAGGCCCAACTCCTGCCACTGTTTGAATGTGGGCAGTGGGAGGAATCCAAAGGTAATGGTCTTGATGGAAGGGAGGGAGAGAAATCCCATTGGACAGTGAGCTGGCCTCAATGCCTGAAATTTCAGATATTCCCCACAACAATTCTAAATTTTGTGGAGCAATTCAAAGGAGGATTCCCCTCAGGCTCTCAGGAGGCTTGACACCAATATATTCAACCATAGCAGAGCAACAACCAACATGTTGAATTGAATGTCACATTATGTAGGCAAACCAACATTCGGGCAAGAGAAAGTATTTAATCAAACTGTACAGTGCTCTGGTCAGACCCTGTCTTGAGTACTGTGTCTGGTTCTGGTCACTAAGAATTGAACATACATAAGACATTAAAGTGAATGAGAGGAGCCTTAAGGCTCATTGTCTGTTTCAAATGGCTGTGCTAATGAGAAAAGATTAGAGAAACTTATGCTTTTCATCCTTAAATGTAGACATCCATAGGAGCAACAGAATCAACAAATAAAAGGGAAATTTAAGACTAACATTGGGATATTTGTACCAGAAGAGGTGATATTATAGAGAAAAAGAGGGTTATTTTTATTTGTTCATGATATGTGCGTGTTGCTGGCCAGGCCAGCATTTGATGCCCATCCCTAATTGCCCTTGAGAAGGTGGCAGTGAGCTGCCTTCTTGAACCGCTGCATTCCATGTGGTGTAGGTACACCCACAGTGCTGTTAGGAGGGAGTTCCAGGATTTTGACCCAGCGACAGTGAAGGAACGGCGACATATTTCCAAGTCAGGATGGTGATTGGCTTGGAGGGGAACTTGTAAGTGGTGGTGTTCCCATGTGTCTGCTGCCCTTGTCTTTCTAGGTGGTGGAGCTAGCAGGTTTGGAAGGTGCCACTGAAGGAGCCTTGGTGAATTCCTGCGGTGCATCTTGTAGATGGTACACATTGCTGCTACTGTGCATTGGTGGTGGAGGGAGTAAATGTTTGTGGATGAGGTGCCAATCCAGTGGGCTGCTTTGTCCTGGATGGTGTCAAGCTTCTTGAGTGTTGTGAGAGTTGCACTCATCCAGGCAAGTGAGGAATATTCCATCACACTCCTGACTTGTGCCTTGTAGATGGTGGACAGGCTTTGGGGAGTCAGGAGGTAAGTTACTCAACCTCTGCCTGAGTTAATTGAGTTAATTTAATTGATTAGGACAAGGAGCAACAGAATCAACAAGTAAAAGGGAAATTTAGGACTAATATTAGGATCTTTACACCATAAGTGATCAGTTTGTTGAATAGTCCTGAAGACAGAGTAATTGAGGTGAAAATTGTGGAGTCAATTAACTGGGGAAATACTTCAGGATATTTCAGGATGGCTGAATGGACTTCCTCACTCTTAATTATCTTATGACTTTGTGAGCAATGTGGTGAGACAATGATAAGCAAGCACTGTGTCATCAGTGTTACTGCATCTACTCTGTATACTGATTTGTATTGATTTATGCTTTTCATTTCAGGGTTTGATCTAGTCAAGAGCTTTTCATTGACACGTTCAGCAGGAAGCAAAACATCTGAAACTCCCCCACTTATCAGAATGGGGCGAAAACTGTTAGTCAGACAGACACAGTAAGCACTATGATTTTTCTTTTGCTTTTCATAGTATTTGTTTTAAATAATGAGCTGGACTTCATGATCAGTGGTGAGTGGATGGTGGTCACTGTTCATTCCACTTTCATTTGCCTGCAGACGTGATCTGAGCTTTTGCATTGAGAGTGGCACTGATTAGAAACCTATTTTGACACTGTGCCCTCTACAGGGAACCTATGTGAACAGGACAAGCAAATGTGTATCTCATTAACTGATCTAATTGAGGAATCATTAATGAGCGGTACAGAGTCTGAAGGAGGATGTGTAAATTAGAATATTTAATTCAATGTCAAATTAGGTATAGAAAGTGGAATAAAGATAGGGCAAGTGGTATTGAGAGAGAGACAAAAGAGACAAAATAAAATACTTGAAAGAAATTTCCAACAATAATTAAAATCTGAAGGAGTGAGATTCCACACTTGTCAAAGTTAAATTTCAGTGCCAGAGAATGATTAGCAGTAATTAAGGTATACCACTCCTTTAAAAACCTACTTAAACATAAATGGACAAGTTCTAATGTTTTGTGGTGTGTTTAGTGAGCATCCAATATAAGTGGCTGTGTTCCCTATATTTCATCGAAGCTTCTGGAGTAACAGCAGGGAGATAACTTAATTTCCTTTCAGTGGTGTTACTGCCAATCCTTTACTGAGAAAAGCGTGAAGTGAAAAGTCCTGGCTGACCACAAACTGAATATATTTTTGTGAATGAATTTTGACTATGTACTGAATGTTTTATTTGCCAATTTTTGCTTTTGTTTGTTTCCTTCTTTTACTCGTTAATTGTTTATATTCATCTGTAAATTATTTCATCCAATTTTAACTATTGGCTGTGGTGCCTTCAGCTGCCTAGGCCTTAAGCACTGGAATTCCCTCCCTAAGCCTCCCTGCCTCAGAACCTAAATTTCCTCCTTCAAGGAACTCCTTAACAACCATCAGTTTAATTGAGCTTTTGTCAAAATGTTTCCTCATATGGCTCAGTGTTAAATTAGGGAACACACGAGAGATCCGAACTGAAGGAGCATGGATAACTTGGAAGGTTGTCAGGCTGGAGGTGATTACAGAGAAAGGGAGGGTGAGTTCATGAAAGGATCTGAAAACAAAGATAGATTTTTAAAATCAATGCTTTGCTGGACCAATGTTAGTCAGGAAGCAAAGAGGTGAATGGGACTTGGTGTGAGTTATGCAAATAGGCAACAGGGTTTATGGAGGGTCCAAGGTAGATTTGGCTGGAAGTTCACTGGAATAGTTAAAACCCACAACACTCCGACTCAGAGGTGAGAACGCTGGGTGAGCCATATCTGCCACTCAAAGTAAGTAAAAAACATGGGTTTAAGGTATTTTAATGCACTTTATTGTTAGCCTGTTTTCAATGAGAAAGAATGATGGCTGAAAGGGGCAGTTAGCTTTCAGTGGAAATATTCTCCACAGCCTTCTCTTCACTTTTAGCTGAGCAGTTTGCCTTTAGCAGTTTGATGGATGGTAAAAGGTCACCAGGATTGTTTTCTCGGTGATGATAATGTGAGCGTGTAAACATTAAATGCTATATGTTCTCCTGCATTCCTGGTTTACACACTCAACACATGATCATTTGGCAAGGAAATGTATTTTTGACTGTTTCTTCCAAAGTGAGTTTATAGCTTCTAACCCGTGAGCAGCTGCGAGCTCTGACACATGATATCATGTGTCAGCTGGAAAGGAAACCATGTCTAGGAACTTTGCATGTGCTTCACCTTAATCTCAGGAAATGAAAGGGGATCATCTTTCCTTGTCTGGGCGGTATTCAACAAGCTGTGAATCTGCTGGCGCACATTAAATTAGACCCTTACACCCAAAGCGTGCAGAGGCAGCTTCTTCCTCTATTTAAACCCAGGAGCTCAGCTTTGGATTCAGAAGCAAAATCTGCTGGTGGGATCTTACCTCCCACCTTTTGCCTCTGAATGGAAAGATTTTTCAGCCAACCGCACGAAAAGATCATCAACTTCTGTAACTGATCTTGTTTGTTTCAACCTGTCACCAAGGAGTCTTGAGAGTTGTTGCAATAGGGTAGTGAGCAACTGGACCAAGAAAACTTGAGAGTGGGACTTGGAACAAAGCACAGCTCTATTCCTCAGAACAATACTCAAGTTAGAAGAAGAAGAGTCATATTGGACATTAACTCTGTTTTTCCCTCCACAGACGCTGCCAGATCTGCAGAGTTTTTCCAGCATTTTCTGTTTCTATTTCAGATTTCCAGCTACCATAGTATTTTGCTTTTACTCAAATTACTATCAGTCTCCACCCAGATTTACACACCTTGTTCCAATTATAAAAATGAAGAGTGATCTCCCAAAACGGTATCATAATTGTGGGTCTTAGATGAGGTTGTCCTTGGTCAGGATTTAGAGGGACTGCTGGAGACAAGGCTGTTGACAAACTTTACTTTTTATTGAACATTGCACTATGTACAGTACAATGTTTAGCACAAGGATTCACATAGATTTATTTCTCAACAAACTCTGTCATGTGATATTACATCACTGATGATGTAGACTGTATTTACATATTTAACATTAACCCTTTCCATTCCGTCTCCCATTAAGTGTCTGACCCTATTGAATACATTATTTACATTATCCTACATCTCCCCCTGAAGTCTCTGTCTTCTTCTCTGGTTCATATAGATATGCATTGTGGTAGTTTCACCAATCTGCCCGAACTTGTTCTCAGCTCCCTCAGAGGTTATACAGGATTCAAGTTCTACGTATTCTCTCTCAAGCTCAGTGGAGCAGTATGTGAATCATCAGAGAGCACCAGGTCTCTGTCCATGTTGTCTGCCTGATCACCTGGGTAGTTAGTTCATTCCATTGATGGCCATCATCTTGCAGATATGAGTGCAATTCTGTTTCTTCTCACTATTCCATTTTTAGTCCCTACAAGATAAGATCGCAGATATAGATTTTAAAATTCATTTACAGGGTGTGGGCTTCGCTGGCTGGGCCAGTATTGATTGCCCATCCGAATTGCCCTTGAGAAGGTGGTGATGAGCTGCCATCTTGAACCGCTGCAGTCCATGTGTTGTAGGTACACCCACAGTGCTGTTAGGAAGGCAGTTCCAGGATTTTGACCCAGCGACAGTGAAGGAACGGTGATATATTTCCAAATCAGGATGGTGAGTGACTTGGAGGAGAACTTGCAGGTGGTGGTGTTCCAAAACTTGGCCTTCACGATTCTGGTCATGAACATACAAACATAAGTATGAACATATTAATTAGGAGCAGGAGTAGGCCACTCAGCCCCTCAAGCCTGCTCCGCCAACCAGCAGGATCATGGCTGATCTGAATGTAACCTCAACCCCATATTTCTGCCTATCCCTGATAACCTTTCACCCACCTGTTAATCAAGAATCTATCTGGCTCTGTCTTAAAATTATTGAAAGATTCTGTATCCATACTGTTGAATCCATACTGATCAACCTGGCTGGAGCTCTGCTAAACCCTGTACTCAATGGCATTGATTATAGTTTCCGGTTTAATTTAGATGGTACTCATCATCCTTCTCCCTTACATGCTCTCTATATCTGCTGCTTCCAGGAATGGCATAGCCATGTATGGAAGAACAGGAAGTTGAGTCCGTCGTTGTCTACCCATTCAAGTTTGGACAGAGCCAAACCATTCTGGAGTGCTGCTGCTCAACAGTGCCAAGTTGATATCATGCTTTTTCAACAAAGCTTTTACCATTCTTACTGCTCTTTTGGCCTCTCCATTAGCTTGCGGGTACCTGGGTGAACTAGTCATGTGGAGAAATCCATAGGCTTCTACAAACTGCTTGAAACATTCATTTGCAAACTGTGGGCCATTGTCTGAAATGACTAGATCTGAAATGCCATGTATGGCAAGGATTTATTTGAGTGAATTAATGACTGCTTCCGAGGTGGGACCATGAAGACTTTAACCTCAATCCACCTGGAGTAATAGTCAATGATTATGAGGAATGTCTTTCCTTTGAGCTTGAAAAGGTCCATTCTGAGATGTTCCCACGATCTGGATGGAAAAGATGATATCATCAGTGGTTCCCTTTGCTCCTGGCGATGGATCCCATGGGTGATGCAGCTCGGAATCATCTCCTCAGGCGATTTTGAGATCCCTGGCCACCAGGTGAAATTTTGTACTCTAGCACAATAGAGTTAAAGTGTCCTCTCCGCATACAGGAATGACACTTTGCATTTTTAGTGGGGTGTTCATTGAGCCGATGCAGCCTTATCCCACCACAGCGAGAACGTGGAGTAATGGTGGTTACTGCGCCCTCCTTGCTCTTTCGCTGTTTTTGAGTAGGTGTGCTGCTATTTCTGTGTCCCACAAACTGCACTGTGTCAGTCATGTTTCGCCATGAAGTCTCCTTTTCACCTCAAATAAATACACGGCTTTGCCTTCTCACTTCTTGCCTTGTTAACTGCACAGCCTTCGGTGCGCTAAATCCTCCCTTGACTGCAGAAAATCTGATAAGTCACCTTGAAGAATCCTACAACAATGAGATCCTGAATTAATTCATCTTTCAGGGTTCCATTTTCGCAATTCTCAGCTAGTCAACATGAATCATTAATAAAGGAATCTACATTGTCTCTCGGTCTTTGGGTACGTCTATTGAACTTTGTCCTTCCTATGATCATGTTCCTTATAAGGCTGAAATACATATCAAAGGCTTTTATATCCTCTTTGTATGTCACCGTCTCTTCGTTTATGCCCTGTCTGACCATAATGTCACTGCACTACTGGCTATGGTGTAGAGAAGGGTACTGATCAGTTCCTTGCTAGGCTTTGCTGCTAGCTCCAAATCTGTTCTGTATTTGGTAAACCTATGAAGCCAGTTTTGCAACTTCTCAGCTTGATCTGGACCTCCCATATGGTTGAAGCACTCTGGTAAGGGAAGACTTCTCCATGGCTTTCCTTCACCCTAGCCTTTCTTCGAGTTCTGTTGGAGTTTTTCCCATCCTGTCTTTGTCCTATAGTCATTTCTCTTGTTGCTTCTTCCGGTCGCTGGGCTCTTTACTTGGTGTTTTTTCCAATGTCTTTTCCACTGGCATCATCTATTATCATAATTTTGGGTCTTTGATGAGGCTGTCCCTGGTCAGGATTTAGAGAGACTGCTGGGGGCAAGACTGTTGGTAAACGTTACCTTTTATTGAACATTTTACTAACTATGTACAGTACAAGGCTTAGCACGAGGCTTCACATAGAACTATTTCTCAGCAAACTTTGTTGTCATGTGATCTTACATCAGTAATGACGTAGACCAGGAGTGGAGAACCATTTTTCTTATCATGGGCCACTCACATAGACAAAATCAGCCGTAGGCCACACATGCATAAAAATTGACCCAATTTCATCTTTTTTAGAAAGAAGTCAGAAACATTTTACTCACCCGCTATTTTAATGCAATGGCTAAATTTGAATATTATATTGTTAAATATTATTATAGTAATTTAACCGATGTTTTTATCCAAAGCAAATTTGTAATGATGATGATAAATGCTATTTTGAAGGTGCTACTGTCATAGGTCTATACTTTTAGAAACCTTGCTGTGGGCCGGATGAAGTTGAGCAACGGGCCAGATCTGGCCCACAGGCCGGAGGTTCCCCACCCCTGCTGTAGGCTGTCTATTTACATATTTAATGTTAACCATTTATACTACACAAAATAGCAACATTTGTTTCAGGGAGAAATGAATATTCATATTTTCAGCACATTATTTTTCTTTATGATTTTAATGTCTTTGTGGCATCTGAAAGGTGTTTCTGTTCAATATTGGGCCTTAGTGATTGGGAGAAGGGTGCATGCCAATATGCCACCAGAACTCTCACAGAAATCCAGGGCCTTTACTTTTTCATAAGTTGTGGTGCTGACAATTGGAACAGCAAAATGATGGAATGTTTGGTTTGCTCTGGAGGGCAACAATAAAGACTGAATCTAATGACACAGCACAGAGGAGGCGCATTGTACCTGTGAAGGCATGTTACAGTTCACTAGGAAATTCGAGTTACTGTGGCAACATAGACTTTTACAAGCATGTTGTATCCAGGAGCTGTGGATATTGACATTAGAGGCTGCAACATTCTTTCTATCACATGGCTGACCAGGAATCTCTCCTGCTCTTACAGCCTGCATTGGTGTGTGTTGGAAAGATTTATAGATCGATATCCAACTTGTTTAGCCACATTCCAAATGCACTTTCCATGGCCAGCAAGTCCTGGAATGGGACTCAAACCTGAAGCTTCTGGCTCAGAGGTAGGGACACTACCCACTGCACCACAAGACCTCCCGTTGTACAGCTGCCAGCTCTCTTTTTTTTTTGGTGCTTTGACTAGCGGCAATACATCTTCCCTTACGGGATTGGCCTGGTTTACTTGGTGTACTTGGGATTTCCACTGAAATGTGTCCAGGCAATTGGGAGAACAAACAAAGAACTTACCAATAAAGAGCTGCACAGGAGGAGTTAGAAATACAGAACGACTTCACTGTGTAACTGGAAGCTGAGCCCCACAGTCACTTCAGCACTCGGGCTTCGAGTACACGGTGTCTGCTGCATGCTCACTCTGCTGACTTCCCCTTTTCTTCACATTATGTGTTTTAGGGACTTTACAAGATGTAGTCAGACCTACAAATAAGTAAGCAATGCACAGCTATATTTGGGTTTTCATAGTCACATCTTCAGCCAGCAAGATATTCATTGTTGGCATAAACCTGTGTCTCGTTTTGGCCCCTCACATGACACAGAATTAAATCAAGTCCACAGCACAGAAATAGGCCATTCAGACCAACTGGTGTCGATGCTCCACACGAGTTTCCTCCCACCTTTCTCCATCTAGTCCTATTCCCATACATTTCAATTCAATTCTTCCACGTGTGTTTATCAAATTTTCCTTTAAATTAATTTATACTGTCCATTCATCTTGACTACTCCTTGTGATAGCAAGTTCCATGTTCTCACCACTCTGGGTAAAGAAATTTCCCCTGAATTCCCTGTGGGATTTATTTTTGATCATCTTGTATTCATGGCCCCCAATTTTGGTCTCTCCCACAAGTGGAAACTTTTTCTCTACATGTTCTATGAAACCCCTTGATTATTTTAAAGATGTCTATCAGGTTATTCCTTAACCTTCTCTTTTCTAGAGAAAAGATTCCCAGCTTGTTCAGCCTTTCCCAATACGTACAACCTCACAGTTCTGACACCATCATTGCAAATCTTTTTTGCATATTTACCAGTGCCTCTAATATCCTTTATATAATATGGAGACCAGGTGTGTGCACAGTACTCCAAGTGAGGTGTAACCAAGGTTTGATTCAAGTTAGAAATAAAAAGTAGATAAGTTATGTCAATCCCCTAGAAATGAACTCCAGTGCAGGGTTTTTAATGATCTTATTAACCTGTGGAGACATTTTTAGTAACTTGTGTATCTGAATCTACACTACAACCATGACTACATTTCAAAAATATTTTGGTGACTGTAAAACACTTTTGAATGTCCTGAAGGTGGGATAGGTGCTATACAAATACAGGTTCTGTCTTTACCCCTGAAGCTTTTTACTTCCTCACCATTTTTAGACTCTTATTGACCAAACAGTAGATATTGTCTTTATCAATTCTATCAAAGTTTTACACATGTCTTCACTGAAATTCATTTGCCAATTACACAACTTCTCTACTGGTTTATTAATACCTTCTTGTATATTAGTTCATTCTTTCTCAATGGTAACAATTTAGTGTCATCTGCAAATTTTGAAATATTACTTCTGATTCCTGAGTCCAAACTATATTCATGTGAATGGTGAATGCCAGTGTTCCCAGGACTGTTCCCTGTGGTACACTGTCTCCCACCTTCCACCATTCTCAGTGGCTACCCTTAACCCCTACTTTCTGACTTATAGCCAGTTTGTGATCTATTCTGCAAAGATAGGTGATATTGAAACTTCAGAAAGGGTTCGGGGAGGGTCACATGAATGATTTGCAGCATAAAATACCTCACTCACCCTGATAGGCTTTAAGAGCTGGGTTTATATACTTCAGAAAAATCTAGACTTAGGAACAATTTGAATGCGGACTGAACAATAAAATGGAACATAGCACATTGGAAAATTGTTAGGTTGGTGATGCATACACTTTTTAATGAGGTATCAGTGTTCCTGGCAAGCCTAGCATTTGTTACCCATCCATAATTAGCCTAGAGAACAATTAAGAAGCAATCACATTGTTGTGGATCTGGAGTCACAAGTAGGCCAGACCTGGTAATGACAGCAGATCTAGTGAACCAGAAAGGTTTTTACAACATTTGATGAGAGTTTCATGGTCACTGTTACTGAGACTAGCTTTATATTTTATTAATTGCATTTAAGTTCCAACCAGCTGCTGTGGTGGGATTTGAACCTGTGTCCCTATAGAATTAGCCTGGGCCTCTGGATTACTGGTCCAGTGACATTACCACTACACCACCATCACTCTTTTGCATAAAGAAATAGGTTTACATGTGAAGTGCGTCTTTACAAAGAGACTAATAGAGCCATGGTACAAGTTACTGGTATGTGCAGTGAGTGGTGTAGTGAGACAGCTGGGCCAGTTCCTGACTAGGACCAAGATTGTGTCAAAAAGGAGAGAGGTCAAATAATATAAGTCATGGCTAGTGTAGCCCTGCATTCATTTCGATTTCTTGAAATATATACAGGAGAACTTTTTAGGACAATATGTAGAGGGTCCAACAAGAGACGGCGCAGTGCTGGACCTAATTCTGGGGAATAAAGCTGGATAGGTGGCTGAGGTGGTGGTGGGGGAGCATTTTAGTGATAGTGACCACAACATGGTATAATTTAAGCTTGTTATGGACAAAGGAATAGACAAGTTGCAAAAAAATGTTTTGGATTGGGGGAGAGGATTTTAGTAAAATAAGGCAGGATCTGGCCGAGGTAGACTGGGAACAGCAACTTGTGGGGAAATCTACAGAGGAACAGTGGGGGCCATTCAAAAAGGAAATGGGTAGGGTACAGATTCAACATGTTCCCTCTAGGTTGATAGGAAGGAGTAACAAGCCTGGAGAACCATGGATGACCAGGGACATTCAGGATACGATAAGAAGGAAAACAGAGGCATTTAGCAGGTACAGGGGAGCAAATCAGCAGAGGCATTAGTGGAGTACCGAGAGTGCAGGGTGGAGCTTAAGAAAGCAATTAGGAGAGCAAAGAGGGGATATGAGAAAGCTCTGGCTGGTAAAAGTAGGGAAAATCCTAAGATATTCTATAAGTATATCAATGGGAAGAGGATAACCAGGGAAAGAGTAGGCCCCATTCGGGACCAAGGGGGCAATCTATGGGTGGAGCCAGAGGACATTGCTAGAGTGTTGAACGAATACTTCACATCCGTCTTCACCCAAGAGAATGAGGATGAAGGTATTGAACTTGGGGAGAGAGACTGTGAGGTTCTTGAGCAGTAAGATAAAAGCAAAAAACTACGAATGCTGGAAATCCGAAACAAAAACAAAAATACCTGGAAAAACTCAGCAGGTCTGGCAGCATCTGCGGAGAGGAACACAGTTAACATTTCGAGTCCGTATGACTCTTCACCAGAACTAAGGAAAAATAGAAAAGAGGTGAAATATAAGCTGGTTTAAGGGGGGGGGTGGGACAGGTAGAGCTGAATAGAGGGCCAATGATAGGTGGGGATTGCCAAAAGATGTCATAGACAAAAGGACAAAGAGGTGTTGACCGTGGTGATATTAGCTAAAATATGTGCTAATGGTGACATTAAGGGTAGAAAGCAGGATGAGCAAGGTACAGATAGCCCTAGTCAGGGTGGGGTGGGGGGAAGTGATCGAAATAGGCTAAAAGGTAGAGATAAAACAATGGATGGAAATACATTTAAAAATAATGGAAATAGGTGGGAAAAGAAAAATATATATAAATTATTGGAAAAAGGGGGATTGGAAAGGAGGTAGGGATGGGGGAGAGAGTTCATGATCTAAAGTTGTTGAATGCAATATTCAGTCCAGAAGGCTGTTGAGGGCCTAGTCGGAAGATGAAGTGCAGTTCCTCCAGTTTGCGTTGAGCTTCACTGGAATATTGCAGCAGGCCAAGGACGGACATATGGGCATGAGAGCAGAGTGGTGTTTTGAAATGGCAAGTGACAGGGAGGTCTGGGTCATTCTTGCGGACAGAACGTATGTGTTCTGAGTTCTTGAGCAAATTATATATAGGGAGTGAGAAGGTATTGGAGGTGTTGGCAGGCTTAAAAGTGGACAAATCTCCAGGTCCGGATGATTTGTTTCCCAGATTGCTGAGTGAGACAAGGGAGGAGATCGCAGGGGCTCTGACCCAAATTTTTAATTCCTCTCTGGCTACGGAGGAGGTGCCAGAGGACTGGAGAACAGCTAATGTGGTTCCGCTATTTAAGAAGGGTTGTAGAGATAAGCCAGGGAACTACAGGCCAGTGAGTCACACATCAGTGGTAGGTAAACTATTGGAGAAAATTTTGAAGGAGAGAATCTATCTCCATTTGGAGAGGCAAGGTTTGATCAGGGATAGTCAGCATAGCTTTGTCAGAGGGAGGTCATGTCTACCAAATTTGATTGAATTTTTTGAGGAGGTGACCAGGTGTGTAGATGAGGGTAGTGCAGTTGATGTAGTTTATATGGATTTCAGCAAAACCTTTGCCAAGTCCCACATGGGACACTTATAAAGAAGGCAAATGTGCATGGGATACAGGGTAATTTGATAAAGTGGATTCAAAATTGGCTTAGTTGTAGGAGGCAGAGGGTGATGACAGAATAATGCTTCAGTGACTGGAAGCCAATGTCTGTGATGGGTCCTCTATTATTCGTCATTTATATGAACGACATAGATGACCATGTGGGGGGTAGAATTAGAAAGTTTGCGGATGACACAAAGATTGGCCGGGTGGTTAACAGTGAGGTTGAGTGTCTTGGGCTACAGGAAGACATAGACAGGATGGTCAAATGGGCAGATAAGTGGCAGATGGAATTTAACCCTGAAAAGTGTGAGGTGATACATTTTGGAAGGAGTAATTTGACAAGAAAGTATTCAATGAACAGTATGACACTAGGAACTTCTGAGGAACAAAGGGACCTTGGCTTATGTGTCCATAGATCTCTGAAGGCAGAGGGCATGTTAGTGGGGTGGTGAAAAAGGCAGATGGGACACTTGCCTTTATCAATCGAGGCATAGATTACAAAAGTAGGGAGGTCATGTTGGAGTTGTATAGAACCTTGGTGAGGCCACAGCTGGAGAACAGTGTGCAGTTCTGGTCGCCACATTATGAGAAGGATGTGATTGTACTGGAGGGGGTGCAGAGGAGATTCACCAGGATGTTACCTGGGATGAAAGTTATGAAGAGAGGTTGGATTGACTTGGGTTGTTTTTGTTGGAGCAGAGAAGACCGAGGGATGACCTGATCAAAGTGTACAAGGTGGCATGGACAAGGTGGATAGGGAGCAGCTGTTTCCTTTAGTTGAAGAGTCAGTCACAAGAGGACATAAGTTCAAGGTGAGGGGCAGGAGGTTTAGTGGGGGATGTGAAGAAAATCTTTTTTACCCAGAGGCTGGTGACAGTCTGGAATGTGCTGCATGGGAGGGTGGTGGAGGGGGGTTGCCTCACATCCTTTAAAAAGTACATGGACAAGCACCTGGCATGTCACAACATTCAAAGCTATGGGCCAAGTGCTGGTAAATGGGATTAGGTAGGTACGTCAGGTGTTTCTCATGTGTCGGTGCAGATTCGATGGGCTGAAGGGCCTCTTCTGCACTATGTGATTCTGTGACTCTATGAGGGATTGAGTTTTGGAATTGGTTTATCGCTTCACCTAGGGGCGGGATTTTCTGGCCACACCTGCTGTAGGGGTCGACTGGCTCCACCAAAAATCTATGGACATTTGGCTGGTCTGCCGAATCTCCCGCGGCGGGTCCCATCACAGCGGGGCCGGAAAATCCCACATGTCATAGAAGACAAGGAGTGTCTTAATGTGGTGCATAAGACAGCACAGTGAACTGGTGCTTTCCTATCTCAGTACATTTTCATGTAGACTATCAGAATTACACAGAATTTCACATCTGAGAAAAGAGGCATGCTGTCGAAGCTTTTTGCCTTGTACTTATCAGGACAAATGCAAGAATACCAAATTTGAAAGGGAACAAGTTATACTGTATGAGGCTTGTCTCTTTTTTTCAGCAATACTCAAGTTCTGTACTACCAAGCAACCATTACAAAAATAGGTCACCTGGTCATTAGTTTTGTGGTTTTTATAATGATATTAAAAGCACCAATCGCTCATAAGGGATTGTACAAACACATGGGTTCATTTGTTGAGATGCGGCGCATGGGATCATTTATGCAGAGGTGTAAATCTTGAAAACACCTGCAGCAGAGACGACTGTTGTGTGCTCTGCTGAAAAACAAAACTGAAACTAAAACTTGATCGCATGACACACTTCCTTTCTAGTGACGTCATACTGCAATCCCTTAAAGGCATATTAGAATTAACTCATTGCTGTTTGTGGGTGCTTGCTGTGTGCCAATTGGCTACTGCATTTCCTACATTGCAATAGTAACCACACTTCAAGAGTACTTTATTAGCTGTAAAGTGCTTTGGGACATTGAATTTGGATCATGAAATGTGCTATAGAAATGCAGGTCTTTCCTTTTTTTAATGCTGTAGACACACCAGGAGGAGAGTGATGCTGAACACCTTGCAGTGAGTGCTGGCCAGTTTGTGTTCTGTAAATCACCCACAACAACTGGGGAACAGATCTTAGATAAAGCTATACTCCTTAATAAAAGCTGACAAAGGGGAACTCCCCTCCAGCTCTGATTACCAAGCAAGTAGATGCATACATCTCGTATAAATTGGGATCCTGAAGTACAATTGGGAACGGGATTATAATGAATTGCTGCTGCATGAGTTTCTCAGGAGTCTCCTCAAGCCCTTCAAGCAATTTTTCAGCCCCCTTCAGCTCAGGTTTCCAGGCCTCTCCGCCCCCCCCCCACCACCTCGATGCCCTACCCTCCCATTTGCCAAAGGGAGCTTCCTTACCAGTGCTGGGTACTTCCCCACCCAACAACCTCCCCTCGCCTGATTACCAACACCTGTCCACGCCTGATTGCCATTTTTCCACCCTCCCTCCTCGCCCTCCCTCTCCTGCTTGCTGAACTCCCCCCCCGCCCCCTCCAGATTACCAATCTTCCCAATTGCCGACCGGAGCTTTCACCAACCTTGTCCTGCTCCAGCCAATTGTCAATATTCACACCCACTGAATGCTGATCCTGCCCCCCTTCTCCCCTTCTGCTCCCAGATTTCTGTGGACCATCCCCAAGTTGTGACTTCCTGATGTTAGCATACCTTCATGCGGCGGTGGCAGAGCTACAAGCTGCAGATGAGGCCCTGATATTAGGATTGGCAGTTTGTGCCAGGTTATTTTGTTATTTTGGGCCTCACACATGCCCTTACTGCCACACCATAAATATCAGGGCAACTCATTCAGACAGAAGCATACACACTACTACACATCAGAGTAAGTTGCACTGGGAGTTCTGTTGCAAAGAGCCAGTTAGGGCCAACATGCTAGCTGATCTTAGCATGCCATTGTGGGCCTCATTAAGCAGCCTGCCAATGACCTGGGGTGAGACAGTGCCTTAGTACTCTCCATCAGGAAACAATTCAGTCAGTTGATCGTTGAATTAAACTCCTGTCTTGTGTGAAGCAAAGGTGAGTAACTTAAAGATTTACATGGTTTCTCAACAATTGAGGGTTCCTGAAAGTGCCAGGGGGCATCTTTCTGGGTTGGTGCCTTTGCAGTACTGATGCATGTGGTGAAGAAAGTGAGGATTCTCTTGCTCAGCAGTCAAAGTAACCCTCTCCAGAGACAAATCATCGGGAATGCCTGGCGGGAATTGGCTGACAGGATGATTGCCCACTCCATACCTTGTGGACCTGACTGCAGCTGTGGAAGATCTAAGGAAAGACATCAAGGTTTTTTTAACTCATTCACAGTATGTGGGAAGCGCTGGCTGGGCCAGCATTCATTGCTCATCCCTAATTGCCCTTGAGAAGGTGGTGGTGAGCTGCCTTCTTGAACCACTGCAGTCCATGTGGTGTAGGTACACCCACAGTGCTATTAGGGAGGGAATTCCAGAATTTTGGCCCAGCGACAGTGAAGGAATAGCAATATATTTCCAAGTCAGGATGGTGAGTGGCCCGGAGGAGAAATTGCAGGTGGTGGTGTTCCCATGTATCTGCTGACTTTGTCCTTCTAGGAGATAGAGGTTGCGGGTTTGGAAGGTGCTTTCGAAGGTGCCTTGGTGAGCTGATGTACTGTGGACACTTGTTATTTAGATTCACAATGTGAATGCTTACTTGGCTGAGGTGCTGGAATGGTGCCTGTGGAGCTGTACAGCCTGGTATGAACCAGCACATTCAGCAGAGAAATAAAGGGAGAATGTTAAAGATCAACAATATAATATAACTCAAATGATAATTTACTACCCTCTGTGTAAATTCTGTAGATTGATACTCAAATGTACAATACCAAGTACTTGCATCCGTTGGTCAGCTCAGAATGAAGGATCTCCTTAGAGCAGAGATTTTCAAACATAATGAGCTTTTCTGGGGTAGAAAGGGGAACCCACAATGCTCCGAGATATTTACACTCTCTAATTTTGGCCTCTTGAGCATCCCCAATTTTAGTTGCTCCACCATTAGTGGTCGTGCATTCAATTGTCTGGGCCCCAAGCTCTGGAACTCCCTCCCTACACCTCTCGGCCTCTCACTTTCCTCCTTTAAGACAATCCTTAAAACCTAGCCCTTTCACCCAGCTTTGTGAAGCGCGTTGAGATGTTTCATTATGTCAGAGGTGTCACATAAGTAAAAGTTGTTGTTGCTGAACCACCTCCACTGGTAGGTTGGCTGTTAACCAGAGAACATAGGTTTAAGGTAAATCAGCAAAACAACCCAAAGGGAAATGAGGGAACATTTTTTATGCAATAAGTTGTTTCGATCTGGTCTGCACTGTCTTGAAGGGGCAGTGGAGGCAGATTCAATAAAAACTTTATGAAGGTAACTGGATAACTACTTCAAAAGGGAGACCAGGAGACTGGGGATCAATGGAATGGCAATTTTAAAAGAGCTGGTATAGACACAATGGGCTGAATGGCCTCCTTCTGTGCAGTATGATTCTGTATTTGTACATTGGCTATAAAATAAAGCCTGAAAGTATGCTTAAAGATAATTGGGCTGAAACTGTGCTGGCCTTAGAGGTTGGTGGAGCTCCTGTTTAAGGTCTGCATTTGTATAATGCTAATAGATTGTAATGCAGTGAAATGTGCTCTCCTGACACTGGGAGCAAATATCAAAACTATCTAGAATATTAAAAGTTAGAAAATCAGGAGCTGTGGTTTCCCAATACGCTCCCCTGCCCTGTGAGATTCCTTGCTGGGAGGAAGCAAACAGGAACTGAAAATGTACCTTCTCTTCCCCGTTGGGAAAACCTCAGTGCCAGTCAGAGGTAGGTGAACTATACTGCGGGCATGCTTTCGAGTACACATGCCCAGAGCTCTGCAATTGCCGCCGACCCTAATTCTCCAACCCCAGCCTCCAACTACCCCCTATCCCGCAGCCCCCCAACAACAACCCCCCCCCCCCACCCCACCCCTACCCTCCCACACCCAGGTTAATGGGGCCCTCGCAATGGGCAGGGCAGCATAAACAACATTATTTGAACGCACTTGTAAAATGAACGGAGTATTGACCAGAGCAGATGTCGCAGGACTCGGGAGAATTAAGTCATCTTCATTTTGCTAACAGGTGTGTGTCAGGGCCCTGGGATTTTGCCCAATTACTTTTAATTAATCATGAGCTGAACCATTGTTGCAACAAGTGTGACCTTTGGCCTGTTGAAGGAGCTGTGAAAGCAACAAATCTTCCTGGAGTCAGTCACACTGCCTGCCTGACATTGGCCATTCGCTATAGAATGTTACTGTCTGGCTAGGTTCACACCAACAATCTGGTGAAGACTGCACTTGTACTTTTTGTACGAAGATAAAATGGAACTAGGAATAAAGTATGGGTTTTCTCAAAATATAGTACTGGGAATTGGGCAATGGTTGACAATAGCATGGTTAATTTTAATGCGGATGTTCAATTAATGGTGCTTAATTCTGTGATTAACTGGGTAACATTTTTTAGTGATTACATTATTTCTAACATGTTAATCATGGAAGTTACTTGGAGGGAGAATGAGGACATGTTATAGGGAGAATGTGGACATGTTACAGGGAGGGGAACCCAGAAACTGGTGGAGGACGAGGGTAGGGATGGAATATTGAGAGGGAGAGCCAGAGAGAGGAGGAGGACGAGGGTGAGACAATTGGAAGTAGAATTCGGGGTCAATCCAGCCAGTTGCACAAAACATTCTACATAACAACTGCTAACCTTTACCAAAGACTAAACTTGACTTGAACTGTAATTTTCCATGACTTTTCCTCTAATATCTTTCACTTGATGCTGAAATCAACACACACACACACACACACACACACATCGCAAAAGCTGCAGCTGTTGCACCCAAGCTGAATAAGAGAGCATGGAACAACAGGAACAACAGCAACCTGACTAAGATCATGAAACCCTGAGCCTATCAAGCTGGTGCCCTCAGCACACTCCTTGACAGTGGTGAGACCTGGACAGCATATGCTAGGCAGGAGAAAAGGCTGAACAATGTCCACCTTCACTGTCTCAGACGTATCCTCGACATCTCTTGACAAGACAAGGTCACCAACTTGGAGGTCCTGGAGTGCGCTGATTCCATCAGCATACACTCATTATTAAGCCAATGAACTCTGTGCTGGCTTAGCCACGTTCATTGGATGGATGCCGGCTGTGTATCCAAAGACCTCCTGTACAGTGAACTGACCACTAGGTTGTGACAAGATGGTACACCCATACTTCCACTACCAGGACACCTGCAAGTGAGATATGAAGATAGTGGACATTGACACTGACAACTGGGAGACAGTGGCTGACGGCTATGACCTCTGGAGGCTGACTGTTTGGAAGGACATTGGAAGAGATGAGCAGAAACGGAAAGCTTAACCGGCCAAGAAGAGGGCTCAGAGAAAAGAGGGGCCAGTGAATTGTGCACCTTCTCAGTCCACTGTCTTCCTCTGCAGAAAATGCAGCAGAGACTGCCATTCCAGAGTGGGGCTCCTGAGCCTCACCAGATGACGTTTAAAACCAAGTTGACACCACAGCGCAAAGTATCATCTCACGAGACTGGAAGCTGCCAGGGAATATTCAGCTGAAAGATTGTTTGAGCACCTCTACCTCTGTATGGTGTTTTAATTCTAGCGAGTATAACTCCCAGTGCACTTTGTACTAATTTATCATGAAAGACAACCCCCCCCACCCAAGTTTACAATAAAGAGAAGGCTGGCAAATTACCACATAGGCCTAAACAAACACCGACTTAACTAACATGGCATAAAACTGGCTCATAAATACTTAAATAATGGAACCCATTTAATATGTAATTAAAACCAAGATTAATTGAGATTAAAGTTTGTAATCACAAGATTAATTGTAACCACACCTTTTAATTGTTTGACAGCCTTGCTTCTAACTTAAATTTTCTGGTGTCAAGCGTGTTCAATGGTGTGAGCAGACGAAATGACAAGAAGACCAAAAATCGGTTTCACAACATCATGAAACCAATTTGTGATCGTCCTCTCATCCTGTCGATGGCAGGCTGCGTTCCCCACCATTGGACATCAGGCACCTCATTGTAATACATCAGCATATCATTATTAGGCCTGCCCACTGGACTCATCCCCCTACCCTGCTAGATCATCCGCCCACATTGGTGGGAAAACACACCGGTGCAGAACACGTCTTGACAGCTGTGACATACAGAAGTTGGGATTTACCATCAGGGCCTTGCTCACATTACGGACATCTGAGGAGTAGAAGATGTTGGAGCCCAACAGCAGTGGGATCTTGGAGGAACGCCCATGGTATGCTGGTGGATTCTCATGGACATGGCTCTACCGCGAAGCAGCTCACGGAAGGTTAAAAGTCACGGTTGATGCTCACAACAGATAACGGTTGGCGGGGGTAGAGAGCAAGTTCCAGCTGTGTTTGGGAGAGGAAGATGTACTGATGGGATGCGAGAGGAAGATGTACCGGTGGGATGGGAGAGGAAGATCCAGCATTAACTGGGAGAGGAAGAGGTGTCGATGGGGGGGGGCGCGAGCGGTGAAGTTGGGAGGGGGCGAATGAAGGTGTCAAGGTGGGATGAGGTTGGGAAGGGGGGAGTGACGGTATCAGGGGGAGATTGGGAGGCAGGGACTACGGGGAGGAGGGGGTAATGGGGGAGAAGATGGCAACTTGGGGGGTAGGTGTAAGGCGGTTGGAAGGTGTAAGGTAAGGAGTCCGGGGAGGGGGGAGGAAAGATTGCAGAGAGGGGAGGGAGTCGGGGGGGTGGGGGAGTGGGGGGTGGTGGGGAGGAAGGACTGCAGAGAGAGGAGGGAGTCCGTGGGAAGAAGGTGTAAGGGTATCTGAAGGGGTCAGGAAGGGGAAGGAGTAAGGCTGAAGGAAGAAGTAAGGCTGGGGGAGAAAGTCGGGAGTGGTGTAAGGACTAAGGCGGAAGAAACAAGGGTGTCTGAAGGAGTCAGGAAGTGGAAAAGGGGGTAGAGTCCGGTGTTGGGGGAATACTAACTTTGGGAGGGGTGTGGTGGGGCGGTGTTCCAAGGGGGGAAGGGGTCCTGGGGCAGGGAAGGGATTCAGTGGGGGTTGTGGAGGGGGTGGAGGGGATGCAGGAGTGGAGTTCTAAGGGGAGGAAGAGGTTCCAGGGATGGGGGTTCAGAGAGGGGAAGGAGTTTCGGTGGGGGGAAGGGGTTCTGGGGGCAGAAAGGGGTCTGGTGGGGGGGGTAGGGGTGCCAGAGGTGGGGGGGGCAAGGGGTTCTGGGGCTGTGGATGTTCAGGTGAACATGCAAGGGAGGGCCCTGTTAAGGCTGTGCCTGCCTCCTGGGAAGCGAACTGAGGGTGGGCCTGGTACAAGGGAATGGTGAGAATGACCGAGGGCAGAGTAACGCCATGGGTGGGAGGGTGACGGTTCGATGGTATCGGTAGAAGGGATGATGAGGGTGATTAGTGGGGACTCGGAGGCAGACACCGACCCTGGAGGTGGGAAGGAGGAGGGTGGGGAGGTGAATGTGGATCAGGATGGGATTTCCATGAAGAAAGGAAATGTGCACATTCTCCTGGACGTCCCTGGAGGAAAAGGGTTGTGGCTGGTAGGTCACGGAGGGGAGATGGAGGGTGATGCCAGGGAGGGTCAACTGTGATGGGGGATTGGAAATGAGTGACTGGGGGAAGGTAAAGGTTGGGAGAGCGCACAAAAAAGAAATCTTCATTGTGCTGGTTAAATCGAAAGTGAAACAAGAGTCTTGCTGGATGAGTACAGGTGCTGCATAGCAGTGTGATCAGTGGGTGGGCGGAGATGCAGGTCAGCTCAGATGGACAACTGAAAGCAAATCCCAGCAGGCAGCATTCAAAATACTCAGGATATTGAGATGAGTGTGATATGGGAAGGATCCACGTGCGTGGGAGAATGCTTGTACGAGATTCCAAAAGGCGCTGCCACATACATACACTTCTTCCTCGAGAATCACTCGAGGCTGCTCCCTCTGTGGGGACAGGGGACAAGGTTGAGGGGGTCACAGGCAAAGGGGACTCGGAGGGAGAGGACAACCTCTGAGATTCCTGAGTGGATGACCCAAGGATGTCCAACTGCCACTCCTCCTCCCTTCGGATGTCTGAGGGCCCCGGCCTGACTCCCTGAGGGGAAGGAGCATCTGAAGGTATGTCGAGGTGCCCCTTTTCCCTCTCATGTTGTCATTGCAGGAACATGGCTCCCTTGATGGAGTGCAGATCTGCACACAATTCTGTGTTCTGCTGGACCAGGGTCTCCATGGCATCTGCCATCCTTCTCATGGAGACCTTCATACACGCACATGTGGGCACCACTTCAGAGAGCAGGTGGACGCACTCCCCCAATTTGCATGCCACTCTGTTAAGTACTTCCAACAGCTCTGGGTGAAGTTCCCCTGCCTTCTGCTGACTCTCCAGGATGAGTTGGAAGTCCGAATCCAGAGACTCGTCATCTGACTCGGACCTCACAGATGCCTTTTCCCCAGCAGTCCTCTGAGTGCCAGGGCACTTTGCATGTTACAATATATACACACTCCACCCTACTCAAAAGCATGTGATTTCCTAGGAGAGGCAAGGTAACCGGATACAAATCAATGCCAAGTTGAGGAAAAATGTCTTGTAAATTCCTCTGATTCCCCTGCCTCCCCTCAAGTTCAACCCCAATGTTACCCCCCTAACTAAGCACACTTAGTCCAGACGATCACTCTGGCCCTGATGATTCTCTTCAGTACCTTCCTCCTGTACAAGCTGATTTCTGCCCCAGGCAGAAACAGGTCCAACTCTCACTTGAAGAAAGCTGCCTAAGATCCAATATTCTCTGGGATACGAACCATCCCCTGATAGCTAACCTGGATACAGCCTTATACAATTGAAGCTGTCACCCCTGCTTCTCCCTTACCTAACAAACGTTCAACTCAAACAGAATCTACCTCTTTCATTTTCTTATAAAACTTAATCTTGCCTATAAAGCAACAGTCCTGCCCATTCTGCTTTACACATGCAAGATTTGGACTGTGTAGCGGTGTCATACCAAGAAGCTCAACCACTTGCATTTGATCTGTCTTTGGAAGCTTCTGAAGACCAGATAGCAGGACAAAATACCAAACAGTGAGGGGCTCACTGAGCTGGCATGCCAAGCACTGACACCATCCTGAGACAGTCACATCTGAGTTGGGTTGGTCATGTAGCCAGAATACCTGACACTCTCTTACCAAAGTGAATCTTCTATGGAGAGCTTCAGCCTGGGTTGCACTGTCATGATTGTCAAAGGAAGCACTAAAAGGACAATCTGAAGGCTTCACTTAGAAGTTTTGATATTGACTTTGAGTCCTGGGAGAAGCTCGTCCAGGACCACCACACCTGGCACAGCCAAATAGAAAATGGTGCAGCCTTTCTCAAAAGCAGACACATATCAAAGGCAGAGAGAAAACACAAGGAGAGGAAATCCTGAGCCAGCAACTCATCCAAAACTCACACATCTGTGGTATCCTGTCCTTTTTGCAGCAGAACCTTCTGGGTGCAGATTGGCCTTAGCAGTCACCTACATACCCATCAGAACCCTACCAAACAATATATGATGACCATGGTCATCTTCACCTTGAATCAGATCACCCCTGGATCTATGCTTCTCTAAAGTGTAGAGTGTGAAAAGCATGAACACCTCTTGTGGAATTGAGTTGAACATGAAAACATGAATGTAGTTCATCAGTGTTAACTGTCATTCAGGAACTCTGATATGGTGGGCACACAGCCCCTAGCTCCAAATGTTAAAATTAATTTATTATATCTTTTCCACTTTAGGTTAAAAGAGAATTCTGTCAGTGCCTTTTGAAAATAATATTTTAGGGACAATACGTAAACCTGTCTAGGACTTGTGTTATTTCAAAGGGAGGTTTCCCACAGTGATGCCGATCACCTACATGCATGGCAAAAGCACAGCAAGGACCTTCAATGCACCTTCACAGAAGCATAAGGTGGCAGGACAGGTTGAGAGTGTAGTTAATAAACATCACAGTATCCTAGGCTTTATTAATAGGGGCATAGAGTACCAGAGTAAGGAGGTTATGTAAACCTGTATAAAGCACTGGTTCGGCCGCAGCTGGAGTATTGTGTCCCGTTCTGGGCACTGCACTTTAGGAAGGATGTGAAGGCCTTAGAGGGAGTGCAGAAAAGATTCAAGAGGATGGTTCCAGGGATGAGGAACTTCAGGTAAGTAGTTAGACTGGAGAAGTTGGGACTATTTTCCTTAGCGAAGAGAAGGTTGGGAGGAGATTTGATAAAAAATCTTGAGGGGTCTGGACAGAGCAGATAGGAAGGAACTGTTCCCATGTGTGGAAGGATCAAGAACGAGAGGGCACAGATTTAAAGTAATTGGCAAAAGAGGCAATGGCGACACGAGGAGAAACCTTTTCACGCAGCAAATGGATCTGGAATGCACTGAGAGTGTGCTGGAGGCTGGGTCAATCGAGGCATTCAAAAGGGAATTGGATTATTATCTGGAAAGGAGGAATATGCAGGGCTAGGAGGAGAAGGTGGGAGCACTGAGCTGAATTGCTCATTTGGCGAGATGGTGCAGACATGATGGGCCAAATGGCCTCCCCCTGTGCTGTAACAATTCTGTGATTAGGAGAAAAGAGAATGTGCAGCTAAATAAAGAGAGTTTGAGAGTGGTGACCAAAGCTTGGTTAATGGAGTAGGTTTGAAGTAAGATCATAAAAGATGAGAGGGGTTTGAAAAATAGTGGGAGAGAAGGGGAGGGCAGTCGAAGAGTATAGGGAGAGAAGGGGTGGGGAGTTGAGGAGTATAGGGAGGGAAGGGGGGTTGAGAGGAGTATAGGGAGGGAAAGGGAGGGGGTTTGAAAAGTATAAAGATAGAAGGAGGAATGGGGGAGTTTCGGGAGAGAAGTGGGGGGGTTGAGGATTAAAGGGAGGGAAGGGGAGGGGGTTGAGGAGTATAGGGAGAGAAGGGGGGATAGGGGAGTATAACGAGAGAAGTCATGGAGTTGAGGATTAAAGGGAGAGAAGGGGAGGGGTGTTGAGGAGTATAGGGAGGGAAGGGGAGTGAATTGAGGAGTATAGGGAAGGGGGTTGAAGAGTACAGTGGGGGAAGGGGAGGGGGTTGAGGAGTACAGGGAGGGGTGTTGAGGAGTACAGGAAGGGAAGGGGAAGGTGTTGAGGAGTACAAGGAGGGAAAGGATTGAGGAGTATAGGGAGGGAAGGGCTGGCTGAGATGACAGAGAGAGGTAGGGATGAGGGCTTGATTTCTTTTTATTCATCCACAGGAAATGGGCATCCTTGGTAAGGCCAACATTTATTACCTATCCCTAATTTCCCTTGAGAAGATAGCGGTGAGCTGCCTTCTTCAATATGATTGGTGGGCTTCCTAGGCTATTTCCAAAGACAGCTCAAAGTGAACCACATTGCTGAAGTCATGTATAATCTGGACTGTGTAAGGATAGCAGATTTCCTCCCCTAAAGGACACTTGTGAAGCAGATGGGATTTTCTGACAATCCAGTAGTCTTAGTCTCATTGTCACCATTATTGATACTAGCTTATTATTCCAGATTTGATTTAATAAATTGAATTTAAATGATGGGATTTAAGGACAAGGATGAGAATTTTAAATCTGGTTCCATGTCTGCCAATGCTTCAGTGTAAGGACAGGGGTGATAGGCGAGTGGGATTTGATGTTGAGTAAGATGTGACCAGCAGTACTTGGATGAGCTGAACAATAGAATTCCCTTATGGTCTGAACTGGGTATTCAATGGGTGTTTCATGCATACTTTTTAAATTTCTTCAAAGATAGACTGAGGAAGCCCATGGTAGGATGAAGCCAGACACAATCATTACAAACTAAAAATCAGTAACAGTTGTAATCTATTCACTGTATTTCGATCAGTACGCCTTATCTTCATGTAAATATAGCAGAATAATGAGTACACTACACTTCTCCAAACGAGTGGGTTATCTTACTTAACTGAAACAAATTGGCTCCAATCCACTCTCCTAAACACTGCTCTTGAGACTGGCTAAACCTGTGCTCGAAGTTTTTTGGTGCAGAGCTGACTGGCTTTACAACCTTTCTTGGGTCATGTTTCATCAGAGCAGTCTGAGCCAGACACAATGGGTGCACGGTGCTTACTGATTAGTGAGACAAGTTAATGAATTATTCATTCTTTGCAGTGTTTGGAGAAAACAATTTCAATGGCATATTAATCGTCCTTTGCCTCAGTGCTGACTTTCTCGAAGGATGAGTCAGTACACTTTATATTTTAATATCCTACCACTTAAGAAACTCTCCTTCCAAATCCTTTCTGTGAGAAAGTGGTCAGAAAATGTGATAATCAAACTGTTAATACTGACATATATTCTTCCTACTTATAGAGTGCACCAGAGAGTATGTTTTGCTTCATAGCAGATGGATCCTATGTTTGGAAATTGAGTGGAATTTAATCTATGTTGTGGTGGGAAATATGGCGACCGGGCCCACTTAAACATGGGAGAGGCCTCACTCCAAGCAGCAGCAAAATCTCCCACCATGAAGAGGGAAGAGGCCAATTGTGGTAGGATGCCAATTTAGGCTCATTATTGAGCCAATTGCAACCAATTATCTCTGAGCCACTAGAATTTAGCAATGGTTCATGGATATCATGCACATGGCACAACTTTTCCATGTCTTTTGAGAGTCACACAGCAAATCCTGTCAGGTTTGCCTGCGGCCTTCTGGTGATGGGGACGATTGGGTGGGGGGGGTGCTCTGGGTGGTTGGGGGGTGGTATTAGGGGATGCTGTTGGGGGGGTTGTTGGAGGCGGCTGGTGGAGTTGGTCGGGGGGAGTTGGTGGGCGGTTGTTGGTGAGGGGATTGGGCGGTTGGTGGGGGTGTGATGGTAGGGGGGTTGGTGATGGAGGGGTTGTGGGGAGTATTGGTGGGGCGGTGTGTTAGTGGGGGGGTCTGTGGGGGAGGTCCCTCTTGCAAAGGCACTGACTACTCGATCAAGGAATCTGGCATTAGGAAGGGGGAGTCCACTGAAAGCCTACTCCCTTGCCCTTGCCTCTGAACCCTCCCTGTACCTCCTCTCCCGTGGCCCTTATCCCACCCTCACTGTGTCCAGAGATCTGGTGATGATCGCTGGTGAAATCTCTGCAGAACTACTGAGACCAGTCACCTGATAACAACACAGAAATGAATTGGCTGGACTCCCCGATACTGTCAAAATGCAGTTTGTATTGAGAACACATAAATCATATTGAGGCTACTTTGATATCTCGTAACTGTTGCTAGAATGGTTTGTCATTTTCTTTTAACTCAGCAGCGTGGAATGAGCTGCTTTTTCCTGTCTGGCAGTAATCCAGTGGATTGTCACCCACCTTAACTGGATATCTCTTTCAGAGAAGCAGCACAGACACAATGAACCAAATGGTTTCTTTATGTGCTGTTTGATTCTATTATTCTATGATTCCAAATTTCCAAATTTCATTTTTTTGAAATTATTTCCATTTTGTCTTCAAATACTTTTTAAATCTGTCTTTAACAGAATATCACAGCATGAGAAAAGTGGGATATAAAACTATAAAACTTGGGCAGTGACTTGAAGCAGTAAATAGCACAGGTAGATAGGACATTTTTTGGAAGGTTGTTGTCATATTATTTTTGCTGCTGATTGTTTAGAGCGACTCAAAAACTAATATAACAGCACAATTATTTTTATACATGTAACAATCCTTGAGGTGTATCTAATGGGTGTATCATCAGGAATTACAATTTACACGCAATGACAGCCCTTATCTGACAACGAAGGGTTGGTTTATGGTTCCAGGAGGGAAGCTGCCAATGCAGGAGGATGGGTTGAGGGCAGGAACGCAATAGCCCCAATTCTCCAATCCAGTCTCTGTGAATGCTGCTCCTCACTGTGACCGTATGATTGAGGAATCACAATTGTAACAAAAAGCACACACTGCCACAGCACCAGGTAGTCTTCCAAAACTCCTTACCCTTGCAAATACATGCTGTGTATTTTGCTTATATTATGAGGGGATAATGATGTTTTCAATTCATTAATCTTATGTAAAAACCTAGAAGAACAAAAAGGCTGTGGAAAACATGGGACAACATTTTTCACCAGTGGCTCTCTCAGTGCTCAACTTCATGTACTCAGAGGACATTTCCAGAGTGGATTAAGAATTTCTAAGACCCTGAATATTCAGGGGGTATTCCGCACCCTCCCAATCAGCCTCCACTCTCCATCCATTAAAATTTAAGAATGTAGTAAAATGCATGAAGAAATTAGCCCATGGAATAATGCACATTGCCATCCTAATAAACAATCATATCCTAATATACTGTTTACATTAATCTGTCTTCCTGACAGAGGCTCCAAATTTGGCCATGAAAATTCTGGGAATTCAGGCCTTGAAATAAAAGTTGAAATGTGTTGCTATTCATTCACTGATGAATTCTGCTTAAAACGTATCTTTATGTTTCTTCCCTCTTTGAGCCAGATATTGCTGAAAGATTGATAGTATTGTCTCCCGAAGACAATCATAAGAACAGGAGTGGGCCATTCAGCCCCTTGAGTCTGTTCCACCACTCAGTTTAACCATGGCCACTGTGTATCTTAACTCCATCTACCCATCTTGGTTCTGTAACCCTTAATAACTGTGCCTAACAAAACTTTATCAATCTCAATCTTGAAAGTTTTGATTGGCCTAATCATTAGTTAATGATGATGTACATATGATGTTGAATACCTAACAGTGATGTGCCTTGCTGCCACTTTTCAGACACTAATTCTTTTTAGGAGCTACCTGTCTGATCCATCTGTTGCCAATTGATTCGTTGATTTCTCATCCTTCCAGGCAGATTTTTCCAAAAGGATTGCCGGAGGAGTTTTCTTTTGTTGCCACGTTTCGCTTGAAGAGAACCACCAAAAAGGAGTATTGGCATTTCTGGCAAATAACTGATCAGTCTGGAAATGTACAGGTAAGCAGAAAGCTTCCATCAACTTTTTCCAGTGAATATAAGTGGAAATCTGAAACAGAACCACCAACTAATGGAAGCCCTCAGCATGTCAGTTGGGAGTGAACACATGAAGTTAAAGTTTGGCTTGCAAACTCTTCTCCTGAACTCAGTTAACATTTTGGCATTCATGTACAAGGACATCCAGATCCCTCTGTACTACAGAATTCTGCAGTCTCTCTTCATTTAAATAATATTCTGCTCTTCTATTCTACCTATCAAAGTGGACAACCTCACATTTTAACACATTATACTCCGCCTGCCAAATTTTTGCAAACTCGCTTCACCTATCTATATTCTTTTGCATATTCTTTGTATCCTTCTGACAGCTTGCTTTCCAACCTATCTTTATATTGTCAATAAATTTGGCTGCAATACACTCTATCCCTTCACTCAAGTCACTAATAGATAGAGATTGTAAATAATTGAGGGCCCAGCATTGATCCCTGTCGCACCCCATAATTTAGTTTGCCAACCTGAAACTGACACATATATCCCAACTCTCTGTTTCCTGTTAGTTAGCCACTCCTCATATATCCATGCTCATATATCACTCTAACACCATGAGCTCTTACCTTTTGTAGTAAACTTTTATGTGACACCTTATCTAAGGCCTTTGTAAATCCAAATATACAACATTTACTGGTGCCCCTTTATACACTGTGCTGCTTACATCCTCACAGCAAACAGATTAGTCTAAAATAACCTGCTCCCTGGTTGGTTCCATGCGAACATATGAGCAAGGAGCAGGAGTAGGCCATTCAACCACTTGAGCCTCCTCTGCCATTTAATAAGATCATGGCTGATCTGATAGTAACCTCAAATCTGCATCCCGCCTACCCCGATAACCTATCACCACCTTGCTTGCTAAGAATCTATCCAGCTCTGCCTTAAAAACATTCAAAGACTCTCTTCCTCAAAAGACAATGGAAGCAGAGTTCCAAAAACTCACGACCCTTTGAGAGAAAAAAGTTTCACCTCATCTCCATCTTATATGGGCCATCCTTTATTTTTAAACAGTGACTCCTAGTTCTAGATTCTCCCAAAAGAGGAAGTATCCTCTCCACATCCACCCTGTCAAGACCCTCAGGATCTTATGTTTCAATCAAGTCATCTCTTACTCTTCTAAACTGCAGCAGATACAAGCCTAGCCTGTCCAACCTTTCCTCATAAAATAACCTGCCCATTCTAGGTATTAGTCTGGTAAACCCTCTCTGAACTGCTTCCTAAGTATTTAGATCCTCCGTTAAATAAGGTGACCAGTACTGCACACAGTAATCCAAATGTAGTCTCACTAGTGCTCTGTATAACTGAAGCATAACACCCCTACTTTTGTATTCAATTCCCTTTGCAATAAATTATAGCATTGTATTAGCTTCCCTAATTACTTGCTGTACCTGCATACTAACCTTTTGTGATTCGTGCACTAAGACACCCATGTCACTCTGCATCTCAAAGCTCTGCGATCTCTCACTATTTAGATTAAATGCTAAGATAAAAGCAAAATACTGCGGATGCTGGAAATCTGAAACAAAAACAAAAATTGCTGGAAAAACTTAGCAGGTCTGACAGCATCTGTGGAAAGGAAGACAGAGTTAACATTTCGAGTCTGTATGACTCTTCACCAGAACTAAAGAGGAATAAGAAATGTGGTGAAATATAAGCTGTTTAAGGGGGATGGTGGGGGGTGTTGGGGGGGTGTGGGGCTGGGACAGGTGGAGCTAGATAGAGGGCCAGTGATAGGTGGAGGCAAAGGAGAGATTGCCAAAGATGTCATAAACAAAAGGACAAATGGGCATTGACAGTTGTGATATTAGCTAAAGGATGTGCTAATGGTGACATTAAGTGTAGAAAGCTGAATGAGCAAGTGACAGATGACCCTAGTGGGGGTGGGGTGGGGGTAAGGGATCGAAATAGGCTAAAAGGTGGAGATAAAACAATGGATGGAAATAAATTTTTAAAATAATAATAGAAATAGGTGCGAAAAGATAAAAATATTATATAAAAAATATAATAATTATTATTTTAAATGCCTCTCTTTTATTCTTCCTGCCAAAATTGACAAGTTCACTTTTTCCACTTGCCAGATCTCTGCCCACTCACTTAACCTATCTATACCTTTTTGTAGCCTCCTTATGTTCTCTTCACAAATTACTTTCCTACTTATATTTGTGTCACCATCAAATTTGGCAATCATCTCACCCATTCCTTCATCCAAGAAATTTATATAAATTGTAAACAGTTGAGGCCCAAGCACTGATCCTTGTGGCACAACACTCGTTACACCTGCCAACCAGAAAAAGACCCATTTATGCCTACTATCTGCTTCCTGTTAACCAGCCAATCTTCTATCCATGCCAATGTTACCCCCATACCATGAGCTTTTATTTTTTATAGAAAATGTCCCAAATACATTCTACGTGCAGGATTTTTAGTTCGGCGGGCCCGGGAGCGGCTGGGGGAACAGACCCCCGACTGCGATTGGCTCCTGACAGCAATTTCATGCTGGCTGGAGAATTAACGGCCAGCCAGTATGAAAGGCATGCTGAAAGGCTCAGCACTGCCGGGGTGGGGACAGGATTTTAAAAACTAGGAAAAAATGCCCACGCATCAAAATCAGTCATCGCAATGTTGAAAATTTTGTCCAAACATTTTTATTTTTTAAATAATTAATATCAGAAACCTCATCCCACCAGTGATTTCTTTCCCTTGCTATTTCTTATCTCCACCAAAACCGATGCGGTGGGACTGGAAATTCCCGCCCAAACTACATACTTTTAGTTGCTCTCCAAATTTTTCGGTCCCGCCTGCACCGTTTCCTGCTGTAGGCAGAACCGGAAAATCCTGGACTACATCTTGACCTTCTGAGCCAAGATCATTTCTCATTACTTTACTGATCTCACACTTTATTAACAGAGCTACCCCACCAACTTTTCCTTTCTTCCTGTCCTTCCAAAATGTCCAATACCCTTTAATATTCAATTCCCAGCTTTGGTCACTTTCCAATGTCACCTCTGTAATGGTTATCCTATTATATCCATTTATTTCTATTTGTGCTAATAATTCATTCAACTTGTTACAAATTCTGTGTGCATTTGGATAAAGAGCCTTTAATTCTGTCTTTTTTTTACCATTTTTCCCTACAATGATCTTATTTGCTAGGGCTTTCTTATGTTTGTATACTGTCCTTTTCTGTCACATTCTGGTTATCATTACCTGTATCGTCATCCTGCACTATTGTCTTGTCCTTTCTCATTTGCATTCTCAACCTCCCTTTATGAGAACTCAACCCACTACACTTCTCTGCTTATCTTTCTGTCCTTTAAATGCATCTATACTATATGCCTTATCTGCATCCTATGGAAGAGAGTTCTAAATTCCGCAGCTTCTCTGGGTTTAGTTATGTAGGGCAGAGATTGGTAGATTGTGAATTGCGTGTCTTTTCCCTTACACTGGGCATTTTCTGCCAGATGTTCTAACATTTGAACAGTGCAATAAATATTTCAGTATCGAATTAAGCAACTGTCTGTGAAGGAAACTTAATAACTTCGCCAAGCTCTAAAGTACTCCACAAAGTGAGACTCATTAATTCAACAGAATTTTCCTGATCCCTGAGTGTTTGTCTCTCTCTCTTGCTCTACAATCCTTCAGTCTCTCACTCTCTCCAATCCTTCAGTCTCTCGCTCACTCTCTCTCTCTCCAATCCTTCAGTCTTTCCCTCTCTCTCTCTCTCTCTCTCTCCAATCCTTATCTCCAATCCTTAGCGTTTCAAGCCCGCACAACTCTTCTTCAGAACTCTGAAGAAAAGTTGTACGGACTCAAAACCATAACTCTGTTTCTCTCTCCACAGATGCTGTCAGACCTGCTGAGTTTTTACAGCATTTTCTGTTTTTATTTTATATTTCCAGCATCTACTTTTGACTTTGTCTAATCCTGTTGATATTTTCTAAGTGTCTTATTATCACATTATTTATAATAGACTCTAGCATTTTCCCTGCTACTGAGGTTAGGTTAACTGGTCCGTAATTCCCTGCTTTCTCCCTCCTTCCTTTTTTAAATAGTAGAGTTATCTGCTGGGACTGCTCCAGAATCTACAGGATTTTGGAAGGTGGCAGCCAATGCGTCCATTATTTCTATGGCCACATCCTTTAGTACCCTGGGATGTAGATTATCAGGCCCTGGGTTTTTATTGACTTACGTTCCCATTAATTTCTCCAGCATTATTATTTTAGTGATACTAGTTTCCCTCAATTCCTCCTTCTCACTAGACTTTTAGTTCCCTAGTATTTCTGGGAAATTATTTGTGTCTTCCTCTGTGAAGACAGAACTAAAGTAGCTGTTTAACTACCCTGCCATTTCCTTGTTTCCTACTATAAATGTTCTTCTTACAAACTGTAAGAGACCCACTTTTGTCTTCACTAATCTTTTTCTTTGTACATACATATAGAAGTGTTTACAGCCTGCTTTTATATTCCTTGCAAGTTTATTCTCATACTCTATTTTTGCCCTCTTAATCAATCTTTTGGTCCTCCTTTGCTGAATTCGACTCTGCTCCCAATCCTCAGGTTTGCTTCTTTTTCTAGCAACTTGAAATGGCTCCTCTTTAGATCTAGTACTATTCTTAATTTCTTTCAATAGCCATGGTTGGGCTGTTTTTCCTGTTGTGTTTTTGCACCAGAAAGGAATGTATAACTGTTGTAACGCATTCATTCATTCCTTAAATATTAACCATCATCTATCCACCACCATGCCTTTTAATGAAGTGCCCCAATTGTTTTTAATGAACTCATGCCTCATACCTTCGTAGTTTCTTTTGTTAAGATTTAGGACCCTAGTTTCAGATGGACTACTTCACTTTCCATCCTGATGAAGAATTCTACCATGTTATGATAACTGTTTCCTAAAGGACCCCGCACAACAAGATTATTAATTAAACCCTTCACATTGCACAATACCAAATCTAGGATGGCCTGTTCCCTAGTCAGTTCCTCGACATACTGGCCTAAAAAACCATCTCGTACACTCTCCAGGAATTCATTCGCCACAGTATTATTGCTAATTTGTTTTGCCAAGTCTATATGTAGATTAAAGTCACCCATGATTACCTTAGCACTCTTGTTATGTGCATCTTTAATTTCCTGTTTAATGCCCCTACCTTATCACTACTGTTTGGAGGCCTATAGACAACTTCCACTAAGGTTTTCTGTCCCTTGTTGCTTCTTAGCTCCGCCCAGACTGATTCTACATCTACATTTTCTGAGCCAATATCCTCTCTCACTATCGCACTGATTTCATCCTTAACTAACAATGCCACCCCACCTCCTTTTCCTTTCTGCCTATCTGTCCTAACTATCGAGTACCCTTTGATATTCACTTCCCAGCCTTGGTCACCTTGCAGCCATATCTCCATAATCACAATCATATCATACCCGTTTACATCTGATAATTCACCTATCTTATTGCGAATGCTCCATGCATTCAGATACAGTGCCTTTAGACTTGTCTTATTAACATTTTTAAATATTTTTTTTGTGTTATGGCCCAATTTGCTGCTAGCTTTTGTTTTCTCTGCCTTCCACTTCTGCCTTCTACTTTTCTGTCTTTCATTCCTGTCTTTGTTTACCTCTCTTGTGTCTCCCCACTCAGGTTCCCATCCCCCGGCTATTCTAGGTTAAACCCTCCCCCACAGAACTAGTGAATACCCCAGTGAGGATATTGGTCCTGGTCCTGCTGGGGTGCAAACCATCCAGCTTGTACAGGTCCCATGTTCCCCAGCTGGAGACATTTCCTGCACTCCTGGTTGCCCTGGGCACTGGAAGTGTCCCTGACTTCCCACATCAAAATTATGAGGGGAATAGATCGAGTGGACAGGATAAAATTGATTCCCTTGATGGAGAATTCTAGAACCAGGGGACATAGATTCAAGATAAGTGGCAGAATGTGTAGGGGGGACATGAAGAAGAGCTTTTTTACACACAGGGTAGTGGGTGTCTGGAATTCGTCTCTTTTTTTCTCTCTCTCTCTCCGATCCTTCAGTCTCTCTTTCTATCTCCAATCTTTCAGCCTTCCTCTCTCTCTCTCCCATCCTTAAGTCTCTCTCTCGCCAATCCTTCAGTCTCTTTTTTCTCTCTCTCTCCAATTCTTCAGTCTCTCTATCTCCAATCTTTCAGCCTTTCTCTCTCTCTTTCTCCCATCATTAAGTCTCTCTCTCTCTCCAATCCTTCAGTCACTCTCTCTCTCATCATTAATTCCCTGTCTCGCTAAAATCATCCAGTGCCTCTCTCTCTCTACAATTTCTCTCTCTCTCTCTCTCTAATCCTTCTGGGTCTCTCTCTCTGTCTCTCTAATCCTTCAATGATTCTCTCTCTGTCTCTGTTTGTCCATTTGCTTAGATTGTTTCTCCCTCTGTATTTTTGTTTGCAAAGAAATGGCCATTGGAGATGTTAGGGGCCCTACATTAGCATGAACTTCCATTTCCAATTTTAGCCCATGCATTAACCAATTTATTTGACATGAGTTAACACCTGCACTAAAATATCAGATCGTGGAATGTCTTAGAAATATTTGTTTAAGCATTCATCTGTTAATACTGATAATTGTAATTTCTATGAGGATAGGTCATCAAATTGTGTGACTTTGCCCACCTGGAGCGTAGATTGATAGATTGTCATTCATGGCTCCCAACTCCCAGCCTAGGTGTGAAAAATTATGGACTACGTAAGCACTCTGCATACCTAAGAGATGCAGACCCACCCCAGGAGCCTGTAATCATATAACATAACCCTTTTTTGTATTGGACATGTATTGTCAATGTTACAGATCCTGTGAGAAACAGTAGTTATATTTTGGCCTTCTGATAGGGCTGAACTTTACAGCTTTATCATAATTCTCTAGTGCCCACACAGGTGGCCATGTTTTCTCTATGGGTCTGGACAAAAAGCATTGCCTGTCTGCCCATGGGGATACGACAAGTCCAAACCTGTCCAGACCTAGTAAGCTTTTAGTGAATAATGATCATGTATGTGAATCAGGATTAGGGCACTGTCCCATTTCCCCCTTAACCCACTAGCTCAAAAACCATTTGTAACATCCCCGCTGCCTGTCTGAGCACACACTGATCTAAACTAACCAAAATGCCACTTTGAACTTGAATAAACTGGAGACTACACAGCAATATCCAACTCAATAGAATTCAGAAGGATCATACATATTCGAAACGTTAACTCTGTTTCTCTGTCCATAGATGCTATCAGACCTGCTGAGTTTTTCCAGCATTTTCTGTTTTATTTCAATTGAATTCAAGTTGATTTTTACAGTCATAAGGTGCAATTCACTCTCCCCCCCACCCCACCCACCACCCCCAGCCCACATCCCACCCACGTTCCTGACCAATAGATGTAAAATCTCACCGTGAATTGGTTATCATGGTATCTCACTCGGCTCAGGAATTGATTATCCAGGCTAACATCTCTCCTATCCCCCCTTCAGGTCTCCATCTCAGTTGATGGAAGCAGAAAGCTGGTGGAATACAGTGCCAGGGGGCCCTCTGGAAAAACTTTGCATTTGAAGTTTAAGAAGCGGGAACTGAGCTCTCTGTTTGACCGGCAGTGGCACAAGCTGGCAATTAATGTGAAGTTTGGATCAGTGTCCCTTTACAAAGACTGTAAGCTGGTTGACAGTAAGCGAAGTGAAGAGATAGAAAGCATCAATATCCATGGCAATACGGCAATTGGCGTCCGTGTTAGTGATGGGACACCTGTTGATGTAAGTAATTGTAAGCCCACTAGAGAATTTTGATTATTGAATAAAGTTAAATTTTTGACCATTTTCTATTTATTAATTCAAGTTGAATTGATGTTAAAATGGGGAATCCATAATGACAATTGAAATTGATTGGCTGAGGTGAGATATGAAAGGAAAACCTACAATAATCTGTTTCTGACATCCTTACACAGTTTGACCTTCAACGGATAATGGTTTACTGCAACCCTCAATTAATAGAGATGGAGACCTGCTGTGGGATACCAGGTGGCACGGTAAGGCATTCAGTTTTATTCTCCAAACTAAGTTATTAAGGTAGAGTTTACATCTGAATAGTTAGATATGAGTGCTGAGCTCAGCAGGTGGCAACGTGATTGCTTGCACTTAATTCTTCTTTGTTAACTTACTATCGGAATTCCGGTGCAGGAATAGACATGGGTAAGATGCACACTGGTGACAGGAGAAAAATACTGCATTGGAGGTGAAATTTAAAATTTCCACCAATAGGAACAGTTTCTCCCTATCTACACTGTCCAGACCCCTCAAAATTTTGAATACATCTATCAAATCTCCTCTCTTCTCCAAAGAAAACAGTCCTAACTTCTCCAATCTATCTTCATAACTGAAGTTCCTCATCCCTGGAATTATTCTTACCAATCTTTTCTGCACCCTGTCCAATGCCTTCACAGGCTTCCTGAAATGTGGCTCCCAATGCTTTCAATTCATTTCTGCCCTCAGCCTTGTCAGTTTTAACATTTAGTTGTAAGGATTTCTGTCTCCCCACCACCTCTACCCACCCCCCAAAACCCCCCAATTCCGTCACTTCCTTCAGTTGTCTTCATCCCTTTAAGTTTCAACAACAGTGTAATATTCTGCTCCTATCACCAGGGTGCATCTTATACACATGCGTATCTGCATTGGAATTCTGCCGGCTGCCATGGCACCTTTAAAAGGGTCAGTGTGATATGGCACATTGATAGCGGTGTAGGGGGGAAGCAGGGTAAAATAACATTTGTGTTGCTTCAACTAATGGGAGTAAAAATGTGTCAATAAATGAAGAGAGCATTTTATTGTATAACTGCTTCTTGAGTTGCATGACTGAAAGTTAAAATATTAATGTCCCCAGTGCTCATCCAAAGATGGCTCCTCTCCAACCATCATGGCATCAAAGAATCTTATGAGACTGACATCTCCTCAATCAAAACCAAAAAATGACAGTCAGAAGGTGAGGCTGCTAGGTTTTGGCTCTGGCTGAAAACTTACAAACTGCTTGGCAGTAGCCTATAATTCAAATTGCATTATAGCATTCCAAGAACTTTACTGGGAGCAGCTTGAAAGCAGAGCAGTCTAAACAGCTCCAGTAAATTGATGGATACAATTATCAACATGATGCATTGAGTTTGACAAAACAGTGGGACAACAAGGAAAGCTTACAAATTAATCGTTAGCATCTCAAACTGGCACTGTGCAGTTTCCAGATAAGGGTCAGTGTTTTCCCTACCCCTCCCCTGAGGTTGTTCTCTGCTGCATGAGCATGGAGTTAATGTGTCATTTGACCCATGCACTGCTTAACGATGAAATGGCACCTTTTGTGGTGTAAGTACTTTGAACCTTCACATTGATTAAGCAGATTGCACCAGAAGGACTAAGCACCATGAAGATATAAGGGAAGATAAGCGTTAGAGATTGTTATATTCATTCCCGAGCTGTGGGCAGCACTGACATTCACAGTCCAGATCTGATTGGTCACTAGACTGCTTCAGAGGGTAGTTAAGATTCACCCATATTGAATTCACAAATAGGCTAGACCAGGTAAGGACAACAGATTTCCTTCCCTACTGGACATTCGTGAACCAGTTGGGTTTTTACAAGAATCCAGCAGGTTCTTGGTCACTTTTTATTGAAAAACTTTTTTTTATTTTTAGTTTTCAGATCTGAAATGATAAACTGAATTCAATTTCACAAACTGCCATATGGTGGGATTTGAATTCACATTGTTTAAATTGTCAACACAGGTCTCCAGGGTTACTAATCCTGTAACATAACCAATGCACTATCTACTCCAAAAGGCTCAATAATTATGAAAAATACACTGGAGAGAGCATTGTTAATACACAGTGTGGTGATATATGGATGTCAGGGATCAGTGTTTGAGTGCTGCCCTTGGTGAGATACATGGATGTCAGGGATCAGTGTTTGAGTGCTGCCCTAGGTGAATGGGCAATGTCAGGTAGCAATGGTCAATTTGGTTTGCAGTGTTGGTGAATAGGGTTGTATCTGACTTCCACCTATCATTGTTAATGTAAAGTGCAGTTGTGATTTTTATCTAAAACAGGAAGATCAAAATGAAAGCATACTGTGGAATTTACTGCTGCCTTCCTCTGAACCTTTGGCATTAGTATGGATAAAGGATGCTTTTAAGGCCCACAGAGTAATCAGGAAGGATGGCCCTACATCTTGCTTTTATGAGGAACATGTAGTGGAGGTTGTGGCTTTATAACCAGGTCTCAAGCATCATAAGTCTTAGAGCAAACCCAAATAACACAACAAGCTTCCACAAAGAGCAAGGTGTAATACTGAGTTATAAATATTGACCAAGCAGAGGTCATGGTACATGTTGGTACCAATGACATAGGTAGAACGAGGGATGAGGTCTTGCATCAAGAATTCAGGGAGTTAGGCAGTAGACTAAAAAGCAAGACCTCTCGGGTTGTAATCTCTGGATTACTCCCAATGACATGTGCTAGCTAGCTCAGAAATAGGAGAATAGTGCAGATGAATACGTGGCTTAAGAGTTGCTGCAGGAGGGAGAGTTTTAGATTTCTGGATCACTGAGACCGTTTCTGGGGAAGGTGGGACCTGCACAAGCTGGACGGCCTACATCTGAACCAGAGCGGGACTAACATCCTTGTAGGCAAGTTTGTTAGTGCTGTTGGGAGGAGTTTAAACTAATTCGGCAGGGGAAGGGGACACAGAATGTTAGCAGAATAGGGACACATCATAATACAGTAAAACAATCAAGTCAGAGGGTATACAGCTGCAATAAGCTTCAAGGGAGTAAGGCAAGGCTGGATGGCCTCTACTTTAATGTCAGGAGTATTACAGGTAAAATGGCTGAGTTAAGGGTGAGGATTGACATGTGGAATTGTGATGTGGTAGCCATCACTGAGACATGGTTGAGGGAAGGGCAGGATTGGCAGCTCAATATTCCGGGATATGGAATCTTCAGGCGAGACAGGGGAGGAGGTAAAAAAGAAGGAGGCATTGCATTATTAATTAAGGAGTCAGTTACTGCAGTAAGGAGAGATGATATCTTGGAGGGGCATCGAATGAAGCTTTGTGGGTAGAGCTTAGGAATAAAAAAGGGGCAACCACATTAGTAGGTGTTTATTATAGATCCCCAGATAGTCAGCAGGAAATTGAGCAGCAAATATGTACACAAGTTGTGGAGGTGTGTAAAACAATAACAATAGGGTAATTATATTAGGTGATTTCAACTTTCCCAACAGTAATTGGGATAGACATAGTGTTAAGGGCTTGGATGGAGTGGATTTCTTGAAATGTGTACAGGAGAAATTTTTAGGTCAATATGTAGAGGGTCCAATAAGGGACAGTGCATTACTGGACCTAATTCTGGGGAAAGAAGCCAGACAGGTGGCTGAGGTGATGGTGGGGGAGCATTTTAGCGATAGCGACCACAACATGGTACAGTTTAAGTTTGTTATGGACAAAGAAATCGACTAGTTGCAAAAAAATGTTTTGGATTTAGGGTGAGTGGATTTTAGTAAAATAAGGCAGGATCTGGCCAAGGTAGACTGGGAACAGTTATTTGTGGGGAAATCTACAGAGGAACAGTGGGGGGTGTTCAGAAAGGAAATGGGGAGGGTACAGGCTCAACATGTTCCCTCTAGAGTGATAGGAAGGAGTAACAAGCCCAGAGAACCATGGATGACCAGAGATATTCAAGATACGATGAGAAGGAAAAGAGAGGCTTTTAGCAGATACAAGGGAAGCAAATCAGCAGAGGCATTAGAGGAGCACAGAAAGTGTAGAGTGGATCTTAAGAAAGCAATTAGGAGAGCAAAGAGGGGATATGAGAAAGCTCTGGCTGGTAAAAGTAGGGAAAATCCCAAGATATTCTATAAGTATATCAATGGGAAGAGGATAACCAGGGAAAGAGTAGGGCCCGTAAGGGAACAAGGGGGCAATTTATGGGTGGAGCCAGAGGACATCGCTAGAGTGTTGAATGAATACATCACATCCATCTTCACCCAGGAGAATGAGGATGAAGGTATCGAACTCAGAGAGAGAGACTGAGAGCTTCTTAAACAAATTGACAGAGTGACAAGGTATTACAGGTGTTGGCAGGCTTAAAAGTGGACAAATGTCCAGTGAGGATGATTTGTGTCGCAGACTGCTGAGGGAGGCAAGGGAGGAGATCGCAAGGGCTCTGACCCAAATTTTTAATGCCTCTCTGGCCACGGGGGAGGTGCCAGAGGACTGGAGAACAGCTAATGTGGTTCCGCTATTTAAGAAGGGATGTAGAGATAAGCCAGGGAACCATAGGCCAGTGAGTCTCATGTCAGTGGTAGGGAAACTATTGGAGAAATTTCTGAAGGAGAGTATCTATCTCCACTTGGAGAGGTAAGGTTTGATCAGGGATAGGCGGCATGGTTTTGTCAGAGTGAGGTCATGCCTACCAAATTTGATTGAATTTTTTGAGGAGGTGACCAGGTGTGTAGATGAGGGTAGTGCAGTTGATGTAGTTTATATGGATTTCAGCAAAGCCTTTGACAATGTCCCACATGGGAGACTTATAAAGAAGGCAAATGCACATGGGTTACAGGGTAATTTGATAAGGTGGATTCAAAATTGGCTTAGTTGCAGGAGACAAAGAGTGATGACAGAAGGATGCTTCAGTGACTGGAAGCCAGTGTCCAGTGGCCTACCACAGGGATCTGTGCTGGGTCCCTATTATTTGTCATTTATATAAATGACATAGATGACCATGTGGTTGGGGGGGGGGGGGGTGGCGCGGGTGGGTAGAATTAATAAGTTTGTGGATGACACAAAGATTTGCCAGGTGGTTAACAGTGAGGTTGAGTGTCTTGGGCTACAGGAAGATTTGGACAAGATGGTCAAATGGGCAGATAAGTGGCAGATGGAATTTAACCCTGAAAACTGTGAGGTGATACACTTGGGAAGGAGTAATTTGACAGGGAAGTATTCAGTGAACGGCATGGCACTAGGAAGTTCTGAGGAACAAAGGGACTTTGGCATGTGTGTCCATAGATCTCTGAAGGCTGAGGGGCATGTTAGTGGAGGGGTGGTGAAAAAGGCATATGGGACACTTGCCTTTATCAATTGAGGCATAGATTACAAAAGTAGGGAGATCATGTTGGAGTTGTATAGAACCTTGGTGAGGCCACAGCTGGAGTAGTGTGTGCAGTTCTGGTCGCCACATTATAGGAAGGATATGATTGCACTGGATGGGGTGCAGAGGAGATTCACCAGGATGTTACCTGGGATGAAACACTTAAGTTATGGAAATAGGTTGGATGGTCTTGGGTTGTTTTCGTTGGAGTAGAGAAGACTGAGGGGCGACCTGATCGAGGTGTACAAGATTATGAGGGGCATGGACAGTGTGGATAGGGAGCAGCTGTTTCCCTTAGTTGAAGGGTCAGTCACAAGGGGGCATAAATTCAAGGTGAGAGGCAGGAGGTTTAGATGTGAGGAAAAACGTTTTTACCCAGAGGTTGGTGACGGTCTGGAATACGCTGCCTGGGAGGGTGGTGGAGGCGTGTTGCTTCACATCCTTTAAAAAGTACCTGGAAGAGCACTTGGCACGTCATAACATTCAAGGCTGTGGGCCAAGTGCTGGTGGATGGGGTTAGGTAGGTAGGTCAGGTATTTCTCACGTGTCAATGCAGACTCGATGGGCCAAAGGGCCTCTTCTGCACTGTGATTCTGTGACCAGGAAAGTGAGGAGGACACCCCTGCTCTTCTCTGAAAAAGTGGTAGGGGTTCCTTTATACCCTCCCAAGAAGGCAGATAAGGCCTTTAACATTGGTTCCAAGAGGCAGCACGCCCACAAAACTGCACTGGGAGCGTCAGCCTAGATTTTGAGTTCAACACGTTGAAATTGGACTTGAACCTTCTAATTGAAAAGCTAGAGTACTACCTACTGAGCCACAGCTGACCCCATATTGTGGTGTTGTTATATTCAGAGCTAGTTTTGAGTTGCTATGCACTTCTCTTAGGTTACCAGTGATTTTTTGTGGGGGTCAGGCGTTCATTTTAAACAGTTCTTCAGCTTTTACCAGTTTTCTCAGTCAGCCTAATGCCATTCGTTGAAGTCAAACGGGCTGTTGAGAAAGTGAAACAATCTTCAATCAGGTGTGCAGAATTATGAAGAAAAATAACAAATTGGTAATAGATTAGCTGTGTCAGAACATTCTGTTTCCCTGGATGAGTACCATGTGACCCTGGGAAGCCATTTGAAAAATAGGCCAATATTAATATTAACAAATATTTGTCTTAAGAGGGGCAGAATAGGCTGACAGCAGAGACGAGGCCCCTTCATTTTTCTGCCTTTCCAGGGATTTTACTGTGATCCATTTTCCTCTCCTTCTGCTTACAACCCGGAAGGTGACCTCCACTATAGACCTGATTTTCACCTGAATTCCTTAACCTAAAACTAACCATGACAGTCCTCCACTAGGTTTAGATGGTGGACAGGGTTGTAATGGAAGGTACACTGATTATATCCAGGTTTGAACTTTGGAGGCAAGAGTACTAATAAAAATTAATTACAGGCACTTAATTTTCTTAGCTCATTCTCCAGTCTGCATTTCTATCAGGAGTAAGGTATCTCAATTTCGATATTGATGATCAGATGGACTTGATAGGATACAAAAAGAGCCTTTAGTTGCTTTTCTATTACAACAGGGCTTGTGCAGATGGCACCAGCTCCCAGTGCCTGGTTTCATGTCCTGATATTAGATTCACCGTGACTGTAAGTTGAGAAGATTTGGTAGAATCCAATCTTCCTGACCTGTCCACAGTGAATCCCAACAAGTTTAACTTTGGTTTCACCTGTGTGAGGGCTGGCCGTTCAGCAGCTGCTGGCATTGGTGTGGGTCTTGAGAAAAATAGTAAGGCAATTTTTAATGGAAAGTTGATTAGTAATTATGCATGATTAGATAATTATTCTGTGTCCTTTGTTAATATTTCCAGTTAGCTGGAAATCTCACCCAAAATCCTCATTACTGTTTTGATGTTAGCCAAGTGTGAACTCTCAGCATTTAGTCTTTGAAGCATCATGAATGTTCCAAAAAATTCAGACAGCTCCTATATTGTCACAAATACTGAGCATTAATTTGCCACTCACAGTTCCTATATTGAGTGTTGAACAGAAGAGCGGAGATTAATTTTCTTTCACGGTTTGTGGCTGCAAGGATGATAACGTTTCACTGTGCCCAGCATTCACCCTTCCTACAAAAATTACAGCCTAAAGCGGCCTAAATCAATGATCAAAACCCAAGCTGGCAACCAGAACAAAGCAGAGAATACTCAGGGGAGAGAATTTAGCTCCATTTCACTTCCATGCCAGGTTGGGCTTTAGTTCTGGAATAACATCAGAATAACACTAGAATAATAAGAGCAACCTTACCATCAGCGCAAAGAGATTTGAGCTTCTTATGGATGCTGTGCGGAATCATCCATTGAATCCCTGCCAGCCTCATCCATCGGCTGAGCTGTTCGGATAGCCCCACAGCCAGAATTTCAGATCTGTGCTGCAGTTGGGTGAGGCCCCTCTCCACTGTCGATGCAGCCTTATAGGGTGGGATTTAGTGGGATTTGTAAGAATGGGAAAAGTCGTGGGTGGGGGGACTTAATTAGGTGGGAGCAGAAATCTTGGTTTCCCAACATTGGTTGAGTTTGTGAGATACAGTGGGCAGGGTATCAGTGGGCAACATGGTGGCAGAAACTGAATTACCATTCATTTGCATACCATGAATATTCATTAATTGGGAAGCACGCCAAATACAATCCAACCTTCAAGATTCAGTGGCTCATGGGAAATTTGTGCCTCCTGCTTCCTGACAGGTGAAAGATGGTGTGCACTGGGGAAGCTGTCCAATCTTTCAATCTGAGGCGAGGCCTTGCCTTTGTCTACATCAGCAGCATAAGGGATGGGACCAGGGGCAGATGGATTGTCTGGTAGCAGCATAAATGAGGGAGGATAGGATGGAGAATGATGCTCAAGTCCTCAAATGGTGCAGTGGTTTGGCTGCAAGATGGTGATGCTGGTCCTCAAGTCCTCGAACAGCAGTGCGGCAAGGCACTAGCAGATTTGGGGGTGGGCTGGAGAAGGAGGTGTCTGAAGAGAGCCAGGATCGGCCCTGGGGTCCATCATTGCAATGGTCCCATCCTTTGTGTCCAAGGGAGGCAGCTGCAGCACACATGACAGGTCAACAGCCAAGGAAGGGACCTTGAGTTTGAGGCAGGGCAAGGCCAGCTGTAGGGGCGAGGTGGGTCAATGGTCCCTGAGGGAGGGTTGAGGGAAAATGAAGGCAGATGAAGGATGAGGGAGCGAGGTTCCAGGATGACGGCAGGAAGGTCGAGGGTTAGGTGGGAGTGTCGATGAGTGAGAGATGGAAGGTTGAGGATCACTAGCTCTGGGTCAAGGGTGATGGGAGGATGCTCCTGACTGATTTGGGGAAGGGGAAGGGGGATGTTGGGTGGGTTAGGGGAGATGGGAGAAAGCTCGAGGGTGACAGGAGGGTGGAGGTGGTTAGGCTCCAACTGCAGGGTCACATTGTTAGTGTCCATTGACATGGCTGCTAAGAAACAGCTACCTTGCTGGAGACCAGGTCCCACAAGGGAACTTTTACCTTGCTGGAGATCGGGTTGTTATGGGAGGAGAGTGCTGTGGGATGGGAGAAGTTCTGGGTGTGGCCCATGGGAGGGCCACATTCCCCTTGGTCAAGCGCAGCAGCTCTAGGAATGAAAGCCATGTCAACAGAGGTGCCCATACCATTGTGTGCCTTCTTCAAACAGTTCACTTTGTGAATTTGCAATGGGTCTCTTACACCCAATCGCTTTGTAACCTTGAGTGGTGGAGGAGAGGATTTTCCAGAGGGAGGGCCTTAGTCAAACAACAACAGGGGCCACAAGGTCATCAGCTGGCACTAGCTGAAGGGGAGGGAGGTCAGGAGGGACCAAACCAGGGCCATCCTCCAGATGTCTGAGAGGCAGTGTCGGAGATAGCTAAGGTGTTCTCGGGAGGCACACACCTACAACAAGACCTGCAGCCCTGTGGCTTTGGAGGGAGTTCCATGCCAGTCATTCTCAAGGTAACTGTGGCCCTAAACTTCAATGCCTGTGGCTCATTTCAGAGCTCCACAGAGGCACATGTGTGGCATTTGCCAGGCTGCAACTGTGCATACAGGAGGTAACCTCTGTCCTGTTTAGGATGACCAACAAATTCATTAGATTCTCCGCTGATAGGCAGGGTGCTAGAGCAGTTTGCTTCAGGGCCACCGCGTGGTTTCCACAGGTACAGGGTGTAATCAATGGCATACATGTGGCCATTAGGGCTCTCTGGGAACAGATAGTTGCATTTGTAAATCGGAAGGAGTTTCACTCCCTTAAAGTTTAAGTAGTCTATGACCACGGAAACAAACTATACAGGCGTGCACTCATTTCCCAGGGAGCTCTCATGAAGCATACATACTGAAGAACTCAGAGTTCCCTGAGCTATTTGAGACGTCTGTCCTAGTGTAAGGTTAGATCCTGGGTGACGAGCAAACTATTTGTTCAGGACGTGGCTTATCCCCAGTGTGTCATCCCCTCAGTCCCAGGGAGGAATGTTACAACGCTGCACGCTGTTCAACCAGGGCAATCATAGAGAATACCATAGCATTGCTCAAAATGCGCTCATGATGTCTTTAACGGCTTTACACCACACACTACAGTGGATGTCTAGGATTGTGGTCATCTGCTGTGCCTGGCACAATGTGGCATTGCAAAGAGGAGAAGAATTGCCAATTGACATGGAGGAACTGCTAACCTCCTCAGAAAAGGATGAGGAGGAGGTCTATGAGGACAGGATCTCGTGGTAGTTTTCCCAGATACACAGACATGCCAGGACTGTCAAGGGCAACCTCATCTTTAATCGTTTTAACCACAAGTGATGTACCTCCCTGACTATCGTTTCCTCGCCTGCCTCCTCCAATTCTGTGGCCACCTCTGTCAGCCTCCATCCAGAACTATCTCACTAAACACACCCTGTACCCACTAGAAAACAAAGGGGAGTGGAGTGTTCTTGTATGGAATGAAAAGAGATGAATGCCCCCGAGGATACCGGTTATGCACTGACACTCAAGTTAATGAAGTTCTCACGGGCCATCTCTCTGCTCCTTGCCCACATTGTCAAGGCCATGATGACACAAGTAGCACATCATTTCTCATGCCCGTCAGTGATCTCGGCCAATCTGCTTGGCTTATCATTTGTGGAAAGACCAGTAGATGCTGCATGTACAGCCATGTTGCATTGCCTTGAGAATATAAGTCATGTCACACACTTCATCATCCAATAAAGATTAACATCTAATGCATTGCCACATTGTTGCCTACACAGGTGAGATACCTCTCAGAACCCTTCATTCAGCAATGACTGCCAAACACGAAGCAAGTCAGCACAATATGCCCTCTGAAGGAAGGCATCCCAACAAATACACATAATTGACACAATAGTCAATTGAACAAAAGATATTGTGATATCTATATACAGTGCAGAAGGCAAGGACAAACCACTGCAGTGCTTTGCCAAGCATAATCATGGACCAATCCAATGGGAGTCCATGGTCACCAATGCCCTCTTAGGGCATGGTACCTGGAGGAGGAGGAGCCAAATACATATACATACCAAAACAGTGTCTCAACCACATGCCACCATTGGTCCCTCAATACTTCTTCATTTTTGCTTTATGACCACTATGCCTTGGTATTGTCCTGACTATCATTAGCTGATTTGGAGGCAGGTGATGCCCCATTGCTTGGCAGCCAACCTCAGGTGGTCTAAAGCCTTTGAAGGCCCCGGCCTACTAGGGGACTCCTGCTTGGATGCTGGGACACCCTTCTTGGCCTTGCTTACTGGAGGAACTGGCATCACCAGCAGAGGGTATGAGGAATAGCTGCTCACCCTGTGAGTGCCCTGAGAAGCTGTTCCCCAGGATGGCTGGCTGGCGCTTTTCCTCCCTCTGTGGCACCTCCCTGTATCCGTAAAGGGAAAGAGCATCTGGAGGGAGGTCCAGGTGCCTCGTTCCCCTCTCACCTAGCCACTGTCACACTGAACCGATGGCCAGAGAGATGGAATGCAGATCCTCATGCTTTGGGTCATATGATAGACCTGGGTCTCCATGGCTGTCACAAACCTCTCCCTGCACATGGTCACACACTCACATATCAGAGCCCTGGCAGAAGTGAAGGCATGATGGACTCCACCACCACCCACCAAGGGTCTGCATAGACTCTGGTACCTCCACCAGATTTTTCCCTGCCCGCCTCTACGTCTCCAGCAGGCTTATAATGGCCAAGACCAGAGGCCCATTATCAGCTTGGAGCTCAGCATGGGCCTAATCCCTATCAGTCCTCCCACTATCAAAGACCTCGGCTGACACAGCCTCCCTCAGCTGCTGGGACATGTCTGTGAAGCGATCATCAGTATGTGCTCCCAATTCTACACACAAACACGCAGAAACCCACATGAGTATAACTGAGCTGGTGGAGACTGAGGGAGAGGCAGATGATGGTGCATCCTCTGGTTGGACTTCAACAGATGTGGAGTCACTGGTTGGCATATTGTTTTTCCCTTCTCAGTCTGTGACACCAACCCGTACAAGAGAACAACAAGAAAGGCATTAATGAGTAACTCAGTCTAGCAGGAAACCACAGTTTCACATGTGTTCCTATTGTGCCGATGTCTCACCACCAGCTTGGAGGCATTCGCACTCTGCTGGCTCCCATCAACAACAGAGTGTCCTCCCAGTGCTCCAGCTAACCCAAGGCCTCCTGATCCAAAGGTGTGATGACACTCAACTCAGCCACTCCCTCATTGCCCTTGAGAAGGTGGTGGTGAGCTGCCTTCTTTAACCGCTACAGTCCATGTGGTGTAGGTACACCCACAGTGCTGTTAGGGAGGAAATTCCAGGATTTTGACCCAGGGACAGTGAAGGGACAGCGATATATTTCCAAGTCAGGATGGTGAATGACTTGGAGGGGAACTTCCAGGCAGCGGTGTTCCCACCTAAATGCTGCCCTTGTCCTTCTAGATGGTAGTGATCATGGGTTTGGAAGGTGCTGTCTAAGGATCCTTCGTGAATTCCTGCAATGCATCGTATAGATGGTACACACTGCTGCCACTGTGCTTCGGTGGTGGAGGAAGTGAATGTTTGTGAATGGGGTGCCAAGCAAGCTTCTTGAGTGTTGTGGGAGCTGCACTTATCCAGGCAAGTGGAGAGTATTCCGTCACACTCCTGACTTGTGCCTTGTGGACAGGCTTCGGGGAGTCAGGAGGCGAGTTACTCATTGCAGAATTCCTAGCCTCTGACCTGCTCTTGTAGCCGCAGTATTTATATGGCTAGTCCAGTTCAGCTCCTGATCAATGATAACCTCCAGGATAAAAGCAAAATACTGCGGATGTTGGAAATCTGAAACAAAACAGAAAATGCTGGAAAAATTCAGCAAGCCTAACAGCACCAGTGGAGAGAGAAACAGGGTTAACATTTTGAGTCCATATGACTCTTCTTCAGAGCCCCAGGATGTTGATAGTGGAGGATTCAGTGATGGTGATGCCATTAAATGTTAAGGGACAATGGTTAGACTCTCCCTTGTTGGAGATGGCAATTGCCTGGTGCTTGTGTAGCACTATTATCTGCATTTATAAGTCCAAGCCTGGATATTATCCAGGTCTTGCTGCATTTGGACATGGACTGCTTCAGTATCTGAAGAGTCGTGAATGGTGCTGAACATCGTGCAATCATCAGTGAACATCCCCACTTCTGACCTTATGAACTTTTCAGGACTTCAACTCCTCAGCACACATCCAAGCCCAGTCCTGCATGAATATATAAAGGGGTCTGCTGTTTCCTGGGTCAATTTTGTCATGAAAACAGTTACTATGTTACCTTGTCTTCAATCTAGCAGGAATGCTTGGCACCATTAATTTCTTCATGGTGACTGTTACCTCTCACTCCCTGTCTCTCTGGTTGCAAGAGGATAAATGTCATTCATCCCTGCGCATCTGTCTGTCTGTCTGTCTGGACTCCTTTTAGCCCAGCGAGGAACTCCACCTCAATTATGCTAAGGTTGTGTGTTATGTAATGTATCTCACTCCTGCTCACAATGCTTTTATGTTACCCTGGTTGTCTTATGAAGTTGTAGGGTTATAGCATAGGATTAATTTAATTGATTTAATGACATAACATATAAAAGCTCTGTAACTGTGATTAATATGAATCCTAACATTATTATTGGTCTAATTACATGCTGCATTAGCAGGAGCTGACCATCTGTTGGTGTCTGTCATCAGAGCCTCACTAGCAACAAAAAAAATAAAAATGGAAGATGTCAACTCGGAGACACAAAGGATTAGAAATCACTGTTTAAATACTGGTGTATATTTCACAGAGGAACCCAGTGTTAGTCAGTAACACATCTCAGGTTTAAGCACACCCCGGTGGGGGGTGGGTTGGGGGCTGGGAAGCAATGTCAAGGCTTTGGAGAGGGCACAGAACATGGTACCAGGGAATAGAGACTTACGATAATGTGGAGAGCCTGGAGAAGCTGGGATTGTTCTCCTTAGAGAAGAGAAGCTTAAGGGAAGATTAAATAGAGATGTTTAAAATTATGAGTGTTTTGATCAAGTAGATGGGGAGAAACTCTGCTGCTAGAAGGACACAGATTACAGATAATTGGCTGAGGGTCCAGAAGGAAGTAAGGAAAATGTATTTGCGCTGTGAATTATTCGGACCTGGGATGTGCCTCCTGAAAGAGTGATGAGAGCAGCTTCAATAGCAACTTGCAAAAGGGAATTGGATAAATACTCGAAAAGCAATAACATTACTGAACCATGAGGAAAGGGCATCAGATTTGTACTAATCTGACAGTTATTTTCAAAGAGTAGGCACAGGCACATTCTGTGCCATATGATTCTATGCTTTCACAGCTTTCATGAAATACATTTTGATGCTTGTTCAGCCCTTCCATGGCTTCCTGTGGAGTCTGGGCTCGAGTTGCTCATATCTAAGCTACAGCTTTCCCAGCCATGCCTGCTTGATCAGATGGTGATTTTCTGATGGGCTTTTCTAGATTAGAAATGCAGTGGCCACTGTCCAGTTGCTTGTGAATCAAGATCCAGTGCATTCTGTCGAAGGCTGGGGGTGTTTGCTGGGCAGCATTTAATGAGAAGAGCGGAGCTCCTGATGGCAGGACAGGAAGTCGGAGCCGTCATGTCACAGTGCAAATTGTAAATGCGTGCAATAGTGCCCCATATGCAATCACGCAGCTGGTGTTGGCAGGATGTTTCCAGCCCCCACCAACAGCTGACTGAATTGCAAGTCAGGACTGGTTGTAAAAAGTGGGTCTCTGCAAGCAAATGATAAGGCTGAGGCATTCGCAAAAATATTCAGCCAGAAGTGCTGAGTGGATGATCCATCTCGACCTCCTCCTGAGGTCCCCAGTATCACAGATGCCAGTCTTCAGCCAGTTCGATTCACTCCATATGATATCAAGAAATGGCTGAAGGCACAGGGTACTGCAAAGGCTATGGGCCCTGATAATATTCCAGCAATAGTACTGAAGACTTGTGTTCCAGAACTTGCCACGCCCCTAGCCAAGCTGTTCCAGCACAGCTACAACACTGGCATCTACCCAGTGATGTGGAAAATTGCCCTGGTATGTCCAGCACACAAAAAAACAGGATAAATCCAATCCGACCAATTACCGCCCCATGAGTCCACTCTTGATCATTATTAAAGTGATGGAAGAGGTCATCAACAGTGCTATCAAGTGGCACTTGCTTAGCAATAACCTGCTCACTGACGCCCAGTTTGGGTTCCGGCAGGGTCACTCAGCTTCTGACCTCATTACAACCTTGGTTCAAACATGGACAAAAGAGCTGAACTCCCGAGGTGTGGTGAGAGTGACTGACCTTGACATCAAGGCAATATTTGAGCAAGTGTGGCAGCAAGGAACCCTAGCAAAACTGGAGTCAATGGGAATCAGGGAAAACTTTCCACTGTTTGGAGTCATACCTAGCACAAAGGAAGATGGCTGTGGTTGTTGGAGGTCAATCATCTCAGCTTCAGGACGTCATTGCAGGAGTTCCTCAGGGTAGTGTCCTTGGCCCAACCACCTTCAACTGCTTCATCAATGACCTTCCTTCCATCATAAGGTCAGAAGTGGGGATGTTCGCTGATAATTGTACAATGTTCAGCACCATTCGCAACTCCTCAGATACTGAAGCAGTCCACGTCCAAATGCAGCAAGACCTGGAAAATATCCAGGGTTGAGCTGACAAATGGCAAGTAACATTTGCAATACACAAGTACCAGGAAATAACCATTTCCAAAAAGAGAGAATCTAACCATCGCCCCTTGACAACAGGCAATTAATGCTAGCCTAGCCAGCAATGTCCACAAAAGAACTGTCTTTTGTTCACAATGTTAGGGTTGGACCTGGGAGAACAGAGAGCTGCAAGTTCAGAGGGAGACAGGTTAGAATGAGTGAAGGGAGCAGAGAAATTGAGATGGCCAATGTCACGCTGGCAGTTTTCAGTGAAAAGATTGAGAAAGGAAAAGAGGCCAGAGGGAGGGGTCCAGACAGAGGGACAATACTGAAGATGTGCAGGGGGAAGATTCCTGGCCAAAGAGGTGGAGCTGTCAGATGAAAAGCTCAGCCTCATGCCGAGCTCAAAATTCAGTCAGGTGGTGGTGTCGGAGGATGAAACAGAAACTGAGGGGGTTGGTACCCATGAGTTGTTTCTATTTGTGGTCTTAACCACCTGAGAGGAAGAAAAAAATGTTTTTGTTTAAGTTTTGGATGAGATGAAGGATGAAATGAAACTGTGGCCCAGGACTGCTTTAAGATAGAGTGAGGTGGCGCTGCTGAAGAGAGGTTGCGATTGTTCATATGGTAGCACATGGCATTGAATGTGGATCTCAGGAAGTGGCGAGAACAGCAGGTCTGAGAAATGTTGAATGTCGCAGAGATAGTTGCAGTTATGGGTGGATTCAAAACATGAAGGGCAGGAATTTCTGTTACAATCCGCATGGGATAAGTTGGACCTGGAGACAGTCACTGAGGAAGGAGATGTGATTGTGGAAGCAGGTGTTTTTTTTAAGATACCTGATCAAACATGAGAAGGGAAATGGAAAGCAATGAAAGTGGACAGGATGAAAGAGAGAAATGTGAATCCTGCTGGAGAGAAGAGCAATACTTCTTCAAGGTAAGCATTGCTGGAAGAGAAGTGGCAGCGAATTAAACACGAAGCTAAAAGCAAAATACAGCAGATGAAGGAAATCTGAAACAAAAGCAGAAAATGCTGGTTATTGACCTGAAACATTAACTCTGTTTTTCTCTCTCCATAGATGCTATCAGACCTGCAGAGTTTTTCCAGCATTTTCTGTTTTGATTTCAGATTTCCAGTATCCACAGTATTTTGCTTTTGTAAAGAGACATGATGTTGAATGGGGAGGCAATGCTGCATGGGACATCCTGTGATTTAATGGTGGGTCTGTTTAATAAATACCAAGCACATGGAAATTGAACATATGTGCTGCCATCTAGGAGAGACATTAACCCGGCCTATTACCACCCCACGACTCCCAATCATCAGTAAAGTAATGGAAGGAGTCATCAACAGTGCCATCAAGTGGCACTTGTTTAGTAATAACCTGCTCACTGATGCCCAGTTTGGTTCTGCCAAGGCCACTCAGCTCCTGACCTCAATACAGTCTTGGTTCAAACATGGTCAAAAGAGCTGAACCCGAGAGGTGAGGTAAGAGTGACTGCCCTTGACATCAAGGCCGCATTTGACCGTGTGTAGCATCAAGGAGTCCAGCAAAACTGGAGTCAATAGGAATCAGGGGAAAACTCTCCATTGGTTAGAGTCATGCCTAGAACAAAGGAAGAAGGTTGTGGTTGTTGGAGGTCAATCATCTCAATTCCAGGACATCACTGCAGGAGTTCCTTAGGGTAGTGTCTTAGGCAAAACCATCATCAACGATTCTGTAAATTTTCAGCAATGAATATTAACTGCAAGAGTTTGGAATGGAATGTAGTGTTCAATTGTTCTGTATTTGATTATGTGAGTCTGTTTACTATAGATACTCGCTGCGCTTGATTAGTTGAACCTGGCTGTGGGCTTCAAGTAAATAAATTGTAGAAGTTTTTCCTTGTTCCTTGATAGAATGTGGGTGTTGCTGGAAGGGCCAGTATTTGTTGCTCATCCCTATTTGCCCTTGAAGGGAAGAGGGCTGTTAAGAGTCAACCACATTTGAGAGGTTCAATTATGAATCAACCACATTGCTATGGATTTGGAGTCACATGTAGGCCAGACCAGGTAAGGATGTCAGATTTTCTTCCCTAAAGGACATTAGTGAATCTGATGGGTTTTTACATTAGTTTTACTAAGACTAGCTTTTAATTCCATATTTTATTACCTGAGCATTAGCTGAGTCCAATGGCATTACCACTAGGCCACTGTTGCCTGCTGAAAATTGGTGGGAATTGGAGCTGTAAGTATGGAGCAGACATTTGAAAACACTGTGAATAAAGCCTGTTATACACGATGTCATCTCTACATATCTCCAAGATATAAAATATGCAATAGGGAGAAGTGGCCGCTGGCCAACTTGTGATAATCCTGATTTTCCAGTGGCTAGTTTTAATGATCAGAAATTGAGAAGAACTGCAAACTGAGTGTACACACTTTCACAGGCTACTGTACACTCCTGGCTGTTGTTCCTAGCCTATTAGATGAGGCAAACGTGCTAAATGGCCTTATGTATATGTATATGTATCTTGTGACTTTTTTAAAAGGCTCATCTGCTGGGATCAGAGCCTTGAAATATTAATCCTATTATCTCTTTCAAAAAGACAGCATAAATGTTGCATTTTATGTTGCTGTAACTGCATGCCAAATGTAAACCACAAAGCTAGAGTGTCCCCTGGTGGGCTCAGGCCTTGGCAATTAGTATGGAGACCCTGAGTTGACTAAGCATCAGGGCCCACCCTCTCAGCATTGCTGGTATTGCCCAAAGGAAAAGACCTGGTGGGTCTGCATACCATGTGTCTGGGGGCCAGGCCTCCTCTGAGTCCTACGCAGCTTGGCCGATGTTCATAGGGCACCAGGGAATCGGCAAGATTAACAAAAATGGGCAGAGATGCTGGAAATATGGACTCTGTGTGATGATCAGCTACTTCCAAACTAAGCCATGCCACAACGTGTTCTGGAGACACATGAGGTCACATCACTGGCACCAGCTAGATCTCATCATCACCCGCATTAGTATCCTCATCACTCATAGCTATCACAACGCTGACTGTGACACTGACTACTACCTGGTGTGTAACAAAGTTGGGCTTCACCCGAGGAAACTAAACCACTCCAAGAGGAAGGTAATCCTTGGATGAACATGCATTGCACCAGTGACCCAGAAAGAACCCAGGAGTTCCTCAACATCCTCAATTCAGTTCTGCCAAACAACAACGCCCAAGGCTAGAGGACACTGTTAAAAGTAGGATTATGTGCACGTCACCACCTATAACTCTGCACTCAATGTGTAAGGGGAAAGAGATCAGAGGAATGCTGACTAGTTTGAGGCTTATTGAACTGAAATGGAGCCAGTTACTGCAACCAAGAGGAGAGTCCTCTTGAACTACAAGCGCCCAGCAAACAAAATCTTGATGCTCTCAGAGCTGCCAGAATCAAGTCTCAGCAGAGAGCTTGGCACTGGGCCAGTCAATACTGGTTGAAACTCTGAAACAGTATACCATCTGGGAATTCAGAGGAATGAATGAAGGAATCAAGAAAGCAACAGGTCCAGCAGCAACCAAATCAAATCCCTTGAAAACAAAGACGGGGATGATCATCACTGAACCTAGCAAGCAGATAGGAAGTTGGGTAGAGCGCTATCTCGAATTCAACGCAATGGAGAATGTTGTCACTGAAGAGGCTCTGGGCACCATTCCAGCCTTTCCTGTCATGGAGGAGCTGGACAGCAAGCCCACCACAGTAGAGCTCAACAAGGCTGTCCAGTATTGACCAACCAGTATTGATCATCTTGCCAGTAGTAAAACCCCAAGAAATGATGGCATTCCACCTGAAATCCTCAGAAGTGGAAAACTAGCATTGCTGCAGCATTTCCATGAACTTTTGAGTCTCTGATGGAAGAAATGATTTGTGCCTCAAGATGTGTGTGATGCAAATATAGTGACCTTGTACAAAGACAGAAGGGTTCGCAGTGACTGCAACTATGACTGAGGCATCTCCTTGTTAAGTATTGTGGGGAAGGTCTTTACTCATGTTGCTCTATCCAGATTGCAGACCCTGGCATCTCGTTATCTACCCTGATCTCGGTGTAGCTTCAGAACTGGCAGATCGAAAGTTAAAAAGATTTTCTCACTTTGACAGTTGTCGGATGAGTGCTGGCCTTCGACTTGTGAGCAGAGACAGACTCTTTAAACTTCTCTGGAAAACAGGCTGCCCACCTGGACTCCTGGGCATCATTTCTTTGTCAGTTACAATGGAGCATCATTGGAGGCTTTCAAGATCAGCAGTGGGGTAAAGCAGGGCTGTGTCCTGGCACCAACTCCCTTTGGCATCTTTTTCTTCATGCTGTTATTGTATACTTTCAGTGATTCAAATGAGGGTGTCTACCTGCATGCCAGAGCTGGAAGGAAAGCTGTTCCACTTGGCAAGACTGCACACTAAGACTAAAGTGCGTAATGCCTTAGTTTATGAGTTGCTGTTTATTGATGACACTGCGCTGGCATCCCATACTGAATTTCACTTGCAACAGCTTGTAGATTGGTTCCCATAGGCATGCAAGGAGTTTGGGCTGATAATCAATGTCAGGAAAACCAAAGTTATGGCCAGGATGTAGAGACCCCACCTTCCATCAACATCAGTAGCCTCACTCTAGAGGATGTCAACAGCTTCACAGACCTTGGATCAACAATTACCAGCAACGTGTCCCTTGATGCCGAAATCAGCACCAGGATTGCCGAAGCTGCAGCTATCATGTCAAAATTGAGAAGTCGAGTGTGGACCAACAGCAAACTAACTGAAAGTACAAAGATCCGTGTGTGCCAGGCTTATATTCTCAGCATCCTTCTTTACAGTAATGAGGCATGGACAACTTATGCAAGCCAAGAAAAGTGGCTGAACAGTTTCTACCTCCGATGCCTCAGATGGATACTGGGCAGCTCCTGCCAAGACAGAGTGCCGAATGTGGAAGTACATCAGCGTGCAGGGATCCTCAGCTTGTTTACCCTCTTGAGTCAGCAGGGACTCTATTGGCTGGGTTATGTGAGCGGAATGGATGACAGCCCCATCTCTACAGGTGTGCTCTATAGCGAAGTTGCTACTGGCACGAGACCAACAGGTCGCCCACTTCTGCAATGCAAGGATATCTGCATGTGAGACTTGGAGTTGATAGGGAAGACCTCGCTGCTGATCAGAGTGCCCGGAGATAAGCAGTCAGGAGGAGTGTGGAAAAAGCAGAGGACGAAGGAAATAACTAGATGGTGGAAAAGGGAGTCCGGCAGAAAGAAAAAACATCAGACCAACGCTGTAGTTCTGTGCCAGCTGTGGAAGGGACGGCCACAAATCAGCCTCTACAGTCACAACAGACAACGTTCAACCCAGAAATGACATACACCCTGGATGCAGTCCATCCTTTCCCAAGAGGAACAGATGCAAAAGTCAACTCCACATCAGTGTTGTCATTGCCATCCTGTTACATTCTTTGCAGCATTGGCATCACAGGTCTGAAGACATTCCAGATGACAGGGCACATTGGCAGAGAATTAATTAACTTTGATGATTTGGGTCATTTTCCTAATGTTCTTTTTTGTTTAAGAAGAGTCCCAGTTGTGAAATGAGGCAAGCCAATTTGGACTTGAATCATTGAGCAGTGGTGCATCTCTTAACACTTCTTTGAGATGGTGCAATGAATAAAATGACAGGGAAGGAATGTCTGGAATCCCTTCACAGCAACAGGTGTAACTCTACATATGACAATGCCGATTAAAACCATATGTTCATGTGAGTCACAGTTCAAGTAGCCAGTTATTGATGTGTGGTCTCTGGGGTAGGATGTTAGAAGTGTTTAATGAGATGCTTGTTTCGGAGTGCTCAATTAAGTGTCTGCTGAAACTGGTTGAAAACAAAATTAAGACTGAGGAGTAGTATAATAATTCTAATTAAGTGGTTTCATTTTCTGGGCGACAGTAATTTTTACGTTAATTAACATTTATTAAGCATTTAATGATGTGATCTAAAAATGACATTGGAGTTAACTATTGAGAAGAATTTAATTTACTTTGAGGCATCATTTTCTGATCTCTAAACTTTTCTGTCATTTTTGCGAGTTCCAGTGGAACCAAAATATTGTTGGATGATCCAGGAACAAGGCTTACCGACCCGAAATGAGGTACTAACCTGATAATAGTTTTCCAAGTGTATCACACAAGCTGTGTATAAGGAGATTGAGGCTCAGCAGAGAGATTAATGTTGAGCCAGGCAAATTGTTTGTATTTTATTTGGCAGGGTTCTTAATGACACCAATTCCATTACATACATGAGCTTCACACATCGAGAGTGTGCAGTGGGAATCTGGCTGTGCACCCAATTTACAAATCTGTGATTATCTTTCTCTTCACGTCAATCATATACAACCCTTGGTTCTGCATTAGTCTGGATAAGCTGATCACTGATCTGGCTGAGACCCTGAATAAATAAGATTCTTTACTTCTATTAAACATTCCCTTAACTTATGACTCTGCATCCCACTGTAATTTTTGAAAGCTGTAGTCTGAGGAAGTTCAGCCCATGTGTGATTGACCCCAGCCACAGTTTGAGTATCTTATTAGAACCAACATTGGGAGCAGAAGAAAAGAATTGAATTTACAGTATGGTTTAACAGAATGTATACTGGTTTCTACTGCAGAACCACATAAAGCACCTTAACACAAAAAAATCCTTAGAGTCTCCTTGGCAGTCATATGGAGAGCAGAGTGAAATGGAGTGAGTAGTTATTTGTTACCTTTGCCATGGGGTGTGTGGGCAGATGGGGAGATAGTGGAGGAGGAGGTGGCTCTGGTGACGTTGATTCTTACACTACAGCTTACAGAAATTGCAGTGGGATGCAGGGTCATAGGTTAAGTGAAGGTTAGTAGAAGTAAAGAATCTTATTTATTCAGAGTCTCAGCCAGATCAGTGATCAGCTTATACAGACTAATGCAGAACTAAGGTGTATAGATGTAAAGGGAGATGCTGTATTAGATTCTGTAGAGCAATGTTTATATAGATATATGAACCAAAGCATTTTACAACATAGATATAAGTGTTCCTTGTTTCATATTGTAAATGCTCTAGTAACTCTATTTGCTTTCCCAAAGGTCTCTACATTGCCTGTAAGCCTTTAATGATGGAACGATTATGATGGCCCCCCCGCGCCCCCCCTCCCACCCCATCTCCAGGCCCCTCTTTTGTTCCACAATAGTTAGTGACTACTTATGTACTGTATAAACATGGCTGGAGCTGTCCAAACCCAAATGTATAGCAACGTAACAGCACTGTGGGTGTACCTACACCACATGGACTGCAGCGGTTCAAGAAGATAGCTCACCACCACCTTCTCAAGGGCAACTAGGGATGGGTAATAAACGCTGGCCTAGCCAGCGATGCCCAAATCCCATGAATGAACAAAAAAAAATGTATTTCTCCACATTGAAGGACATTTGCTTCATGAGTCAATACCCTTAAGTTATCTAAGTTGAACTATAACTTTTTTAATTGTTGTAAATCCCCAACCACTGTGTCTATTTATTTTTTCATCCACTTCCTTGTGGATGGTCCCATTAATGCACCCATTGAAATTATTGATGAGAATGATGAACTGCAGATGACCCCAGCACAGACCTGTGCAGCAACTCTGAATACTTGAACTTATAAAGAACTATCCCCATTGATGGTCGCCCTCCATCTCTGAAATTGAAACTCATTCCCCATCCAGCAATAAAATATCTGATCACTGATCCCATATTATCTTGTGTGGGGTATATGGGCTAGATGGTACTGGACTGGCCCATGGAGAAGCACAACAAGCCTTTCACCCTTGTGTGCCACCAGATACCTTCATCTGATTTATTGCCTAATCAAAGGTTTTTAAGTGTAACAGAGTTTGTCAACAACAAGAAGAAAAGCTATATTTTTGTAGAGTCTTTAATATGATAAAACATTCCAAGGTCCGTCACAGGAGCATTACAAAGCAAAATTAGACACAGAGCCACTTGAGGAAGAATTGGGATAGGTGAAAGAGGTGGGTTTTAAGGAGCATCTTAAAGGACGAAGGACAGGAAGAGAGTCAGAGAGGTTTAGGGAGGGAATTCTGGAGCTTAGAGCCCAGACAGCTGATGACATCGCCACCAATGGCGGAGAATTAAAACTGGGGATGCGCAAGATGCCAGGATGGGAGGAGTGCTGGAGGAGATTACAGAGGGGAGGAGGGAGAAGGCCATGGAGGGATTAATAACAAGAGCAACAATAAATTATATTTATATAGCACAATTAATATCATAAAATGTGCCAAGGTGCTTCACAGAAGCATTATAAAACAAAATGATCTCTAAGACAGTGCAACTGGGGTAGCCTAAAGATGCGCTGGGGAGCCTTCCCCACCACAACCGCACCAGAGGTTCCCAGGTAAGGTTTGCATGGTAATTGCCTGGGAAGTGCAAACTTCCCCTGGGAAGTTGCTTTGCGCTGGAAACCATCTGAAAATGTGATTTAAATCGCAAACTTCAGATCATTCCAACTGTGTTACATCAAAAGTTACCCCCAAAAAAGTAGAAGAATTAAAACCACTTCTAACTTCTGGGTAACTACCCACCCCTCCAAAATCCTACTCACTTACCTCGTCCCTGATTTGTCAAAGACCTTTAAAGCTGGCTGGGCCTCTAAACTTACCTGCTTTACGGCAGCTAGTACCGTAAAAAAGGAGGTGTGGCCTTCTTCCTCTGATGCAGCAACGCTCAGCTGAAGGCCTCAGGAGCATGCTGCCCTACTGTTGGATTCTGATCACTAGTTTAGTCGGACTAATAGATCCAGGTTGCACGCTTGTTTTGGGATGGCCGAGTTGGTACCATAGACAGAGCAGATCAGCAGACAGTTCTTATGGAGAACATGTTCTTTTTATTTACAAAGGAACTCAACAGCTACACTGTGCCCTTACAACTCAAACCCTGTCTCTACATTACAGACTCTAGCTCTAGACTACTGACTACTGAGGTAGCCCGTGCTACTCTGCTATTGGATACTAAGACCATGTGATCTTCCATTATAACATTCTTCTTAAAGATATATTACACATCAGATTACCACGTCTACACAGATCTCACCCGGCCTGAGTCAGAAGGTTGAGTGAGACAGGATCGAAAAAATATAAAGGTAAGAAAGTAAGAGCGGAATGGCAATCCGACTCTGATTGCTGCTCTGTGGAAGTTCAGGCCCTATGTGATACTGAGTCACATTATGGAAATATTCTGTCAGAGGACCAAAAGCTCGGTGAAAGGGGAAGCTTTTAAGGAGCGTCTTAAAGGAAGTGGCATGACTCACTGGGGATAGTGCACTGTACTATCAGCCCCACTGTTCCCCGAGCCATGACAAATGTGAAAAGTTTGATCAAACCACCAGACTGCCCCAATTCTATCTAATTGTTTAATTTAGGTTAACAGAATACAAGCACCAGGTTTGTAAACTTAATAAGTAAATAACCGTTTATTGAAAAAACTGTCATTAACCAGTGGCAACAGCAAGAAATATGAACTGCTAACTTCTAACTCTATAACCTAAACTCTACCCCTTCTTATCCCTATACACACAAACATACAGGATACATAGGGCACAAAAAATCATTGATTTTAAGGGTGGATTAAAACAGTTCAATAGCACCAGTTCCGGAGTACAGGATTCAATGGGTTGATTTTGATCGATGCCTTCCAAAGCTTTCAGTTCTTGTTGATGACATGAGGTGGTCTTCCAGCATTTTCAGTATTTAGTTCACTGGTTGAGCACTTGCCTTTCATTGGCTCTAATAGAGATTTTCCCCTTTGCCTCCTGACAGTGGGTTTTTCAGAGAGAGAGCAGGTTATAGAGATATGAGGAGAAAAAACCAGCTAGCTATTATTTAGAACTACTGGAATCTGACACACGCAGGAGGTTTGAGGTCTTGTTCCTTTCAGGCTTGGAGCTATTCAGCTACACTGCTCTTCACACAAGCCCTAGTCACCTGGTCAGGAGCCAATCAAAATGCTGTTGTCAGGTAGCTTCCTTGGTCTAGGACTCCTTTCCAGCACCATCTTATCTCTCATGGCACACTCTGTTCTAGGACTGCAACATTGTATATATCTCTCATCCTGTTTCAGTGGACATGTCTTTCATACTGCAGCCATTCTAATTCTAATCCACAGTCCAACAGAAAATAAAAAGATATGTTCTTTTCAACAAACCAGCAGAAATAAAAAGATGTGCTCCTTACAGAAGAAAGTGTGATAGAGAGGCAGAGAGGAGGGAATTTTAGAGTTCAGTGCCAAGGCAACTGAAGGTGTGGCCACCAATGGTGGAGCGTTAAAATCAGGCATGCTCAAGAGGCTAGAATTAGAGGAGACCTAGTATTTCAAATGGTTGTGGGGCTGGGGGAGATTACAGAGATAGGGTGGGGCGAGGCCATGGAGTGATTCGAAAACAAGAATGAGAGTTTTAAAATTCAGACGTTGTTTGACTCAGAGCCAACATATTTCAACAAGCAGAGGGATGATAGGTTTAAAAATAAGGGGGACTGGTTGACTATTATTCTCTGTCAGAAAAGAAAATTATAAGGATGATCAGATCTTGCATATTTGACTTTGCCCTGCCATCAGCAACAAGCCATCACACCGTTTTCTACAATAATAATCAATGACTTGCTGACATGATCTATATGTGATCACAGCACATTGCACAATATAAGCAGGGGAAATGGTCTCAGCCTGGGTTTGGTTTTACTGATTTTAATTAATGTAATGAGTGTGAGTTAATGTTGTAAAACCTCAGCAATACTTCAGATTGACTTCGGAATGTAGTGTTCTCATACATTTATGCTCACATTCTCTTTGAACGTCCTACTGTTTTCAAAATATCCATGGAATTGACTCATTCAAACCTAGCAGACCAGACCAGACATTTCAGTCTGTTTATCCATAATGTCCAAAAGATATTGTTACCTCAATAAAGCTAGGATTGAAGTTCATGCATGACCGCAAAAAGCTTTGTTAAATAGTTATTCAATTTTGTGAAGTTAGATCAGTGCTGTGTAATTACCTGATTGGATTTGGTCATTGAGTGAGGGGAGAGGAAAATAGAATTTTTTTCTCTAATTACTACCGCTGCAGGCATTATGGGCTGAATCTTACACTCGTCGGGTACATGCAATCGGCGGGCCCAGAAGCAGACGCGAAATACGCTTCTGACCACATTCGGCCCCCAAACGCAATTTCATGCTGGCTGGTCAGTTAATGGGCAACCAGTGTGAAACGTGCACTGAGAAAGGCTCAGCCCAGCTGGGGGTGGCAGAAAGAGGGTGTGCGCCGAAAAAGTGAGAGTGTGGGTGGGCGCCTCTATTGAGCTCCCTGAAGGCAGACAGCTACTGCGAAGCTTCCTCAGGGAGCTGCAGACCTGGACGGATTAAGTAAGAAGAAAAAAATGCTCCAAGCTGTGTCTATGCAGCACATTCAAGCACCTGACTGCAAAACTCAAAAAACCTCAGTCACCAGACATCTTTTTTTATTATAGACAGACATTTCATCCTGCCCTGGGTCGAGGTTGGAGCAAAAACATGAAGCTTGCCTGGCCAATTGGCCCATCTGCCAACTGTAAAAGTGGACGGGCCACATAATATTGCTTTTAATTGACTCTTTAATGAGCTTAATCGCCCGATTAGTTGTTGGCAAGTGCACTTCCGTCTGCCGCACTTGATGTCTTCTCGCGTGGTTTCATGCTTTATCGGGTTGGGCATGCGCCCACTCAAGCAACATAGAATTCAGGCCTATGTGTACACAGAATAATTTATTCCTTGTTGGTCTTGAGCCATTATTGTTTGGTAATCACAGGAGTGGTTGCACAATATTGTTATCACACACCGCGGGACAAAAATTCTTCTTTATAAATTAAAAGAAATAAACATAAATTGTCAGGAGCAGTTGACCACATCTTGAAAAGAACCAAATTAAAAAGCAAAGAAAGGAAAGTAAACTCACAAAGCAGCAGAAATAATGGCAAAATAATTCAAATTGGGCCAAAAGTTTTCAATTGAAAATCAAAGGAAATGGGACATGTGTTGTTGGTTCAGTTGTCAGGACATAATCTCCGAAATGCACAAAAACAAAAAAATAGACAAATTAGTCAGTAAAATGGCAGAAAAACACATTAAATTTCAAAGAAAATTGAAGCCTAACATGCCCAATTTGAAGGGATAGAAAACAAAATAAAATTCAGCAAATGAAGACTAGAGAAACACTGAAGCTAGAACATGGGAAAACTTGTATTTATTTGGCCCTTGCATGATGTCAGGATATCCCAGAGCACTTAAATGTCAATGAAATGCTTTTGAAATGTAGTCACCATTTTAATGTAGAAAAAGTGGCAAATAATTTGTGCACAAATCCCGGGATGGGACTTGAATCTAAGGTAAAAGCAAACTACTGCAGTTCTGGAAATCTGAAATAACAACAGGAAATTCTGGAAAAACTCAGCAGGTCTGGCAGCATCTGTGAGGAGAGAAACAGAGTTAATATTTTGAGTCCACTCTGAAGAAGAGTCACACAGACTTGAAATGTTAACTCTGTTTCTCTCTCCACAGCTGCTGCCAGACCTGCTGAGCTTTTCCCAAATTTTCTGTTTTTATTTGGAACCTGAACCTACGGGCCTACTTGAACCTACTTATACATATAACATTTAGTGTGTGGAGTCCCAGGCCTTTGAAAGAGGGTAGGCCACCGGAGGAAAGGACTATTGAAGATAAATGGCATGGGTCTGCTTGATATTTTGATTTGAATTGTTCAATTTTAATAGCATATTTTCAAGCTGAGCCAATTTAGAAATCAAGATGATGGCTGAAAGCAGTTTAACGAATGTTACGAGAATTTCTGGTGCTTATTTGCAGCTGTAGTATTTTCTAACTGTTTCATAAGTGAAAATGGGATTTGGTTAGTTTAGAAAGTAACAATTGGCTTATTTGGTTTTTGTTACTGTTTGCTGATTGGTAGATATTGTCCCTTCTCAATTATTCTTTATCAATCTGTGGTATTTGAAATGAATCATGGTATTTATCCTGTCGGCATTTTTTGAGATATAACGCAGTCAGGTATTAGAACTGTTGAGGCATAGTTTTATATATGGTCATACGTGGACAATAGTTTCTCCAATGTGGTAAAGATTCAAGTTCATGAGAAAATAGTAAGTAAAAGCTGAGGGTTGTCAGTGAGTGGGAAGTCCACAGAGGACCTGGCAGAGGAAGCAGAGAACAAGGGGTAAATTGCTATGAGAGTAGTGATGGCAATGTGCCTAGGTATGGACAGTAAGCATCTGAAGCTCGAGGAACTATGGTTTTGAGTTGCTGAGCTGGAGCCCATTGAACGAGCATTGGGCGCTACGACGCATCAAGGGGGGTGGGGATGTTACCTGGACACTTTGCTCCAGGAGGCACTCAGACTCCTTAGGCTAGTTACACCAGATTTGGTCTGTGGTTAGGAACAGGAAGGTGTGACTGCGAGTGAAGCAGCTATGGGGATCCAGAAGGTAGTAATGGAGGAACCTCAGCCCTTGCAATTCCTGCAGCTTATGTGGATGAGAGGAGGGTCTGCAGGGAGGATGAGCAAACTGACCATAACACCATAGTACAGGGGGGCATTCAAGTGGGAGGGAGTGAAAAGGAATGTAGTTTTAGTGGAGGACAGTGTAGTTAGGGAGCTGGATACTGTTCTCTGCAGCTGTAAGTGTGAGTCCCAAAGACTGTGTTACCTGCCCGGTGTCAGGATTAAGGACATCTCCTCGGGGCTAGAGAGGAACTTGGAGTGGGATGGGGAGGATCCAGTTGTCATGGCCCATGTGGGTACCAATGACATAGGGAAGCCTATGAAAGAGGTTCTTCTGAGGGAGTATCAGCAGCTAGGGACTAAATTAAAAAGCAAAACCACAAAGGTAATAATCTCTGGATTGCCATCTGAGCCACGAGCAAGTTGGCATTAGGTAAATAAGATCAGAGAGTTATATGCATGGCTCAGGGATTGGTGTGGGCGAAATAGGTTTCAATTCATGGGGGACTGCTCCATCAGAAAATCTCAATATCATTTTGCATCCACTGCATTCAAAACATTCAGTAATACTGTTTTACATCTAAAGATATAATTTAGAATGAGTTTTCATGGCACAAACAGTCATCAGTTGCCAACAAAAGAGATCACTGGACATCAGAAGTGATCACCAAGCATCAGCAGCAAACAGCAGGCATCAAAAGCGATCATTTGGCACCCAAAGCAATCATTAGGCCTTCCCTCGCAACTCACTCACCCATGCCCTCCCTACCATCCCGCTCACTTCCACCCACTGACACCCTTCCTCCCAACTCAGCCTCCACCCACTCATGCCCTCCTCCTTTTCCACCTCCCCCCTACCTAGAGTTCTCAACCTTGCCTGGATGCAGGAGAGCTCGCACTCCTCCTGGCTCTATTCATACGGCAGGCCCTGATTCCCTGACAGACCCTTGGCTTTCTCTCAGAAAGGATTTTGCCTTCGATGTTCTCTTGTAATCTCCCTACTCCACCCCGCACCCCCCACCCCCCACCCCCCTGCTGCCTCAGACTTGTTTTCCCACCCCCTCCACCACCTCCTGGCCTCCGACCCTCTCTTCCCCACGCCCCCACTCTCTCCCCTTAGTCCTGGACCTTGCTCTCTCCCCTCAGCCTCAGCCCCACTCTCTTTTTCCCCCGTCCCCTCGCCCTCAGCTCTTTGTCCCGGCCTCAGCTCTTCTCTCTGCCCTTGGCCTCTCTACCGCTCGTGGCCCCGTTTAAGAGCATTGACCTACAAAGTGGAGGCGGCACCGTGAAGATGGCCTAGTGCAGGAAGGCGCTCCGCACATTAGCTACTGGGGATGTGGCCCATGAATCTCCCAATCACAAAGCGAGTTAAAGTCAGGTGGCTTTGGTTCAAACATTTCTAGGAATGCTTGCATCCATGTCCATATTGCTCAGATGTGGTCCTATGGTATAAGTCCTTTCTACTGAGGTTTGACAGAGAAGAAGTATATTGGAGACTGATTACATTTTTATTGTCTATTGTGGCTATGCTCTGGGGAAGTTGACTTGTCTTATATTCAAGTATGTCTCTCAAATTGCTGCTGACAATCCTTGCTCAGTTGGACAAGGAGGCTGCTAAGTCACAAAATAAAACATTTATAAGTTCTCTGACATGGTGGTGCCTCACATACTGGGTCACAGCTACTATAGTAGGATCTAGAAGTGAAAAAAATCATGCAATCCTCACTTCTGTTGCCACAGCCAAAGCAGTCCTGATGGTTGACCATGCATCCACACCTGGAGGTCAAAGATAGGACAGTTTTGTGACTATATCTTTGTTGATGGCCCAGATTTTCCTTTCCCAATTGTGGTGAACACAGAGACACTCACCACCATTGAGGGCTGCAATGGCACTGCAACTTCAGGCAATCTCACTTACACTAAAATCCAAAAATCATGGTGTGCCTCAGTGGGCTCTGGGCAAATACAACTTACGCAATTCCTGCATAATGTACTGCATCAGCTGAGATTTAGAAAAAATCCATGGCATGATACTGTTGATGTCAACTGATGTCTGAAACTTTAGTCAAATTTTGTGGTCATTAGAACTTGGAGTTTTTGCTCACAAACAAACTCTATCATTGCTTTTAATGTCAGTTGAATGCTTCTGAGTACCAAGAAGATAATTAAGTAACGCTAAGTGATCAGAAATGAGCTTGTTTCAGCACTGTATTACTTCATTTGATGTCAGTTCATCACTAATGTGTCGGTTGGTTGTTGTTTGATTACTTGGGATGTGAAATGATGGCTAAATGATCACGTTTGAGCACAGACGATCACAAATGAGTACATATGATACCTGTTGAATGGTGTTGAATACGAAATGATGTCAAAAGTTTCTACTCGGGGCATGGCGCCAATGGAAGGGAAAAAGGGAGCTGTAGCATGGGATAGCCTTCACCTGAACCACACTGGGACCAGTGTCCTGGTGAATCGTATAGCTAAAGCTGTAAAGAGAGCTTTAAACTACATAGTGGGGGGAGGGTTCACATGAGGGGAGTTTTGGAAAGCTGAAGAAAAAGGACAAGCCAACAGCGCAGGATAGCGATACAGGTGTGGCAGGAAGGGACAGAGTGTACAAACATAAGAGTGCACCAGCAAATAAGGTCATAGTAGGGAAAAATATTAAAAAGACAGAATTAAAACCTTTTTATCTGAATTCATGCAGCATGTGTGACAAAATTGATGAATTGATAGCACAAATCAAAATAAATGAGTATGATATGATAGCCATTATAGAAGCATGGTTGCAAGGTGCCCAAAGCTGGGAACTGAATATTCAAGGGTTGGCGAAAGTGGAATGGGAAAATAGGTTAAAAGGTAAGAAAGCAGAGGAGCAGTGGCAGACCTTTAAGGAAATATTTCATAACTTTCTACGAAAGAAGTATTCTATTGACAAAGAAAATCTCTATGAGAAGGATGCATGATCCATGGCTAACTAAGGAAGTTAAGGATGGTATCAAATTGAAGGAAAAGATGTAGAATGTTGTGAAGATGGTAGGCCAGAAGATTGGGAAAATTCTAGAAACCAGCAAAGGACAACTAAAAAAGGATAGAGGGAGAAATTAAAGTACAAGACAAAACTAGCAAAACACACAAAAACAGACAATAAAAACTTCTACAAGCTTATAAAAAGGAAAGGAGAAGCAACAGTGAGTGTTAGTCCCTTAGAGGGTGAGACTGGGGAATTAATAATGGGGAACAAATAAATGGCAGAGATTATAAACAAGTATTTTGTATCTGTCTTCATAGTAAAAGACACAAAAGGCATCCCAAGAATACTTAAAAATCTAGAGACAAAAGCAAGGGAGGACTGTAAAGCAATCATATTACTAGAGAAAAAGTACTAGGAAAACTATTGAGACTAAAGGGTAACATCTCTCTTGAACCTGATAGCCTGTATACTAAAGCCTTAAAAGAAGTAGCTGTAGAGATTGTGGATGTATTGGTTCTATTCTTCCAAAGTTCCTTAGACTCTGGAAAGGTTCCAGTAGATTGGAGAACCACAAATATGACAGCACTATTCAAGAAAGGAGGGAGACAGAAAGCCGAATATGATTACCACAGGCTTGGAGGGCCAAAGGGCCTGTTCCTGTGCTGTACTTTTTCTTTGTTCTTTTGTTCTTTAAAACTCTAGGCCAGTCAGCCTAACATCTGTCATCAGGAAAACGCTAGAATCCATTATTAAGGAAGAAGTAGCAAGACATTTAGAAAATCATAATACAAACAGGCAACATAGTTTTGTGAAAGGGCAATAGTGTTTGACATATGTATTGGAGTTCTTTGAGGATGTAACCAGCAGGGTACATAAAGATGAACCAGTAGATGTAGTGTTTTGCCTTTACAAAAGGCATTCGATAAAGTTCTACATAAAAGGTTACTGCACAACTTAAGAGCTCATGGCCAGGACCCACACACCGATGTATAAAATGATACGCGGTGACATTGGGCGTGCGTCCCGATGTCACCACACGTCATTCCGATCTTTCATTCGATGGGTGCGTCTGAGGCGGCTACGTGCCCACCGAACTTTCAAATGCCTGTTAATGCCATTAATAAACTAATTAAGCAATTTGACAGGGTTGCCCGTCCAACCTTAAGATTGGTGGGCAGGTGAGGAGCCCAGGCGGCCTTCACATTTTTCATGAAACCTCATCCACGGGCGGGTTGAGTTTCATGAAGCGCTTACTAAATTAATAAATATTTATTAAACATTTCATAAACATGACCCGGCTCATGTGACGCTGTCACATGAGAGGATACGTGTAAATGATTTTTAACCTTTTTTATTGTGAAGTTTCAAATTCAACTTAATCTGAACTGCCTCAGGGAGATTTCTGCACTCTTTTGCAGACTCTCCCTCTTCCCCCCGCTGCCTGCACAGGTAGCGCTGAGGGGTGCGTGTCACACTGGGCAGGCCTTAACTGGCACCCCCGCATAAAATGGCTCACAGCCAATCGCAAGCGGCAATCAGCTCTGTGCCTGCCCGCATCCATTCCCGACCAGCCCGCCCGACAGGGAGAAAATTCTCCCCCATGATGTTGGAGTCATATATGAGCATGGGTAAAGGATTGGTAAACTAACAGGAAACAGAGAGTTGGGATAAATGAGTCATTTTCAGGTTGGCAAACTGTAACTAGTGGAGTGCTGCAGGGATCAGTATTGGGATCTCAATTGTTTCCTTTATATGTTAATGACTTGGATGAAGGGACTGAGTGTATTGTAGTCAAATTTGATGACAATACAAAGATAGGTAGGAAAGCAAATTTTGAGGAGGAGACAAAGGTCGACAAAGGGATAATGACAGTTTCAGTGAGTGGGCAACACATTGGTGGATGGAGTATAATGGGGGAAAATGTGAGGTTGTCCACTTTGTCAGGAAGAATAAAAAAGCAGGATATTATTTAAATGGAGAGAGGCTGCAAAAAGTTGCAGTACAGAGGGATCTGGGCATCCTTGTACATGAATCCCAAAACATTAGCATGCAGGAACAGCAAGTAATTAAGAAGGCAAATGGGATGTTGTCCTTTATTGCAAGCGGGATGGAGTATAAAAGTAAGGAAGTCTTGCTATAGCTGTTGAGGGCATTGGTGAGACCATGCCTAGAGTACTATGCACAGGTTTGGTCTCCATACTTAAGAAAAGATACCATTGCATTAGAAGCAGTTCAGAGAAGGTTGACCAGGCTGATTCCTGGGATGAAGGGTTTGCCTTATGAGGAAAGTATGCACAGGTTGGGCCTATACACATTGGCGTTTAGAAGAATGAAAGGTGATCTTATTGAAGCATATAGGATCCTGAGGGAGCTTGACAAGGTGGATGCTGAGAGGATGTTTCCCCTCTTGGGGGAATCTAGAACTAGGAGGCTTAGTTTAAAAATTAGGGGTCTCCCATTTAAGACAAAGATGAGGAATTTCTTCTCTCAGATGGTCATTGCTTTTACTCAAGTCTGAGTTGGACAGATTTTTTAATTCTTTCACGGGATGTTGGCTTCACTGGCCAGGCCAGCATTTATTGCCCATCCCTAATTGCCCTTGAGAAGGTGGTGGTGAGCTGCCTTCTTGAACTGCTGCAGTCCATGTGGTGTAGATGTTAGGAATGGAGTTCCAGTATTTTGACCCAACACCACTTTTGATTGACAAGAAATGAAGATTTATGGGGAGTAGACAGGAGTGTGGAGTTAAGGCCACAATCAAATCAGCCATGAACTGAAAGGAAGAGCTGGCTTGATGGGCCAAATGGCCTACGCCTGCTCCTATTTCTCTCTGTTTCTTGGACTGTGGACAGACATTGAAATGCTAAATTTTAAAGATAACTGAAAGGCAACAAAATTTTCTCTCATTGGTCCAGTTTGCTACACTGAAAAGCAACCAATCAGATAGAGATGACCCGATCTGGTTGAGATTTTTAGGTAGGAAAACCATAGAATCAAAACTGGACTTAAATATGTAGATATATATATATATATATATATATATATATACACATATATATATAATAAAGATATTTATCTATCTATATATCTGTAGGTAGAGTGGAGTCTGTCATGTAAAAATCCAAAGGGATGGTGAACAAATTCAACATGTGAAGATTTCTGCCCCTGACCTAGTCCCACTTTTCTAAACTCTAATCAATCTTGTGTGTCACAGGCTAGCGCATACCCCGGTGTTGTGTTCAATATGGCAGGACCTGGATCAGGGTAGGGAAGTGCAATGCAGCTCTACGACAATGAAATGCATGGTGGCCAATTTGCGCACAGCAATATCCCACAGGCAATAAATAAGATGAATGGCCAGTTAACCTGTTTTGCTGGTGGCAGAATCAAAACTAGACTGATGATCACCGTTCCTTCACTGTCACTGGGTCAAAATCCTGGAATTCCCTCCCTAACAGCACTGTGGTGTACCTATACCACATGGACTGCAGTGGTTCAAGAAGGCAGCTCACCACCACCTCCTTAAGGGCAGTTAGGGATGGGCAATAAATGCTGGCCCAGCCAGTGAAGCCCACGTCCCATGAATGAATAAAAAATAGTGAAAGCAGTATGTTATGCAGGACACCAGGGCAGTTTCTGTTATGTTGAGTAACTAGCAGAGATTATTGCTTCCTTTCTGACACTGTCCAAACTGTTGTACATTTCACAAGTTTTCTGTCTTCATTAACTTTTTTTTTCAAGTTTGGTAATTATTGTCTTTCATTACTTTTAGGGACAGGTTTGGGTTGCTCCTGAAAAGGGTGAAAAAGGTGACCCTGGTCCTTCAGGTGCAAAGGTAAAAGTTTTATATACATTTATTTACATTGAAATTTGAAGTTAAATATGGTCTCACATTGTTGGGGATTCTCTCTTGATACTTGCTTCCTTTATCCCTCACTTAACCTCTTTCCATCTTTGTCCATATTTTCATAATACAGTACCTATAGGCCCCATATCATCTTTACAAATGAAAGTTTGTTTCCAATCCTTTCGTTTATCTACAGCATTCATTTATAATGAAGTATATTTATTCTGTACTTTTGCCTTTTACAATGTGTTCCACTGTTGACCTGTAGTCTGATGTGTTTCTACAATGATATTTATTAAAACTAAACACATAGGAACATTTATACAAAGGTAGAAAGCTTGAAGACACCAGCAGCATGGTTGTGTGCACTTTGTTCTGCTCAAAGGCCAAACTGACACTGAGACTGGATCACGTGACGCACTTCCCTACTAGTGATGGCATGCTGCTATCCCTTAAAGGTATCTTACAACTCAATGAGCCAATTTCTCTTCCTTATTTAAAAATTATTTAATTGGATGTGGGTGTCACTGGCCAGGCCAGCATTTATTGCCCATCCTTAATTGCCCTTGAGAAGGTGGTGGTGAGCTGCCTTCTTGAACCACTGCAGTCCATGTGGTATAGGTACACCACAGTGCTGTTAGGGAGGGAGTTCCAGGATTTTGACCCAGTGACTGTGAAGGAACGGTGGTATATTTCCAAGTCAGGATGGTGGAAGGGGAACTTGCAGGTGATGATAAGAACATAAGAAATAGGAGCAAGAATAGGTTTTTTGTCCCCTCAAATCTGCCTACCTTTCAATAAGATCATAGCTTATCCACCCCAGGCCTCAACTCCTTTCTCATGCCAGCTCCTCATAGGCCCCAACTCCCCAATATTTAAAAAATCTAGCTACCTCCCCTTTCAATACTTACAGTAATCTAGCCTCCACAACTCTCTGGGGTAGAGAATTCCAGACATTGAAGCATGATGTTCTCATGCCTCTGCTGCCCTTGTCCTTCTGGGTGGCAGAGGTTGCAGGTTTGGAAGGAGCTGTAGAAGGAGCCTTGGTGAGTTCCTGCAGTGCACTTTGTAAATGGTACACTCTACTGCTACTGTGCATCGGTGGTGGAGGGAGTGAATGTTTGTGGATGAGGTGCCAATCAAGTGGCTGCCTTGTCCTGGATGGTGTCAAGCTTCTTGAGTGTTGTTGCGGCGGTACTCATCCAGGTGTTATGATCCCAGCTGAGGTTACCCCTGGACAAGCCTGATTCCAGAGTGGAACCCAGCTTGATAGATCGTAACTTTTATTTGTTTGTTTAGATATGTGGAAAGTAACTACTGAACAGAGTCACAGGAGTCAGCTGATGAACTTTTAACAAAAGAATAAAACATTTATTAAACAAGAAAAGATTAACTATATTACAATTCTCGTTCAGCCACAACTATACCTTTACAGATGTATACAGATTTGTAAGGAGAACACAAGTTACAAAAGTTATCTTAAACTCTAATGTTCAGTAAGTACACAGTCCATATAAACCTATGGCACCCTGTGGTCAGGCATACCACACTCCGAAACCAAGTAACAGATGTCACCCCAAACAGATGCTATGGATCTCTCCTCAACTTCCCCCAGATGCTTGTCACACCATAAGCTAACCAGTCTGACTGAACTCTGTCCTTCACACGAGGGTTTCCAATCTCCACCCTCCAAGACCATGCTTTGGAATCTTCTCCCAAGCTGATGCTTTCTCTCAGACACCTTGTGCAAAGGTTCACCTCCAGGGTTTCAAACTCTCTTTCTGATGTCCCTCTTCCCTGGCTCACCACATGCATTCAAACTGTCTTCCACACATTCTCTCTGACTCAGCCTTAACAGTACACCACTGCTTTGTATGCTCATAGCAAAGTGATACAGACCTTCAGTTGTCTCTTTGGACCTTCTTGCCTCCTCTCAAGCCTTTTATCTCCTTAAGCTTGAAGCTTGGAGCCTTTCTCTTTGCCCCTCACTCTTAACTTCACTTAACAGGGTATTTTCCAAGTTCCTGTCCTTCCTTTGACTAGAAGCTTTTCTTTAGACTTTCCCCTCTTCCATTCCCTGGATTTTTGGGGATTTTCTTTAGCTTGGGACTGACTACCTATCCCTTTTTAGGTGGCTCCTGTTTGGCAGCTGTCTTCCAAACCAGCTGAACTCCAACAGCTTCCAAAAAAAGACTGTTGTTTTTAGCTTTTCTGTTTGTCTGTAGGAGGGACCTGCCTCTCTGGCCCCCTGTTGCTAGGCAACAGTCCAATTATTCTGCCCTTGTTTGTTTAACTTAGCTTACAAAATGCGTTCACCCATGAAACCAATTGTGATCAGAATTTCTTAACTTTTGAATGCATTTGACTTCTAGGTTCTGCCATGACATCTGCAGCAGGGGTGGAGACAGCTTGTGCAATGGTTGGCCCTTTTGCCTCTGATGGCTTTGGTGTGGGTCCTCTGGAGATCCGAGGCCTTGGGGCATTGGCTTGCTTTAGCTGTCCTCCTGTGGAATGGTTGTTCCCTCTGTGGTGACAGAGGACCAGGTTGAGGGGGTCACAGGAAAAGGGGACTTGGAGGGAGAGGACAGCCTCTGAGATTCCTGAGTGGATGACCCAGGGGTGTCCAGCTGCCTCGCCTCCTCCCTTCGAGTGCCCGAAGGCCCCAGCCTGAATCCTTGAGGGGAAGGAGCACCTAGGGGGATGTCAAGGTTCCCCATTTCCCTCTCACGTTGTCTCTGCCGGAACTCACACATGGCTATCGCGATGGAGTGCAGGTCTGTATGCATCTCCGCATTCTGCTGGACCAGGGTCTCCATGACGTCCACCATCCTTCCTTTGGAGACCTCCATATACACATATGTGGGCACCATCAGAGAGCAGGTGGACACACTCCTCCAACTCACATGCCACTCTGTTGATGGTTTCCAAAAGCTCTGCATGATGTTCCTCAGCCTTCTGCTGACTCTGCAAGATGAGTTGAAAGGCCAAATCCAGAGGCTTGTCATCTGACTCGGATCTCACAAATCCCTCTTCCCCCAACAGTCCTCCGAGTGCCAGGGAGCTTGGTTGAACCTGCCTCCTCCTGCTGTGGACACATGTCCATGGGATGACCACCAGATTGTGAGCTCAGACCTGCTCTAGATCTAGGTCCCAATGAAGTGTTTGTTTGGAAGTGAGGATGTGGAGGTGAGGACATGGATGGAGCTGAGGGACTGGCTGGCTGAGGGTGTCGGTCGCTTGATAGAACTCTCTGTGAACCAAAGCAGAGATAATTAGTGCATGGCAGCAGAGTCAAAAGCTGGAGAGAGAGAACACTCACAGTTTTGTTGAGAGAGGGATGATGTGGTGCAGGATCCTCATGATAGTGTGCGGTATGACCTCACCATCACCGCAGGCAGGGACCACCAGTCAGCACAATGGCATGCTCCTCAAAGTGAATGAGGAGCCTAATGTGGACCACTCCACCCTCCAAGCTTGAGAGGACATGAGCCTGATAGAGATGTGAGGGTGTGTGTGAGAGTTAGTGGTGTTGTCCCTTGAGGTGTGAGATCCCTGTGGATGTGTGATGTGTTTGAATATGATAGTTGAGAGCGATGAGAAGAGTGACTTTCCCTGGCAGAACGGATGAGACCATTCATCCTGTAGTGGCACTGGGTGGCTGTCCTCTTTTGCAGGCCATTGGAGCTGATCCCCGCTGACTACCACTTGCCTTTCGGGGCCACGTCTTCTTTGCAGCAGTCGTGAGCTGGAAGCATTGAGATGTGTTCGCGTGGCTGAACTTTAAATATGGTGCTCGGCGTGATGAAGCAGCGAGATGATAGCGTGGTGGGCGAATGAGAACCCGCCCACCATGAAAACGGCGCGTTTCCTGGGAATGCATAATTAATGTAGTGGGATTGGGACGATATGTGAGAAGCCGCCTTTGCAGCTGGTGGGTAAAAAGTCCTTTTTCCCACCCACTACTGCACTTAGTGCAAACCTGGGATGATTCCACCCTTTGCCTTTCTAAGAGCTGCCCTATTCCAAATTGGTGCCCCTGTTTTTCCACCAATCTTTTCCATTCTTATTTGTACATTAATCATTATCATGTTATTTCCTCTCTCAAACAATTAAATCATCAACCTAATGTGTTTTGTTCTTCACAACTAGATCCAACAACCCCTCTCTGCTTGTATGGCAGGAATCCTGAACGTTCGTTTTCCTCTACGTCCTCCCTTGCAGTTCTCATCATTGAGTGGTTATTTAAAATATCCTCTCATAATTGTTCTGTTACTCCTACTCGTCTGTCCACAGATCGCCCCTTCTGTTTCCTCCTGGCAGTTAGAGGTTCTGCAGTAAAACCCTTTTGAAGGTAAAGATAATGGGCCAGATTTTCCCATCCCGGCGTGGGCCTGAACGGTGCCGGGCAGGCAGGCAAAAAGGTGGGCGGGCCCTGTGTTCAGAATTCCTGCTCGCATTTCCAGTGCCACCAATTTTCCCCGACGCGGGAAAAGGGGCAGGTCACCACACCGAGGAATGCCAGGGTTCACTGTAAAGACTGCCGGAGAAGCCATCTTGCTTTTCTGATGGATTGGTGTGGAGTTTGGAAGCTGGTGTGGACTATGCCAGCTTAGAACCGTCGGGAACACAGCGGGATGCCCCTCCGCAGTGCAGGAAAGCTTTGAAGACTTTGCAAGGGAGGAAACCTTTGCAGCACCATTCCAGAGAATCTTCAGGGAAGATCCTGAATCTGCACCATAGCCTGACCTCTGTACCCTGCTTAATGAAGAGTCAGCCATCGACAGGCCCTGCTGGTCCCATTGAAGGTCATCATGAACCTCGGCCTCTTCAGCTCATGTTTCTTTCAGGGCTCTGCTGCTAGCCTGTGTGGGATACCCCGGTTGGCTGTTCTCTGCTAAATCCACACCATTACCGATACCTGCTTTGCAAGGGTGGCTGACTTCATCAGCTTCTCAATGGATGTGGCCTCACAAACACAGAGGGCTACTGGTTTCACTTCTATAGCAGGATTCCCCCTGCTCCAGGGCATTGAGGACTGTGTCCATGTGGCCATCAAGGCTCCATGGAGAGGCTAGAATGCTTCATGGACAGGAAGGGTGACCATTCCATCAATGTCCGGGTGGTCTGTGACAATAGGACAATCTTCCTGCCTGCCTGCCTCTGTATGCTTTCCCAGGGAACTCCAGGACTTAGCCTTGACTCTCAGAGTACAAATGTGTCATCTCTTCCACCCCACTCCACCTGTGCACAGATGGTTTCTGGATGCCAAGGGCTAACATCTGATGAAGTGGCTTCTAACCCGATTGGGTGATCCTTAAACAGAACTCCAATGCAGATACAATGAGAGCCAACTGCACACCAGGACACCCACTGAGTAGGCTACAGGCCTCCTCAAACTGAGATTCCAACGCCTTCACTGTCCTGAGTGAATTCCAATACTTGCCTGTCACAGCCTCTGGGATGGTCATCATGTGCTGTTTGCTGCACAGTGTGGCGCAGCAGAGGGGCTTGAGGCAGAGAGTGAGAAAAGTCCCAATCATTTGGAACAGGAGGAGGAAGAGTGTAGAGAAGAGGGGCCGAAGCAGAGGAGGCTGAGCTGCAAGGTGGACCCCGCACAGAGATTTCACATCCAGGCCTGGAGAAGCAGTGAGCAGTCCATGCTGCATGTCACTGTTACAGGGGACCTCCTGCTCCAGCAGTGATTCAGCTGAAGGCACCCAGGGTAACTGATGATGAACACATGCCTGGCACTGGATAAAGCCCAAGCCTTAAGGTGGATGACAATCAAGCCATCACCCTTCCCAGTAAGGCCAGCATATACAGAAGGTTGAGTGGCTGCAGTCTCTATGGGCCCCAGTGAGAACATTATGACCTCTGCAGATAATGTGAATAATATAAATAGCCAGAAAACCATTGCATAAACCAATAATTTTACTATGGTATTGTGTGAGACAGTGTTCATATCTACATCAATGTACTGCACACCAGAGTGACTCATTCTATCATGTCAGTGATGTGGTGTTCTGTGACTGCACACACTCCTATGCAGTACTTCTCTTGTTGCCTGGAAGGAAGTGGAGGCAGCCTGTTTATGTCTTTGGCTATAAAGCTGTCAGGGCCATGATAGTTGACCTTGTCATGAAGGGACAAATGGAGGCCCTTCCAGGGACTCCCTGTAGTGCAGCAGGGCCAGCCACGGACACTTGGTCCTGGCTCACAGATGCTTCCCCTGACAGAGGGGTTGAGGAAACCAAGGATAGTGAGATTCCTCCCATCAGCATGGAATCCTCCTCTGGATCAGCCTCAGCCCTCGGTGCGCTCTTCTGCTGGTTTGAAGGGGTCTGCTGCTGGGCTGCAGCTGGCCTCCCCTCCAGCCCCTTGAGTCACCTGCGAGAGCGTCCTGTTCAGGACCTGCAGCTCCTCACACACTCTGCGGACATCAGCGCTCAGCCTCTGACCTGGCAAGGAGTGTGATAAGGTGGTTCTAGACAGGGGGGCCGAGGATTCTGAAGCAGAGGAGGCTGAGCTGCAAGGTGGACCCCGCACAGAGATGTGAAGCAGGACAGGTCTGGAGAAGCAATGAGCAGTCCATGCTGGATGCCACTGTTACAGGCGACCTCCTGCTCCAGCAGCTACATGACAATGGGATTCTCCTCCACCTGGATTGAAACAGCACCTCCACCTTGGCAGCCTTAGCCATTAGCACTGGTTGTTCCATCAGTGACTTGGTCACATACTCTCCAATGTTCAGAGCCCTGTGTCCCCTGTTGCTTTGCATGCTGCAATCCAAGGGGGAGACCGAGTAGGTGGAAATCTCACTCACTTTGCCAAATGGCAGCAGATCACAGAACCGCTTGTGGCAATGCATCCATGTGTGCTGGCATTCTGCTGAGGTGCTGACCACTTTCATGATCCTCATGCACGCCCTCTTGCTGATGATCAGGGGACAGTTTGAGGTCTGCCAGGAAGATAATGTGCCCCTTTCGTTAACTGCCTGGACCAGATGTCAAGCTCTCGATGAACTGTGGAGCTGGCGTGTCCCGACTGTCTTGGCTGCTTCCACTTTCAGACGTCTTGACACTGGAGTAGATGAGGTACATGAGTCAGTCTGTGTGTTATCAATGTGCGTGGAGCATTATTAGCTTGGCAGTGTGACAGGATAGCGAAGGGATGATACATCTGTGATGGCTTCATCGTGTAGAGGCTTGGCTGCCTCATCATTGCTGCACGATTGCCAGTGTGGCAAGCTTTGACATTGTGTGCCAATATTGTAAGGGGTTAGAGCCACTTGAGGAGTGAAGCTTGAAGTTAGGCCTGGAGTAGCCAGGGGATTTCTCAGTGTTTGCCCTCCTCTGTTGAGGTTGCGGGGAGAGGGATGGTGTGAGGCGCAGTAGGGTGGAGGCCTGCGTGTGGAGAGCTGCCCCTGAGCTGGGTTGCTGCCCCCATTTGTCAAGCTATGCTGTGACCTACTGCATTTCCACTTGGCGGAAAGCAGCCACTTGCAGGGAAAGCAGAGAGAGACTGGGCTAGGAAACTCCACAGAGCTGGCTCCTCAGGCAGCAGATCAGGACAGCATTAGGTTGGGAGATCACTGACGGTTCCTTTAGGCTGGATCAACTTTCACAGGGCAACAATCTATTGGCCAACAATGATATCAGCAATGGCAGTAAGTTCTCACAGCTCAAAGATCAGCCAGCTGTTAAAGTGTTTCTGAAAACCTCCTTCAATGATTTCCTTCGCTTCTTGCGGCACCAGGAAAGCATCAGAGGTTAGTCTTTTATTGGCGCTGAGGCAGGATGGACTGGCCTTCGCGCCTGACACTGTTTCTGCGTACCCCCCCTTCCGATTGTACCTCTGTGCTGCTCTGAGAAGCAGCAGCCTTGACTGCAGCCCATCCCTGACTCAGGGGCATGAAAATATAGTGGGTGGGCACTGATGGTCAGGAGGCAGGATCATGATGTTGGGAAATGGTCTGACTCCCGATTTCTGCCTCATCCATGAAAATCTGTCCCATTGGCTCTGTCCTCACCTCACTTCTGTGTATATTTGTTCTCTCTGTATCACATATTATCTGCTTTGCTAATATTGCCTGTCCTCCTCTAATTCTTACAATATTTCAATACCAGACAGGATAGGTAAGCCCTAACATGTTTATTATCCATACCTGCCCTATTTGAAGACAGGTTTCTGTTTGTGTATTTTCTCTATAATTGCTTTGAATTCTCCCAACTTATGTCCCACATGCTGATCACTGCAGTACATGTATTTTGTAGTTTTTTTGTACTTAATGCTCCTCATTTTCCCTTGTGTGTGTTTTTTTGGCTAAGCTGGTGACTTATTTCTTTATCTTTGTCCTTTCCCTCAGAACAGATTGATTTGAATTTCCTTTTCAACTCCTTTTAACTCTTCTGCATGTTTTTCTTCTTTTATATTCACCTTATTTGTCATCAGTGGTTGCCTCCCCTGAGATGACAGTATCTGAAAGGTTTCCTCTAAGAAAAGAATCTGAAGCCAAATGATTTTTCTGGTCTATGTGTATTAAATTTACTCCACATAGTTACAGGGCTGGAATTATTTTTTTCCAAATTGTGCTCATAGAGACTGAAGATTTAGGGTTAGCAGAAGGTTAATAAACGAAGTCTTTGGGCAGAATTTTATGACCCGCGGGCAGGTGCGCGCCCGACCCGATTGGGCATAAAATTGCACTAGAAGACGTCAGGCGAGTGTCCCAATGTCATCCCACGCTCGCGCATTGTTTCACTCGGTGGGCATGTGCAAAAGTCGGAAGCACGTTCTCTGACAATTAAGAGGGCAATTAAGCCCATTAACAGCACAATTGTCTCCAATTTTTCATGGGCCCGTCCAACCTTATGGTTGGCGGACGGGTGAATCGGCCAGGCAGACTTTGCATTTCTCATGAAACCTCATGCAAGGACAGGATGAGGTTTCCGTTATTAAGCAAAATAAAAATAAAAACCTGTGGACAGTATTTTTATCATCTATGTGTTCAGGTGCCTGATTGTGATGCTTGGACATTCTGTTCCTGATTTTCAAAGCTTTATTTCATGGTTTTCGGGCCTGTAGTTCTGTGAGGCAGCTCTCTGCCTTCAGGGAGCTTTCTCTCAATGAACGCCCACGTCCGCGGAAACGCCATTGCCCGCCCTCCCATCCCCACCCTGGCAGCGCTGAGCTTTTCAGCATGCATTTCACACTGGCTGGCCATTGATTGGCGCGCTAGCACAAAATCATGGTCGGGGGCCGATCATGGTCACCAGTCTGTTTCTTGGCCGATCGCGGGCCCTCTGATCGCACCCGCCGCTGAGCTGAAAATTCAGACCTTGCATTTATATAGTTCTTTTCACTACTTGAAGACACCCAAATCAGCCACAGGGAGTGGAGGATATAGGGCACCTGGTCAGTGTTATAAGGCAGGCAAGTTTTTTTTTAATTCATTCATGGGATGTGGGTATCACTAACTAGGCCTGCATTTATTACCCATCCCTAATTGCCCTCTTTCAGAGGGCATTTAAGAGCCAACCACATTGCTGGAGGTCTGGAGTCACATGTTGGCCAGACTAGGTAAGGACAAAAACAGAATTACCTGGAAAAAGTCAGCAGGTCTGGCAGCAGCAAGATTTCCTTCCCTAAAACCAGAACCAAATGAGTTTTTACGACAATCCACAATGGTTTCATGGTCATCATTAGACTTTTAATTCCAGATTTTTATTGAATTCAAATTCCACCATCTGCCATGGTGGGATTCGAACCCAGGTCCCCAGAGCATTACCCTGGGTCTCTGGATTACTGGATCAATGACAATACCGCTACACCATCACCTCCCCCATTTGCCTGGAAAAGGTCTCCAACGGAATATGAGCTATGACCACTTACGATGGCTTTGATTAAGGCAGAGTGTTGGCCAGGTCAGGACAGCAGAACATCTCTTTGAGTAATACCATGGCATCTTACCCGAACAGGCAGACAGGACACTGGTTTTACATCTCACATGAAAGCCAGCATCTCCAATGATGCAGCACTTCCTCAGCATGGCACAGAAGTGCAAACTTAGGGGATTGTTCTCGAGTAGCAGTGAAACCATGTCATTCTAGCTCATGGGCAAGATGATTACCAGTTAAGTGAAATAGACCCCGAGGCGTTACCCTGTAATACTCATTCCCCAAAGCAAGGTCTCTGCATTTCAAACTGATGGTGACCATCATTATCCTCACCGGCATAGGCCTGCATGACCAGACATAAACACCATTATTTGGCTTGACAAACAAAGACTAGAAACAGAGACCAGTCACAGGACGGGATATCTTATGGAATGTCTTAGCAATTTGTACTTAGCAAGATTCACAGAGGCAGGTGGTGGCACAGGATAAGGGGCCTGGAAACAGGAGAAGCACCAGCCCCATGGGATTCCTCTCCCTGGCCCTGGGTGTGGGAGTTGCTCCTGCGGTGAGTCAGCCCGGACATGACGGGCCAATTAACCTCCTTGTGCTGTAACCATTTCATGAAAAAGGAAGCTGTATTTTAACAGCATATTTTCTTCAGTAATGCCTTTTCCAACAGGCTTCAAACAAATGCAACTTAAAATATTACTCTCAGGAGCCATCAGCTCATTTTAAAATGTCCCGTGTATATGACCAATGGCACGAGGCAGTAAAGAATGATTGAAGCTCAAGTTCTAGTCACACACTTTATCCACTCTAATTAAAATTCAGTTCTCTGATTGATCTGATCCCTTGACTCCAACACTACTGAAAAAAGTTAACCCTTCATGTGAAACACAAGCAGCTTGTCTCAGGTTTTAGTGACTGATTGTCAGCTTGTGGCCACATCGATTCATCAGCCTGCTGCTGCAGCACACGAGGAGCTGACATTCCTCCCCCCTCTTTCACCCACCTCTTCCTTATCACTCTGTTACTGATTAGCTGGATGCTATCATTGGCCATCCAGCCTGACCCAGGATGCACATCCTGCTGATTCCCTGGGTTTATTAGTTCCCTTTGCCGTGTCAACCGGCCTTGTTGCTTCGTTAAATGCAACAGCCAACGTTCTAACATATCTGCACGCCAAGACCGGGAAGATAGAGCCGAATCTTATTGTTTTCCGTGCAGCCACTTTGGAAAAATGTGACAACCTCTTGTACCAATCGAAGGGAAAAAAGGGAAGGAAGTGAAGGCCCTGCATTTAATTTAGCGCCTTTTATGATCACCAGGTGTCCAAAAATGCTTTATAGCCAATGAAGTACTTTTGAAGTGTTCTATTGTAGGAAGTGTGCAGCCAATTTACATTCAGCAAGCTCTCTCAAACAGCAGTGTCACTTGATAATCTGTTTCTGTGGAAGTGATGAAGGGATAAATATTGGCCAGGGCACTGGAAATAATTCCACTGCCTCTATTCAGAATAATGCCAGGGGGTCTTTCATGTCCAGCTGAGAGATCAGATGGGGCCTTGGTTTAATGTCTCATCTGAAAGACCAGATGGTTCTTTCTCACTGCTGCACTGGAGTGGCAGTCTTGGCCCCATATTTTCACCATAACAGAGAGCTCATAGGGGGAATGAGGGCATTGGGGATGGGTAGAGGGGCATGGGATGGAATAGGAGTATGGGGCCAATGGGGTGGGTGGGGGGTATGACATGGCATGAGGGGTATTGAGGGTTGGGGTAGTGGTGAGGGCTGGAGGGCTGTTTTTTGTTTTAATCATTCTTAACTTAAATTTAACAGAGTGCTGGAGCAAAGAGGAAGGCCCTGCACCCAGCTGGCCTCTGCACCTCTTCCGGGTGGGGGGTGGGGGCCTGACTTCCAGCCCAGCCCACCCCCCAGTATGAAAATTGGAACTGCAGGCAGCTATTTTTAAAGGTCGGGTTTGCAGAGCTGGGAATACCCCCGAATTTCCCCCCCAGCCAGAATGGGGCTTGAATCCTGTGCTGCTGGCATAACCTGATTGACGCCGGCCATCCAACCAACTTGGCCCCCCACCCCCAAGCAGGCCAGGTTGCTGTGGCAACATACACACATGTTGTAGCCTGGAGCCATGAATAGTGATGGTAGAGGCTCCAATTTTCTTGCCATCACATGGCTGACCAGGAATCTCTCCCACTCTTACCACCTGCCATTGGCATGTGCTGGAAGGATCCACCTGCATGGCTACATTATGACCACAACTTCCTTGGCCATCAAGTCCTGAGGTAGGACTTGAACCCAGAGCTTCTGCCTCAGAGGCAGGGACACTACCCACTCCACCGCAAGGCTTTCTTAACTTTTATTATAAAACAAAAAAATCTGATATTCGCAAATGCAGTCATTCCAGTGCCATAGATTAACTGGAGTTTGGGAAATGTCCATGAAAGGCAGTTAGCTGAGTGACAAGAAGCAGAGTAGTGGTCAGTGGTTGCTTCTCGGACTGGAGGAAGAAAGACAATGGGATTTCCCCAAAAACATAAGAACCATGAAATCACACCTCATCACAACAGAATCAGAATCACAGAATCACAGTGCAGGAGGTCCTTTGGCCCATCGAGTTTGCACCGACATGTGAGAAACACCTGACCTACCTACCTAATCCCATTTGCCAGCACTTGGCCCATAGCCTTGAATGTTATGATGTGCCAAGTACTCATCCAGGTACTTTTTAAAGAATGTGAGGCAACCCGCCTCCAACACCCTCCCAGGCAGTGATTTCTAGACCGTCACCATCCTCTGAGTAAAAACGTTTATCCTCTCATCCCCCCTAAACCTCCTGCCCCTCACCTTGAATTTATATCCCCTTGTTACTGACCCTTCAACTAAGGGGAACAGCTGATCTCTATCCACCCTGTCCATGCCCCTCATAATCTTGTACACCTCAATCAGGTCACCCCTCAGTCTTCTCTGCTCCAACGTAAACAACCCAAGTCTATCCAACCTTTCTTCATAACTTAAATGTTTCATCCCAGGCAACATTCTGGTGAATCTCCTCTGCACCCCCTCCAGTGCAATCACATCCTTCCTATAATGTGGTGACCAGGACTACACACAGTACTCCAGCTGTGGCCTCACTAAGGTTCTATACAACTCCAACATGACCTCCCTACTTTTGTAATCTATGCCTCGATTGATAAAGGCAAGTGTCCCATCTGCCTTTTTCACCACCCCACTAACATGCCCCTCTGCCTTCAGAGATCTATGGACACACACGCTAAGGTCCCTTTGTTCCTCAGAAGGTCCTAGTGTCATGCTGTTTATTGAATACTTCCCTGTCAAATTAATCCTTCCAAAGTGTGTCACCTCACACTTTTCAGGGTTAAATTCCATCTGCCGCTTATCTACCCATTTGACCATCCTGCCTATATCTTCCTGTGGCCCAAGACACTCAACCTCACTGTTAACCACCCAGCCAATCTTTGTGTCATCCGCAAATTTACTAATCCTACTCCCCATATGGTCATCTATGTTGTTTATCTAAATGACAAATAATAGGGGACCGAGCAGAGATCCCTGTGGTATGCCACTGGACACTGGCTTCCAGTCACTAAAGCATCCTTCTGGCATCACCCTCTGTCTCCTACAATCTGAAAAAAACATTGCAGACATTTCAAAATGGTTGTTGCAGAAAGTGCAATGATTTTTAACAACATTTGCAGCATTTCCAAAATATAACATACATTGCTATCTGTATTGTGTGAATCCAGCTGTGAAATATCTGTACGTTTTACTATGGATGTGCTGACAGGCATGTGAAGATAAGGTCAATAATAGATTTAAAATCAGCCAGTGACTCAGCATCCATTGCTGCCTGGGGAAGGCACTTCCAAATTAATACCCCATCAGTTCCCCTTAACACTTGGACAACTTTGTCCAATAGTTCCCTTGACAACTTGGGGCCAATCAAGAGGGAGCTTTTGGGGAATCCACTTCCAAACTTCTACCCTCCTTTGTGTTTAGAAGTGTTTCATTATTTCGCTCGTAAAAGTGTAAAACTCTAAACATCGTTTCAAATCCAGTGTCCCTGTGTCTGTGTTCACAAAGGACTCGGAGCGATGCAGATGTTATGGGTAAGGAGGAGGAGTGAGAAATATTGGGCGGAATAAACAGACTGAGAGGGGAAATATCTAGGTTTTTAGAACCTTTGAGGGTGGATTAATCAGCAGAAATTAGGGATTTTAGCTCCATGGCGAGTTTGAAGAAACTGGGTTTGATCCCCTTGAGGGGAGGTTTGCTCGAGGTGTATAAGATTAGGACAGGTCAGGTCAGGTCAGGATTCTCTCCCAACTCCAGTCCTCCTAAAACCCAGCTACCAAAGAATTGAGGTTATAAAATGATGAGGGGCCTACAGAGTGAGGATAGGGAGGGTCCTTTCTCCCTAAGCAGAGAGGTCAATAACCAGGGAGCATCGATTGAATGTGAAGGGACTGAGGAGTAATATTTTCACCCAGAGGCTGGCGGGGGTCTGGAACTCACTGTCTGAAAGGGTGGGAGAGGCAGGAACCCTCAGCACATTTCAAACACACTTTGTTATGAACTTGAACGATTAACTTCTCCACATCTGCACCATCCCCTCAAACACTGAGTGGAGCGACAGCATGGTTTAGGTACAGAGTGAAGCCCAGTTTCTATTGTCCCTGGAATTAAATGTCACATTCGTGAGGAGTCATATATTTTACTGTGGATGTGCTGACAGGCATATGAAGATAAGGTCAATCTTAGATTTAAAATCAGACAAAGACCCAGCATATTTCTTTGTATTGTGTGTGTGTGTGTGTGTGTGTGTGTGTCTTTCTGTCACATGGGAATATAGGAACAGGAGAAGGCCATTCGGTCCATCGAACCTGCTCATCCATTCAAACAGGTCATGGTTGATCATCTGCTGCTCCACCATTTCCCAACATGCCCATATTCCTGATGTCATTAGTCTCCAGAAATCTAAAGGTTTCTCTATTGCACATTGACAATGACTGAGCTTCCACCGTTCTCTGGAGCAGAGAATTCCAAAGATTCACCACACTCTGAGTGAAGAAATTCTTCCTCATCTCAGTTTGAAATGGCCTGCCTCTTATTCCGAGACTGTGGCCCCTGGTTCTAGATCTCCAGCCAGGGGAAACATCCTATCCACATCTACCCTGTCACATCCTGTAAGAATTTTCTAAGCTTCAATGAGATCACCTCTCCTCCTTCCAAATCCCACAGAACAAAAGGCCCAATTTCCTCAATCTCTCCTCATTAGACAATCCCACCATCCTAGGGATGAGTCTGGTGAACCTTTGCTGCACTCCCTCAATGCCATGTATATCCTTCCTTAGATAAGGAGACCAAAACTGCTCACAATTCTTCAGGTGAGGTCTCACCAAGGCTCAAGACAATTTCAGAAAGACATCTTTACCAGTTAGCGATGAAACCTCCATCCACAGCTGCCTCTCTTTCACAAGACGATTTGGATAGAGAAAGGGCATTTGAAAGGATCAATTTTAGATTTAAACATCAGCCATTGACTCAGCATGTCTCTGTCTCTGTGTGTCTGGTTAGTGCCCCTACCTCTGAGCCAGTAGCTCTGGGTTCGAGTCCCACTTCAGGACTTGATGGCGATGGAAGGTATGGTCATTACGTGGCCAAACTGGTTGATTATCAGCCTGGAAATCCTCCCAATATGTCTGATGGCAGACGGTAAGTGTGGGAGAGTCTCCTGGCCAGCCAGAACCTGCAGAAGGCAATGGCAAACCACTGCAGCACCTTGTCAAGCATAACCATGGAGCAAGACAGGGAAGGCCAAGGCCATCTTAGGACATGGTACCCGTCTCAGTCAGTGTGAAGAATGAGGGGAGGCAATATAAAATAAAGTGTACAATTCTAAAGGGGATACAGGAGTTAAGAGACCTGGGGGTACATGTTCACAAATTGTTGAAGATGGCCGGGCAGATTGAGAGCACAGTTAATAAAGCATACATCTACTTAACACCTGCCATAAGGAAAATGTTAGAAGTTATTATTAAAGATGTTACAGCAGGGCACTTGGAAAAATCCAAGACAATCAGACAAGTTTTGTGAAAGGAAAATCATGTTTAACCAATTTATTGGAGTTCTTTGAAGGAACCATGTGTGGTGTGGATAAAGGGGAACTGGTGGATGTACTGTACTTAGATTTCCAGAAGGCATTTGATAAGGTGCCACATCAAAGGTTATTGTGGAAAATAAAAGCTCATAGTGCCGAGAGTAACATATTGGCATGGATAGAATATTGGCTGGCTAACAGGAAATAGAGGATAACCATAAATGGGTCTTTTCCTGATTGGCAAGATATGATGAGCGATATGCCACAGAGCTCAAGTGCTAGGACCTCAACTTTTTCCAATTTATATAAATGACTTGGTTGAAGGAACTAAAAGGATTGTTGCTAAATCTGCTGATGATACAAAGATAGGTAGGACAGTAAGTTGTGAAGAGGGCATAAGGAGGCTACAAGGAGGCATAGATAGGTTAAGTGAGTGGGCAAAGATCTGGCAAATGGAGTATAATGTGTGAAAATGTGAAATTGTCCATTTTGGCGGGAAGAATAACAAAGAAGCATATTATCTAAATGGTGAGAGACTGCAGAGCTCTGAGATGCAGAGGGATCTGCATATCCTAGTGCATGAATCACAAAAGGCTAATATGCAGGTACAACAAGTAATTAAGAAAGCTAATAGAATGTTATAAGTTATTGTGAGGGCAATTGAATATTAAAGTAGAGAGGTTATGGTTCAGTTGTACAGGGCACTGGTAAGACTACATCTGGAGTACTGAGTACAGTATTGGTCACCTTATTTAAGGAAGGATATAAATGCATTTGAAGCAGTTCAGAGAAAGATTACTAAACTAATACCAGGAATGGGCAGGTTGTCTTATGAGGAAAGATTGGACAGGCTAGGCTTGTATCCGCTGGAGCTTAGAAGTGTAAGAGGCGACTTGATTGAAACATATAGGCCAGGATTTTCCAGTCATTGGGGGGGGGCTCAGCGGGGGCAATGCCACAGCCAATCATAGTCGACTTGCCAACCAATCAGCACCCTTTTCTCCTGTAGTATAAATTGTTGTGATCATTTGATCCTGAGAGGTCTCGACAGGGTTGATTTGGAGAAGGTGTTTTGGAGAGAATGTTTACTCTTTTGGGAGAGTCTGGAGCTAGGGTTCACCCATTTAGGACAGGGATGAGGAGAACTCTTTTCTTTCAGAAGGTTGTGAGTCTTTGAAGCTCTCTTCCTCAAAAGCCGGTGGAAACAGAGTCTTTGAATGTTTTCAAGGCAGAGATAGACAAGATTCTTGATAAACAAGGGGGTGCAAAGTTATCAGGGGTACGCTGGAGGTTACAGTCAGATCAGCTATGATCTTATTGAATGGAGGAGCAAGCTCAAAGGACCGAGTGGCCTACTCCTGCTCCTAACTCGTATGTTCATACAGGATCCAGAGTTTTGTAAGAGTAGAAAATCAAGGAAGTTATAATGAACAGTTATAAAACACTCTTTCGGCCTCAGCTGGAACACTGTGTCCAATTCTGAGCACCACACTTTTGGAAGGATGTGAAGGCATTAGAAAGGGTGAAAGCATTCTTCTGGGGAATGAGAGACTTCAGTTACATGGATAGATTCCAGAAGCTGGGGCTGTTATTCTTGGAAGAGAGAAGGTTGAAAGGTGATTTGATAGAGGTGTTCAAAATCCTGAGGAGACTGGGCAGAATAGATAGGAAGAAACTGTTCCCATTGGCAGAAGGATCAGGAACCAGAGGACACAGATTTAAGGTAATTGGCAAAAAAACTAAAGGCGATATAGGGAAAAGCCTTTTGTACACAGTGAAAGTGGTTAGGACCTGGAACGCACTGCCCGAGAGTCTGTGGAGGCAAATACAATTGTGGCTTTCAAAAGGGGATTGGATAATTATCTGAAGAGAAATGATTTATATGGCTACAGGGAAAAGGTGGGGAAGTTGGACCAGCAGAGTTGCCCTCACAGAGAGCCATCATGGAAATGACAGGCCAAATTGCCTCCTCCTGTACAGTAATCACTTGATGATTCAGGGGCTGGGCCAGCCAATCAGCAGGTGGATTATTGGTACTGCCAAACCATGTTTTCATCCCTTCAACCAATTCAGGAGTTAAGTGGAGCTCATGAATAAGAAGATTTATGCTGTGAGTGGATGAGGCCATGATTATGGCCTAGACTACCATCTTGCTAGGCCAGGGAGATGAGGAGGGGTGCGTGACTATACCATCAATGTGCCCAGTAAAAACAGCAGAGTTATAACTAAATTAATAGTTGAAGGAGGACATTCTGATCCTTAGAAGAAAAGGACACACAGAAATTGCTAGACCAAGAAACCTTTATTTTCCCTTCTATCTACCATAATGTGATAGTCACATGATATTGTAATAAATTAGTTGACTAATCACCATGATCAATCTCTATCAATTAGTCTATAACATAAGGTGAGGAAACCCCAGTTTAAGAGAGCTTTGGGGACCACGGGTTAGTAAGTTACCTGTTTCCCTCAAACATGTACACTCACCATATGTCATGTCTCAGATCATATACATTTACTCTGATTTGTAAATGTTTGATGGGTTAGGTTTGTCATTTGTTCATTTGTCATTATTGCCCTCTTAGAGTTTATTTTTAGGTATTATTTCTGGAGATGGGATTGAGGGACATAATTGGACAAATTAGATGAAGCCCTGTTGTGCTCTTCATCTAACTGTATTGCCTGACCTAAGGAGTGCTTGATTCCAACGTGAGGTGTTGAAGTGAGAATATTTCCCATGCGAGCATCAGAAATCTTCACTGTGCTGAGTGCAGGATATACACAAAAAAGTTGATACTTAGTAAATACCTGTGTTTACAAAGATTTGACATGCTAAAAGAGGTTTTCAAAGGAGGAGTTCCAGGGCATTCCTGCATAAAAATTCCAAACCACCTAGAAGGACAAGAGCAGCAGGTAGATGGGAACACCATCACCTGGAAGTTCCCTTCCAAGTCACTCACCATCCTGACTTGGAAAAATATCGATGTTCCTTCACTGTCACTGGGTCAAAATCCTGGAACTCCCTCCCTTATAGCACTGTGGGTATACCTACACTACATGGACTGCAGCTGTTCAAGAAGGCAGCTCACCACCACCTTCTCAAGGGAAATTAGGAATGGGCAATAAATGCTGTCCCAGCCAGCGAAGCCCACATCTTGTGAATGAATAAAAGGAAAGTTTTTCTTCATATCCCCCATGCATCTCTTTCCCAAAACCTCATATCTGTGTTCTCGAGTCCTTGTGCCATCAGCTAATGGGAACAGCTTTTCTTTGTCTACCTTATCTATAACCTGATCTATGATCCTACAGTTTTAGATTAGAGATAGATTTACACCATTAGATTACCAAATTGCTGACCCATACTCGCTGGGAGTGTACGATTGCAGATTCACCCCTTGTAGTGCCATGTAAAAGGGCTATGGATAAGCATTGGAAAATTAAATACTTATAAAGCCACAAAGAAATAGTAAGAGAATGCAATTAGATTAGACAGGTATGGTTGAGGAGCTAGCAGTGACACAGGTAGGGCTGAAACACCAGATGTGGATGTAATTTCAACCATTTATACAGCCAGTTTACAATCCCTTTCTGCCAGCTGTTGTCCTAACTCTAGTCTCAGTAAATGGCCACAAGCAAAATGCAATATCAAATGGATATTAAGCTATTGAAATGTTTCAATGCAAATATTACTTAGTCTTGGGTTTGCTTACAGCTAGACCGTTACCACCTGCCCTAGGGAAAATCACGGTAAGAGCCTAGAGCTGCAATAGGAGAGAAGTGAATTCATAGACTTGGAAAAATTCATCAATTGTGTCTAACTGACACATAACCAGTTTGTCACTGAGACTTAATGTACATTTTCTTTTAACGGAGAATGTGGATTGAGTTATACTCAGTTCATGAAATTTCATTAACCAGCACTTTTAGAATGTGCAACTTAATGTATTTTTAAAGATGCTAATATTTTGGGAATGAACTGGAACCTCCAGTGCATGTGGCTTAATCGAGTTCGAAGATCAAGGTGGAAATGAAAGCGTCCGTTTTGAGAAAGGATAATTGACTTGGAGATTGGTTCTGAGACCAAATTGATTCAGTGGCTCCTCAACCATGTGAAATGTCCAGGGAGAAGTTTAAAATTCAGCCTTTTGTTAAAGATACAGGACTTCACGGTATCACTTTCCCACTGCCCATTCCCCCAGCCCACTCCTTCTCAAGGCTGTGCATCATCCCACAAATCTAGTAACTTGCCTCTGCCTCTCTCAGTCTGTAACCAACTCTTTGGAGCCATGCAAATATGACTCATGAGACCCTGGCCGATGCACTGCATCCTTTCTGATACACAAGTGCCAGCTTGCCCGCTGCAATACAATGTGCTTTTTTGCACATTTTTCAAGGAAACTCCTTTATGTCCCAAAGATTCTGTAGCAGAAATGTATTTGAAGTAACCACAATTCAGTGCGATATTTCTTGGATGACTGGAGGATCAACAGTGCATATCTGACCAAAAAGACACTGCCCCATTTCAATGTAAATTGGGAGCCTAGGAGCAGTGGTGGGGGCCGGTCGAGAGGCAGATGGAGTGAAACCGTCCCAGTGCATGTCCATTTGCTGCTGATGGTCAAGATTTGAAAATCTTGAGCTTTTAGATGAGCTCCTGACCCACACGACAGCCTGCCTGAGAGAGCATTCACATGTGATCAGTAACTGATAAGGTGGTGCTGCCAAAATCACCATAAGATGTTGTATTTATGCCCCAGTATTATTTAACACCGGTTTTGTTTGGCGGTCCCTCTTTGGTGAGCATTATGATTAGCCCTCCTTTCCTGTGTTTGTAGCCTGGCAGAGAGCATACCAGCTATAATTCCTACCATTACCCTCAGAAGCTGTCACCAACACAGCTACATACACCCAGTTAATTTGGCCTACACTCCCTTTTCCACACTCATGATGGCCGGGCATCATATCTAAGTACCTTCTACCACTCCCACCCCTGCCATTCCATGCCCCACAGCCATGTGACATGCTGGGAGAGGCAACCTACCAGAGTAAAAGACATTCCTGATAAGGAAATAAAACTCTGAAAAATGTCTCTCTGACCCTGTCTCTGGTGTTCTGGAAGTCATATCGATAAAATGCCACCTTCCAAGTCACTTATCTCATATATGATGTGATCCTGTCCCTAGGCAGGAACCAGTCCAGCTCCCCGGTTAAGGTGTGCAGAGTCAGTGTCTACCACGACAGCAATAATGAGAAAATAAGATTTGCCTCATGACCAGCCTGTTGCTGGTATTGTGTAATTTAAACCCGTGTCCCCTATTTGTTAAACTGGAATAATCCATCAATAGGGACATTATCCAGCCCTTTCATTACTTTATAAACCCCTGTTAGCCCACTCCTGAGTCCAGGCTGCTCAAACATAAATAGACCCTGAGTAACTAAGGTTAGAATCACTCTGACTGTCACCACCACTGTCACATTGTCATAAAGGAAACTGATTTTATAACATTAAATATTCAAAATTAGAAAGCAGAATAACCTCAAATATTTGCCGCATTACATTTATGATGGAAATAATTCATGGTTATGACTGTTGTGTAGTCACGGTGGTGGTTTTCAAATTATCATTTTCACCTTAGTTAACCTGGTGGAGTTTATGATAATGTTGTAATGTTGATATAGCATGCTGGGGGATAGTAAATTGGATTTGGGGAGCATATATCATGTTTAAGTGGATACATCCCTTTTAATCGAAATGGAATCTCGCAAATCAGGCCCCACAAAAATTGATAATATATTATTTATGTTGTGTCTGGTGAGGTGAGGTTGACTGCCCTTGACATCAAGGCTGCATTTGACATCAAGGAGCTCTAGCAAAACTGGAGTCAATAGGAATCAGAGGGAAAACTCTCCACTGGTTGGAGTCATACCTAACACAAATGAAGGTTGTTGTGGTTATTGGCGGTCAGTCATCTCTGTCCCAGGACATAACTGCAGGAGTTCCTCAGGGTAGTGTCCGAGGCCCAACCATCTTCAGCTGCTTCATCAATGACCTTCCTTCCATCATAAGGTCAGAAGTGGAAATGTTCACTGATGATTGCACCATGTTCAGCACCATTCACGACTCCTCAGATACTGAAGCAGTCCATGTCCAAATGCAACAAGACCTAGACAATATCCAGACTTGGGCTGACAAGTGGCAAGTAACATTTGTGCCACACAATTGTCAGGCAATGACCATCTCCAACAAGAGAGAATCCAGCCATTGCCCCTTGACATTCAATGGCATTACCATCGCTGAATGCCTGACCATCAACATCCTGGGGATTACCATTGACCAGCAACTGAACTGGTCTGGCCATATAAATACTGTGGCTACAAGAGCAGGTCAGAGGCTAGGAATCCTGTGGTGAGTAACTCACCTCCTGACTCCCCAAAGCCTGTCCGCCACCTACAAGGCACAAGTCAGGAGTGTGACGGAATACTCCCCACTTCCATGGATGAGTGCAGCTCCAACAACATTCCAGAAGCTTGACCACGTCCAGGACAAAGCAGCCCACTTGATTGACACCCCATCCACAAACATTCATTCCCTCCACCACTGACACACAGTAGCAGCAGTGTGTACCATCTACAAGATGCATTGTAGGAATTCACCAAGGCTCCTTTGACAGCGCCTTCCAAACCCACAACCATGAGCATCTAGAAGGACAAGGGCAGCAGATAGATGGAAACACCGCCACCTGGGAGTTCTCCTCCAAGCCACTCACCATATGGAAATATATCGCTGTTTCTTCAGTGTTGGTGAGTCAAAATCCTGGAACTCCTCTCCTAACAGCACTGTGGGTGTACCTACACAACATGGACTGCAGCAATTCAAGAAGGCAGCTCACCACCACTTTCTCAAGGGCAACAAGAGATGGGCAATAAATGCTGGCCCAGCCAGCAAAGCCCACATCCTGTGAGTTAACAATAAAAAAAGGATCAATTGTCAATTCTGAGAGGCTGGAGGATTACAAGCCTATATCTGAACACATAAGGCATGCATTATGAGGAATTTGCCATTTGCACAGTCATATTTATAGTAGTCACTTGATTCTGTTGGAAATATCTGTGACTTGGAGTGCAAGAGTATCCACTAGCTACTTCAGGGAGGAATTATTGTCTATACTGAAGCCTAACATGAAGCGCATGGTCGCTCCAAAGACTTCAGCACCAGCTTATGCCATCATACCTGGCTCTGGCCTTCTGACTGATTGAGATACCCTACCCTCTGTGAAATAGGTGGTCTTGTAACTCAGTGGTTAACATTCCTGCCTCTGAGCCAGAAGCTCTGGCTTGGAGTCCCACCCCAGAACTTGATGGCCAAGGAGATGTGTTCATAATGCAGCCAAACAGGTTGAGTATCAACTTGTAAACCCTTCCAACAGACACCAATGGCAGGCGGTAAGAGTGAGAGAGATTTCTGGTCAGGCATGTGCTAAATACAAACAAGGAGTGGGAGTAGACCATTCATCCCCTCAAGTCTGCTCCACCAATTAATAAAATCATGGCTGATCTGATAGTAACCTCAAATCTGCATCCCGCCTACCGCTAATAACCTATCGCCCCCTTGCATACCAAGAATCTATCCACCTCTGCCTTAAAAATATTCAAAGACTCTGCTTCTACCACCTTTTCAGGAAGAGAGTTCCAAAGACTCACAACCCTCTGAGAGAAAAAAATTTGCTTCATCTCTGTTTTAAATGGGTGACCCCATATTTTTAAACACTGACCCCTATTTCTAGATTCTCCCACAAGAGGAAACATCCTCTCCCTGTCAAGACCTCTCAGGATCTTATATGTTTCAATCAAGTCGCCTCTTACTCTTCTAAAGTCTGATGGATACAAGTCTAGTCTGTCCAACCTTTCCTTATAAGATAACCTACCCATTCCAGGTATTAGCCTGGTAAACCTTCTCTGAACTGCTTCTAACGCATTTACGTCCTTCCTTAAATAAGGTGACCAGTACTGTATGCAATACTCCAAATGTGATCTCACTAGTGCTCTGTATAACCTCTGTATTTTTGTATTCAGTTCCCTTCACGATAAATGATAACATTCTATTAGCTTTCGTAATCACTTGCTGTGCCTGCATACTAACCTTTTGTGATTCATGCACAAGGACACCCAGATCCCTCTGAATTTAGATAGTATGCCTCTCTTTCATTCTCCCTGCCAAAATGGACAATTTCATATTTTCCAACATTAAAGTCCATTTGCCAGATCTTTGCCCCCTCACTTAACCTATCTATATCTTTTGTCCTCTTCACAGCTCACTTTCCTACCTATCTTTGTGTCATCAGCAAATTTGGCAACCACCCCATCCATCCCTTCATCCAAGTAATTTATATAAATTGTAAATAGTTGAGGTCCCAGCACTGATCCCTGTGGCACACCACTTGTTACACCTCGTCAGCCTGAAAAAGACCCATTTATGCCTGCTCTCTGCTTCCTGTTAGCCAGCCAATCTTCTATCCATGCCAATATGTTACCTACTATACCATGAGATTTTATTTCCCACAGTAACCTTTAATGTGGCACTCTATCAAATGCCTTCTGGAAATCTAAATATAGTACATCCACCAGTTTCCCTTTATCCACGGCACATGTTACTTCCTCAAAGAACTCCAATAAGTTGGTGAAATACAATTCCTCTTTCATAAAACCATGTGATGGAAAGAATTTTTGAGCCTCCATCACCATCTATAGCTCCAGACCACAACATGCACGTAAACGTGTTTGTTACTACAGCGGCTCGGACTCCGAGTGACCAGCAACACACCGCCACTGTCTCTCGTTCATGCTCCCAAAGAGATTCAGGCATGTCATGAGTGGGTGACTGTGCAATTAGAATAAACTCCCACACTTTTCGAACATTGAAATTTATATTTAATCATGAACATTGAAGTACTCCATCTTGAACATCTTAGAAACAATATACTTCGTCTCAATGAGAAAAGATGCTTAGGTCAGGGCTCAGAGGTGTCATCTTTGGATTCTTGTTTCATTTGTGTCCTTCAAAAAGCTAACATTTTTGAAATTCCATATCGATGATAATGTTATACTCTGGCTGAATGTCATTTCATCTATTTCAGTGGTATGCCTTATCTTATATAAATCACCGCTAAGTGCAACAATTTAAATGATTTATGCTCAAAATTTTGCTTGTGGGAAAATGATATAGTGTGTTGAATGCTTTTCAGTGACACTGGAGTAACATATCCATCTTGCACAGGTAGTTATTTCCCCGATATGATTCATACACAAATGCCAAGCAGTGGACGCACCATGGAAACTGTGTCACAACAATGAATAAACAACTAAATAAAAACAATAGGGCAGAAAAGGGTCACAGAGCTTGTCTCAGTATTACTTCACTGGTCATCATTGATGGAGCTCTTTCCTATTCAACGTCACTTCTGCTTTCTATTGTTAGATCATTTTTTTTTTCTCTTGTATATCTCTCCATTCTCTCTGCGTCTGAGGGCACTGATGCATCACTGGGTTGCTGCTTCCAACGTGCACCTCACCCAACTGAAATGTGAGTTTGAGCATCGAGTTCAGGAGCTAATTTGCACCGAGAGTTATGGCAGCCAAGCCTCATTCTACCCTCAACAACAACAACTTGCATTTGCATAGCACCATTAATTAGGGTTGCCAGCTAGGATTAAATGTATTCCTCGAGGTTTCATCACAAGACTTGCACCCCGCCCCCCCGCCCCACCATTAGTCAGCCAACACATCCACCCTTATGACACACTGCCTTCCTACGCCAATTGGAAAGCAAAAAGATTCATTACCCAATTGGATGATCCTTAATCATCAGCCAAACAGTCTTTTTTCTTCCATTTTCAATATTTTTATATCTGGTAAAGAGAATGTTCAAAGAAAATGGCAAAAAGAAACCATCTTTTTTTAATATCCCAATGATTTTTCTCCAGGGTTGCACACAGCAGTGTCCTGGGGATCAATCTTCAATTCCTGGAGACTCCAGACCAGTCCTGGAGGGTAGGCAAACCTATCTTTGGCGTGGGAAGCATCCCAAGGCTTCGCATGAAAACTATTAAATCAAATTTGACATCGAGCCACTTAAGAAGATATTAGGTCAAATAACTAAAAATGTGGTCAAAGAGGTAGGTTTGAAGGAGTGTTTTAAAGGAAGAAAGTGAAGTAGAGAGATAGAGAGGTGTAGGAAGGGTATTCCAGAGCTTAGGGCCTAGGCAACTGAAGGCACGGTCACTAATGGCGGTGTGATTAAAATCAAGGATGCACAAGAGGCCAGAATTAGAGGAGCGCAGAGACCTTGGGGTCTTCGTAGTGGGGGTTAGTTATGGAGCTGAAGGAGATTACAGATCAGGAGGGGCGAGACAATGGAGAGATCTGAAAATGACAATGAAAATTTTAAAATTGAGGCATTGTTTATGCAGGAGCAAATGTCAGTCAGTGAGCACGGGCGATGTGTGAACTTGACCAGGTGGAAGTAAGGACAAGGGGAGCAGAGTTTTGCATGATCCCAAGTTTACGGAGGATCATATGCAGGATGCCGGCCAGGGGCGCATTGGAATAGTCAAATCGGGAGGTAACAAAGATGTAGATGAGGGTCTCAGCACCAGAAGAGCTGAGACAGGGACAAAGTTGTGTGATGTTATGGAGATTGAAGTAGGTAATCTTAGTGACAACGCAGATATGCAATTGGAAGCTTACCTTGGGGTCAGTACATCACAGCCTGGCTCAGACAATTGTCAGGGACAGGGATGGACTTGGTAACTAGGGAACAGAGATCATGGCATGACCAAGGGTAATAGCTTCAGTCTTCCCAATATTTAGGTGGAGGAAATTTCTGTTCCTCCAGGACTGGATGTCAGACAAACAATCTGAGAAGCAATTTAGAGACTGTGCGGGGGCCGAGAGAGGTGGTGGTGAGGTAGAGCTGGGTGTCATCAGTGTACATGTGGGAATTAGCATTGTGTTTTCAGCTGATGTCACTGAGGGGCTGCATGTAAATGAGCAAAAACTGGAGGTCAAGGATAAATCCTGGGAAACACCAGAGGTAACAGTTCAAGAGTGGGAACAGAAGCCATTGATGGGGATTCTCTGCTGAAGACTGGGGAGATAAGAATGGAACCAGGTGAGAGCAGTCCCATCTGACTGGATGATGGTGGAGAGGTGTTGGAGGAGGATGATGTGATCTATCGTATCACAGGCTGCAGACAAGTTGAGAAGGACAAGTAGGGCAAGTTTACCTTTGCCACAGTCACATAGGATGCCATTTGTGAGGGTGATAAAAGCCATTTTGGTACTGTGGCAGGGATGGGAACTGGATTAGAGGGATGCAAACATGGATATCCAGGAAAGATGGGAACAGATTTTGGAGGCAACAATGTTTTCAATGACTTTGGAGAGGAAAGAGAGGTTTGAGATGGGATGGTAGTTCTCAAGGTTAGAAAGGCCAAGGGTTAGATTTTTTGAGGAGAGGGGTGATGATGGCAGATTTGAAGGAGAGGAGGACTGTACCTGAGGAGAGAGAACCATTAATAATATTTGCTAACACAGGGGCTAGGGAAGGAATTTGAATGTTCAGCAAGTTAGTGAGAATAGGGTTGAGGGAGCAAGAGGTGGGTTTTACTTTATCTTCAGGCAATTGTATTTCCAGCTAATGGTAACTGCATATCGACTAACATATTCAAGGGTTGTTAGCCTGGTCTGCATGGCAAAGCCTTTCACTGGGTAAATGCTTTGAACCATCAAAGAAACCAGTTTTGGATCCAACTGATTAATTTGTTATTAAATTCATGAGTCAGAGGTTTCCTACAAAGCTTCTTAATTGAAACTTCATCATGCTTCCTGGAAATCTAAACAAATGGGATCCATCAGCTAGATCTCGTGCATCAATGAGTTATCTCCATAAAGAGTTTTATACTTGGGGGATTAGATCCACCACTTTTCAATTTCTCCTGACTTGCTTTGCACTTTGGGATAGAATTGTGCTCTTTATAATTTGTCAGGTGGAGTTGGGAGTGGGAAGAAGGTCTCATCTCCTCCAACATTACATATTGTGCTAGGCCTTCCACTCAACCTTCTGTTGTGTCAATGAAAATGTGTCTTTCTGGCTTCAATTAGTTAGTTGATTTTTTTATTATTTATTCATTCATGAGATGTGGGCTTCACTGGCTGGGCCAGCATTTATTGCCCATCCCTCATTGCCCTTGAGAAGGTGTTGGTGAGCTGCCTTCTTGAACTGCTGCAGTCCATGTGGTGTATAAGTCACCTTCAGCCTAAGGTCACCAGCTCTCCATGATACAGGACACCACCTTGCCATTTTCAGACAGAACTGGCTGCAGTGTGATCCTTCACGGCACTCGATGTTCACCTGTCAGCCCATTACTAGTGATCCTTATCCTTTAAAATGGAGTGGGCTTACCATTGGCAGATGCAGGGACTGTGGCCTGCTGCTCATCCATCCGATAGTAAAAATCTATTGCACGTGTTTCTTCCTCAATAGGTTATGATACTGAAGTGAGGGAAGAGTGATAACCGATTTATTTTTCATTGTGTCTCCTGCCAACACAGGATGGCTGCCGATACCTGTCCGTGCATGCGCAGGAGCCAATGACGTAATTTGCAGGAGACACAGTGCCGATTGGATTTTATTCAGATCCTGAAGCCGTCCACCCAGTTTCTGAGCCCTGCAGTGGGTGGGCAGTCAGGGCGTGGCCTCCCCACAGTTTCTGGGGATTGGGATGGGGAGGGAGGGGAGGTTTCTGATCCACCTGGTGATGGCTGCAGTTATAAAGAGACAGCTACCCTTCAGTAAAAGTTGTTAACTTGATGCTGCCAGTGCTGTGATATTTGCTCTTCCAGTTTTGATGGCCGTGTTACGTGCCCTGATGAACATTGTCGACTCTAAAGGTGGCGGCCATGCATACAACTGTGCATCAATGGCATTGGCAGCAAATGCAGCCTTCATTTTTTATTTTTTATTGCCAATGCCTTTTCCCTCTCTCTCAGCCTGCAGCCTTGCTTGCTTTGACATAAAAATATGCACTGCGGCGAAACTTATACAGTATCTCAACCATTTAGTAATTAGGATGGTCATCAATTTCCTGCAGCTTTATGAATTACGTTTTGAATTCCAGAAACGTATTTTACATAGAAGAATGTGTCTAAACATTAAGTTTGTCACAGTCCAGTAGACAAGTGTGTCCGACTCATTGGCCTGTTTTTCATACCTCACGGCTATACGCCATTTGACTTAAAGTAAACGTATACATCCGTTATAGATTTCAAGCAGTTTTTATGTACTTCAATGACTTGTGGATGTTCAAAGCTTGTGATTTACAAATGAACAAGGCTCCTGAGAGCTTTATTTCCCAGCTGTGAATGGAATGGTTTCCTTGCATGGTCCATTGACTTAATGATTGTCAGCAAGAAGCACATAACTGATTGTCTGTTGCTGGTGAATTGTAAGTGAACTTGCCTCCATGGTTAAAAATCAAAAGCTACTAACAGTCCAACTCTAAAGCAAAAGGACAAGGCTGGTGAAAAACTGAAGAACCAATTATAAGAAGCGATAGCTGGATTTGAGAGACTGCATAGTGAAGACGATGGCCTTCCAACCCCAGAAGAGGTGTTCAAAGCCTATCCAGAGTGATGTGATAGGAGCCAGCTCCTCCTACTGCCTGTTGGATTCTCCGTGACATGATTTGGGTCAATTAAGATGCAGCTCTGAGTAAAGAGAGTTCACAACACAACACAACACAAATCTGTTATTAAGTTAGCAATCTCAGAGAGCACAAGGTGGCTGATGTGGGAAATGCAACCAATATCATACCAGAGGGTATGATATTCTAGTACATTGCTGGGACAGAACAGCAGCTTTATTCTATGCTATAATAATAATGTTGTTGGAAGAGTCACAGAAACCAAGGAGAAACAGCTGTTTTTCTGGGTTTTCTAAAGCTGTTTCACACAGTTACTACAGACGAGAACATTTACCCTCTATCTTTCGATGATGGTTTCTGCTCTTTTAGGAGGGGAATGGAGGAGAGGTCCACTTTGCTTAGCTTGTGTTAGCAATGATTGCTGCTATGCCATTTATTGCACTGCTGGGTGCAGTGCCTTACCCATACTTTGATGGAGCCATTGATACTGGAAAAGATGTACGACCAACCAACACACTCACACTGGCTTTGTTGCATGACCAAGCAACGTATTCACGCTGGAGCTACTGCAAAACCCAACCGAGGCATTCCCATTGGTATTGAAAGAGTTCACAAGGCAAACTGTACTTAATGTTTAGCAAAAATCATGTTTAGATAAAAACCAAATAATATAAATCACAGAAATGGGCCTGATAATGCCTGTTGCACTGAGTAACACATTAATGAAATTTGAATTTGTTGTATGCAGTATATCCGTCTGCCAGTGTCTCTCTCTCTTTTACTCATTCTTTCTCTTGTGTCACTCAGTAATGCCAGTTCTTTCCCAGGGTAGCTAGATTAGCTTCAGCAGAAGATTATTGATTGAACAAAGGGATTAATGCACTGTTGACTTTTGTTGCCTCTGGGGGGGGCTGTCAAAGACTTTAGTCAGGTTTCTCTGGTCCTGCCAGCGGTGGGCATCATTGCAGGCGGGACGGGAACATTTGGAGAGCAGCTAAAAGTCAGTTGACTGGAAAATCCCACCCTTTATTTCCATCCACTAGAAGGACTACCTTTGAAAGAGCACAGAAAATAAATCCATTAGAGTTTACTCCTTCCATTCACCGCTTGGCTCCAGGCTCCCTTTAGTTGTGATGGTTCATCACACATTTGTGTGCTAACACAAACTAGTTTGAGGCACCCTGCTGCTTTGTCAGCCAAACCATACATTACTGTTCTGACTGACAAATGTCCTAGTGTGTGGTCTTGTGGATTCTTTTAATTAGATTCAGACCAACAGAGAAAACAAATAGGTAAGTTTTAATTAATACCAATGCAAAGTACTTAGCAGCATAAAAATTAAACCTCATGGAATTGATGGCAAATTAGTGATTTCATTTCAAGATTGGTTAGGTGGTACAAGGCATAGACTAAGGATAATGGGTATGTAACTAGTGATATTCTGCAAGGATCCGTGCTGGAGCCTCAACGATTCATTATATTTGCTAATGACTTAGTTTCCACAATAGATGGGCCACCTATCCCAGTTTGCTAAGATTGGTGATACAGTAAGTTTTCACTTGGCAGTGTAGAATGTGAACATTGCTGAAAAGAGAGATATGTTGGTGAAGCTTTTCATCTTGCACTCATCAGGATAGTGATGTGATTTATATCATTGTGTTTTTACCTACGCAGGCTGTTTCATGCTGCTACCCTGCAGTAGGTCTTGTGGTGTCATGGTAGGATCCCTACCTCTGGGCCAGAAGCCTTGTGTTCAAGTCCCATGGCAAGACTTTTTGGCCCCAGAAAGAATGTTCATGACGTGGTTCAATGAGCTGATAATCAGTATTTTCCATTAACAGGATGCTACCATCAGCCCAAAAAACATTCCTCCTGTCACACAATTGAGCAACATCATATATGAATTTCAGTTCCAGTATGACGTCAGGTACATAGATTATATTCCCCAGCGATTGGCTGATTGAATCAGGCAGCGTGTTCCTTTGGTTGTTCGTAATAGGCAGAATACAAACTGTACTGAACCAGCCGCACTTGCAAAACTCAAAACAAAATGCCCACTGTTAGAGTGATTCTGTGATTGGACAGCACTTGCTGAGCAACCCTGAGTGTGCTAATAGCTACACTAACAACCAGTTTAAGATAATCGGTCCAGCTCGTAACCTGGCTCATTTACAGATGCTAGAAATGACATACATTCATATGCCTGTTCTCTGCAAACAAAAGGAATATGTTCAAGCCTTGTGTCTTTTTTGAATTATTGGGAAGCCTACGGTTCCACATAGCTTTCTCCATGGCAACACCTTGACCAATCAGAGTCAACTTGCCAACCAATCAGCACTCTTTTCTCCTGTAGTATGAGTTGTTGTGCTTGTTTGAAATTTGGTATTCTTGCAATTGTCCTGATGAGTGCAAGACAAAAAGCGTTAGCAACATGTCTCACTTTTTAGCAGTATATAGTAAGTAGTGCAGACAGGAGCAATAGATTAAGTGAATGGGCAAAACTCTGTCAGATAAATTTCAAAACAGGCAAGTGTGAGCTCATCCATTTAGAACCAAAAAAGGATAAATCCAAGTATTACTTAAATGGTGAAAATCTAGGAACTGTGGAGGTCCAAAGAGGTTTGGAAGTCCATGTACCCGGGTTCCTAAAATGTAGTAGTCAGGTTAAAAAAGATCAAAAATACAAATGGAATGTTAGCTTTTATAACTAGAGGCCTATCATATAGAGGGGAGGATATTTTGTTACTGTTATACAAAACATTGGCTCAACCACATCTGGATGGCTATGTACAGTTCTGGGGACCACACCTTAGAAAGGATTAATTGGCCTTGGAGGGAATGTGGAGCAGATTCACCAGAATGTTCCCATGGCCCCAAGGCTTAGGCTAAGAGTGGAAATTACATAAAGTAGGATTGTATCCCCTGGAGTATAGCGGTGAGTTGATTATTGATTATAGGGTTCTGAAAGGAATTGATAAGAGTAGCGAAAGAGAAATATTTTCTGCTGGTGGAGAGGCTAGGACAAGGGAGCATACAATCAGATCCAGGCTGTTCAAGGGAGAAGTTAGGAAACACTCCATCATACAAAGGGTAGCAGAAGTGTGGAATACGCTCTCACAAAAAGCAGAAAATGTACACTCAGTTAATCATTTTAAATCTGAGATCGATAGATTTGCCCCATCCAAGGGTATCAAGGGATATGGAGAAAGGCAGATAAATAGAGTTACTTTGCAGATCAGCCATGTCCTCATTGAATGATGGAACAGGCTTGAGAGGCTGAATGGCTGACTCCTGTTCCTGTGTTCCTGGATGCTTACAGCTCCATAACAAAAACAGAATTACCTGGAAAAACTCAGCAGGTCTGGCAGCATCGGCGGAGAAGAAAAGAGTTGACGTTTCGAGTCCTCATGACCCTTCGACAGAACTGTTCTGTCGAAGGGTCATGAGGACTCGAAACGTCAACTCTTTTCTTCTCCGCCGATGCTGCCAGACCTGCTGAGTTTTTCCAGGTAATTCTGTTTTTGTTTTGGATTTCCAGCATCCGCAGTTTTTTTGTTTTTATCTCTTTGCTTACAGCTCCATGCCTGCCTGTTCCTAACTTTTTCAAATTTGTTCATGGGACATTGGTGTCACTCTCTATGCCAGTATTTATTGCCTATCTCTAATTGCCCTTGAGCAGGAAGTGAGCCACCCTTTTGAACTGCTGCAGTCCATGTAGTGCAGGTACACACACAGTGTTAGGGAGGGAGTTCCAGCATTTTGACCCAGTGATAGTGAAGGAATGGTGATATACTTCCAAGTCAGGATGGAGAGTGACTTGGGGAGGAACTGGCAGGTGGTGGTGTTCCCATCTATCTGCTGCCCTTGTCCTTCTAAATGATGGAGGTCGCGGCTTTGGAAGGTGCTGTCTAAGGAGCCTTGGTGAGTTGTTGCAATGCATCTTGTAGATGGTACATACTGCTGCCACTGTGTGTCAGTGGTGGATGGGGTGCCAATCATGTGGGCTGCTTTATCCTGGATGGTGTGGAGCTTCTTGAGTGTTGTTGAATCTGCACTTGTGCCCTGTAGGCGGTGGGAAGGCTTTGAGGAGTCAGGAGGTGAGTTATTTGTCACAGGATTCCCAGTCTCTGACCTGCTCTTGTGACACAGTATTTATATGGCTAGTCCGATGATGATGATGATAGATTGAGCAATTGTAATGCCATTGAATGTCAAGAGGCAATGGTTAGACTCTCTTGTTGGAGATGGTCATTGCCTGGAACTAGTAAGGCTTGAGTGTTACTTGCTGCTTATCAGTCTAAGCCTGAATATTGCCCAGGTGTTGCTGCATATGAATATGGACTGCTTCAGTATCTGAGGAGTCACAAATGGTGCTAAACATTGTGCAATCATCAGCAGACATTTCACTTCTGACCTTATGATGGAAGGTCATTGATGAAGCAGCTGAAGATGGTTGGGCCGAGGACACTACCCTGAGGAACTCCTGCAGTGATGTCCTGGGACTGAGATTATTGAACTCCAACAACCACAACCATCTTCCGTTGTGCTAAGTATGACTCCACACAGTGGAGAGTTTTCCCCCTGATTCCCATTGATTCCAGTTTTGCTAGGGGCCCTTGATGCCACACTCAGTCAAATGCTGCCTTGACATCAAGGACAGTCACTCACACCTCACCTCGGGAGTTCAGCTCTTTTATCCATGGTTGAACCAATAGCTGATGAGGTCTGGATCCAAATGACCCTGTTGGAACCCAAATTGAGCATTGATGAGCAGGTTCTTGCTGAGTAGGTGCCATTTGAGTAGACTGACAGGGTGGTAATTGGCCGGGTGGATTGGTCCTGTTTTTTATGGACACGAGTTTTCCTAATTGCTGGGTAGAAGCCTGTGTTGTAGCATTACTGGAACAGTTTGGCTGGGGGTGCAGCTGTTTCTAAAGCACAAGTCTTCAGTAACATTGCTGGACTATTGATAAGGTCCATAGTCTTTGCAGTATTCAGTTCCTTCAGTCGTTTCTTTATATCACATGGAGTGAATCGAATGGGCCAAAGACTGGAATCTGTGCTATTGGGGATGTAGTATAGAGGGTTAATAGCTGTTATGCTACTAGCTAGAGTGCATCATCAACGATGTCAGACGATTTCAGATCACATGTAACTGAACCTGAGGGGAGAAGGTTCTAATGGAGTCCTACTAAAGTCTGTCCCTGTAAATAGTCAATAAATGTTCATTAGTTTACAACATCATTGCTGTCTTCTATCAAAGGCTCCCAGAGCCCAGTCGTAATAATAATACATGGTGGCAGCGGTCTGCAAACCATTTACTCAGGATCTCAGTTGACGCCAATAAAGGCGGGAAAAGTAAAAGCTGCTGGTCTGGCAGACCATGCTCAAGAAGCACCATCAGCAGCAATCAAAGCAACTTTCCTGAGTCCCACAACAGCCGACTAGAAGTACACAGAGGTACAGAGAAAATCTTATCTCTGTCTGAGCCCCTAGACCTTGTGGAGGGTATAGACCAAACTGTGCACTGGAGGAACTGGCATCGTCAATTCAGTCGAGACCAGACTGCCTCTGGACTCCCTCAGAAACCAGATAAGGATCAAGTCAGTGTTCTTTCTTATGTAATTAGCAACTGTGCTGACGAGATTTTAAGAAATCAAGGAATTGATTCTAGAGAAAGCAGCCTCTCTATCCTTTGTGACTCCTGAACTGATGTAACCTACAAGCATAGGGCAGTAACTTGAAGAACATTACATGCCCAGCGACTTCATAAGGATAGAAGAAGGATATTTAGAATGGGAGGCTAATTCACAGAACACTCACATTGCACTACTATACTTGACCAATCACACCTGCTGTTTCCAATAAGTTTCATCCAGTTTTATATTCTCTAATTTTTCCTATGATTATTCAGGAAATTCCTTTTCATTATTATTGGTAAGCACTCAGAGTTAGTGAACGTTTTCATAGTCATAGAGTTCTACAGCACAGAAAGAGGCCCTTCAGCCCATCGTGTCTGAGCCGATCATCAAGCTTCTGTCTACTCTAATCCCATTTTCCAGTACTTGGCCCATGGCCTTGTATGCTATGGCATTTCAGGTGTTCATCTAAATACTTCTTAAATGTCGTGATGGTCCCGCCTATACCATCCTTTCGCACAGTGAGTTCCAGATACTCCCACTCTCTGGGTAAAAAAAGTTTATCCTCAAATCCCCTCTAAACCTCCTACCCCTTAAATCTATGCTCCCAGGTTATTGACCCCTCCACTAAGGGGAAAAGTTTTTCCTATCTACCCATTCTATGTCCCTCATAATTTTTTACACCTCAATCAGGTTCTCCCTCAGCCTTCTCTGCTCTAAGGAAAACAACCCCAACCTTTCTAGTCTCTCTTCATAGCTGAAATTCTCCAGCCCAGGCACCATCCTGGTGAATCTCCTCTGCACTCTCTCCAGTGCAATCACATCCTTCCTATAGTGTGGTGACCAGAACTGCACACAGTACTCCAGAAGTGGCCTAACTAGCACTTTATACAGTTCCATCATAACCTCCTTGCTCTTGTATTCAGTGCCTCGACTAATAAAGCCAAGTATCCCATATGCCTTCTTAACCACCTTATCTACCTGTCCTGCTGCCTTCAAGGATCTATGGACATGCATACCAAGGTCCTTCTGATCCTCTGTACTCCGGGTCCTACCATTCATCGTGTATCCCTTGCCTTGTTAAGTCATCCCAAATTGCATCACCTCACACTTTTCAGGTTTAAATTCCATTTGTCACTGTTCTGCCCATCTGACCAGCCCATCTATATTGTCCTGTAATCTAAGGCTATCCTCCTCGCTATTTACCACACCACCAATTTTCATGTCATCTGTGAACTTACTGATTATACCTCTTATGTTCATGTCTAGATCATTAATGCACACTACAAACAGCAAGGGACCCAGCATCGAACCCTACATTACGCCACTGGACACAGTGAGAAAAACAACCTTCAACCTCTGCCTCCTGCCACTAAGCCAATTTTGGATCCAATTTGTCAAATTGCCCTGGATCCCATGGGCTCTTACCTTCTTGACCAGTTTCCCATGTGAAACATTGTCAAAAACCTTACTGAAATCCATGTAGGCTACATCAACTACACTACCCTCATCTACACACCTAGCCGCCACCTCGAAAAATTCAATCAACTCTGTTAGACATGATCTGCCCCTGACAAAGCCATACTGACTATCCTTGATTAATCCTTACCTCTCCAAGCAGAGATTAATTCTGTCCCTCAGAATTTTTTCCAAAAGTTTCCCTACCACTGATGTTAGACTCAGTGACCTATAGTTCCCTGGTTTATCCCTACCACCCTTCTTGAATAATGGTACCACATTAGCTGCCCTCCAGTCCTCTGGCACCTCTCCTGTGGCCAGAGAGGCTTTGAAAATTAATGTCAGGGCCTCTGCAATCTCCTGCCTTGCCTCCCACAGCAGCCTGGGATACATCTTATCTGGGCCTGGGGATTTATCCACTTTTAAGCCCACTAAACCTCTAATACCTCCTCCATCTCAATGTTAATTTGTTTAAGTATATCACAGACCCCTTCCTGATTTCTATACCTACATCATCCTTCTCTATAGTTAATATAGATGCAAAGTACTCACTTAAAACCTCACCTATGTCTTCTGGCTCCTCACACAGATTGCCACTTTGGTCCCTAATGGGCCCTACTCTTTCCCTGGTTATCCTCTTTGCCTTTAATATACTTATAAAATGCCTTTGGATTTTCCTTTATTTTACCCACCAGTATTTTTTCATGCCCCCTCTTTGCTCTCCTAATTTCTTTTCTAAGTAACCCATTGCACCTTCTATACTCCTCTAGGGCTTCCACTGTTTTGAGCCCTTGGTATCTACCATAAGCTTCCCTTTTTTTCCTTATCCAACCCGGTACATTCTGCAACATCCAGGGTTCTCTGAACTTGTTGGTCCTACCCTTCACCTTCACGGGAACATGTTGGCCCTGCGCTCTCACTATTTCCTTTTTGAATGACTCCCACTGCTCTGATGTAGATTTTCCTACAAGTAGCCGCTCCCAGTCCACTTTGGATAGGTCCTGTTTTACCATATTAAAATTGGCCCTCCCCCAATTCAGAGCCTTTATTTCCAGTACATCTTTATTCTTTTCTATAACTACCTTAAATCTTACTGAGTGATGGTCACTATCACTGAAATGCTCCCCCACTGACGCTTACATTTACATTTGAAAGAAGAATTCACAGAGTTCAATTGGGCTGCCATAAAAGGTGATGTGGATTATAGTGGGGCCTACTACTTGCTCTTTTCTTTACCCAGATGAATGATGTGAGTTCCTAGGGGTTTTGTTAGGAGGCAGGATCTCGAAATTAATCCTCCTGTGTCAAATGGATTGATTGTAAAGTCACAATACTGGTGCATCCAGGAGATATCAAGGTCAAGGACCTTTAATATCCCTCCATATTAAAGTCAGTTGGAAGAAATGGGATACTTCACATTCCATGTGGAAGAGTGAAATCAGTGAAATGAAAATAGGACAAGCTGCCTAAATGGTGAACAATATGCTCTTCCAGACTACTGCCCAAGCACTGAGGACAGGAATTGATACCTCTGAGAATGGCTTGAAATTCAGATCTTAAAATGTAGCCTGGATTTTAAAATAACCTACAGAGTTTTACAGAACAGAAGGAGGCCTTTTGGTCCATTGCATCCAAGCTGGCCAACAAAGAGCCATCCAATTTAATCCTACTTTCCAGTTCTTGCTCTGGAACCTCATGGCTTATAGCACTTCAAGTGCATATCCAAGTATTGTTTAAATGTTATGAGGCTTTCTACCTCTACCAGCCTTTTAGACCGTGAGTTCCAGATCCTACCACCCTCCGGGTGAAACGGTTTCCCCTCAAATCCCCTCTAACTCTTACCCTAAATCTATATCCACTGATTTAATGGATCCTTCAGTCAAAGGAAATTGGGTTTTCCTATCCAAACACAAGGATTTGGGGTCCAAGTAGAGCATTGGCTCCAAACTCACCCATTTGTGATTTTGCATTCAACAATATGGAGAGATGTGAGAAGATGGTGGCGTAGTGGCAATGTCATTGGGCTAGTAATAGAGGCCTGGGCTAATGCTCTGGTGATATGGGCTCAAATCCCACTATAGCAACTGGTGGAATTTAAATTCAATTAACCAAATCTGGAATTGAAAGCTAGTCTCAGTAATGGTGTTCATGAAACTATCATCGACTGTCATAAATCCCGATCTGGTTCACTGATGCCCTTTAGGGAAGGAAATCTGCCATCCTTACCTGGTCTGGCCTACATGTGTCTCCAGACCCACAGCAATGTGGTTAAATATTAAATGCCCTCTGAAATTGTGTGGCAAAGCCACTTAGTTCAAGGGTAATTAGGGATGGGCAACAAATGCTGGCCTTGTCAGCAATGCCCACATCCCATCAAAGAAAAGAAAACTATCAGTCATACTGGAATGTAAAAATGTGCATGAGTAAGGATAGGAGTGGTCCTCTCAGCCAGCACAAGAACAACTTACTGAGGCACAGAAGAATCTCTGCATCTTGCCAGTGATATTTCTGATCTAGGGCTGGGTTCTCCTTCACAATCCTGCTTGAAATGGTGTGGAATAACACCAGAGATAGAGACAACATCACCTACTGCAACTTCACCACACCAACCTCAATTATCCTTTGCCCATCACACCCACAACTAGGCCACTGCTTGCCTTCTCCTTCCTTATCCATGACAAGCAAATGTTAACTGGGAAAGGCAAGACCTGATTTCCAAACCAATTTCCCCCATCCACTTCAGTTACCACCACTTTACAGGACCTCCACCTGGTGTGCACTGGCTTGTGGTGATAATGAAGCAATAACAGGCAGTGGAAGGAAAAGCCCTAGTCGAGGCCTACTCATCCTACCTGATAGTTACTGTGATGAATCTATGGAGCGGATTGGTTTCATCAAGAAACAGTTAAACTTTATTACAAAGACATTTCCAGGGCTTGCATGCTCAATCAGATCTCTCATCGGAAAAGCCCAGCCTCACGGATTGCCCATACTAAGGGAAAGCTGGTCAAAGCCTCCGCAGTAAATCACATGCCTGTGATTGGCAGGAGGGAATGACTATACATCCAGTTACCACGTTTCCTCTCCCTTTAGTTTTTTTTACAATTACTCTTTATAGAAAAACACTTAAACAATCCAACAAACATTTTAATACAATTTCACATGATTATAAATCAAGGCTAGGATTTTCAAGCCGGAAATCAAGGCATACCATGGGTGAGGCAGCACCCCAGCTGGAAGTCCATTGACCGGAAGACCCCAGCAGCAGGTGGGTGCAGAAAATCCCACCCCAAGTCTCTGAGGTGCTCTTCTTATACAGCTAGAGTGGCTTAGCTCTACTACTGGAGGTTTCTGAACAGGATCGACAGGATCTGGAGTCACACTATGAGACACATCATTGGAACTGGGAAGTTCAGGATTTGGCAACTCCTCTGACACACCTGGAATGTCTGTTTTAGTTCAATCAAACACCTCAGAAGTCAACCATTCAATGTTAATCACAGGTTGATCAGTTAATTGTTGGGATGCCTCTGGCATCGGTGTGATCTATGTGCTCACAAATGATTCTATCTCCCACTTGTAGTTGGAAAGGTAATGGACCAGTCTCTGAAACTGTGGCTCCTAGAGCCCAGACACACATTCTGTCACGTTTGGAGGAATGGTACTCTCAGTTGCTTTGGGGGACTTTGTCGATTAGCCTTTCCCTTTTTCCACAGTGTCTATCATGTCCTGCTAGACATTGACATCTCAAAAATGGAACCTTAATTTCCACTTGTTTCACAATTTCAGTCATTTCATTTTTCAAAGACTCAATGGTTCTTAGTATGTTTGAGGCATTCAGTGCTTTTTATTCTAGTTCCATAATCTTCAGTGTTGAACTCACATTTTTTAATCCTATTTCTGTCTTTTCTCTGTTTGCAGCAGAGCTTGTCATTGTTCTTCACTTGGGTTTCACAGTTGGCCAGGTCTCTCTTAGCTTGCTTCAGTTCTGTAATTGTGCTACTCATGGCTCTATTATCTACTCGCAGCTTGGAAAGTTCCACAACTTCAAGGCCTCTTTTGTTTCATTCAGGTGGTTCTTCAGTTCTTCAGTCACTTTCTTGTATCTCTTAGCCTTGTCCTGGACTAGTGAACATTGCTGAGTCTTCTCTGCCGACTGTTTCTTCAGTTTGTTCAGAGTGCCATTACATTCAACTTGCTTCTCGCCATAATTTTCCGGAGGAACAAACTTAGACCTGAGAGATCCTTGTAGCATGTGAAGGCCCTCCATTTTCCTAACTCGCCCCGAGAACCCTTGTTGTGTTTCCTTAGAGGTTCCAGGATTCCATCTGATTTTAAACCAGTCGAGTTTGATCTTCTGTAGCCAATCCCGACCTAAAAGACTGGATCCCTCTCCTTTCACTATTATTAAAGGCAGTTGGGTTGTCTGTTGTTTTTAAGAGACTGAAACAGTGATGATGTCCTTTACTTGAATAGATTTTCCCGTGTAAGCTCTTAACTTAGACGGTTGTCCGCTCCAAGTTTATTGGCTGTCTTCCTTCATTAAGGTACCTGAAACTGTGCTCCCCTACCACCGTAGTTGAGGCACCAGTATCCACTTCCATTGTCAGTGGCTTCTCATTCACTTGTACTGTCACCATAATAGGCTCAGTCTTCACAGCAGTCACATTATATAAAGAGTAACCATCAGGAGCGGCAGCTTCAGCCTTTGCAGTACCCGTTACTTTTATCATGTTTGCTTGCTGTTTTGCAGACTGCTTCAACTTTGTCCAGCATTGCCTAACCATGTGACCCTTCTTATGACAATAATGACATTCTGCCTCTTTGAATTTGGAGGTATCTGCTCCATGGTCACCTCCATATCTATAGCAATTTTGACTTGAAGTTGTTGTTGAAGCGCTCCTGTTCAGCTTCTTAATGTTTTTCACAGTGGATATTGAATCATGCTTTAATTCTGCAGGTCTGGTTTACGTGCCACGCTTGGCGGCAGGTTCCCACCCAACTTGAGGTATGGCAGCATTATCCATGTGTTGCAAAGTCTGCAAGTCCCTCGCAACACTTGCCATGGTGAGGGAGATTTCTAGGGCTCATCTAAACTTGATATCAACCTCGACAAGCAATCGGCGCTGTATGGCGTCCTTGACTCCACATACCAATCGGTCCTGCAGCATATTGTTTAAAACGTCTCTGAAGCCGCAGTATTCTGTTAACTGTTTGAGGCTCACCACATAGTTTGCACTCTCCTGGGGCCTAAACTCTTGGATTGAATTTAAGGCGCTGCATTATCATTGGCTGGAAGTGCATTTTCACTAGGTCCACTAATTCACTATCTGACTTTGAATTGGGCACACTTGGGGCAGTAAGGTTGTGAATCAGGTTATATGTTTTACTGCCACATACACTAAAAAGGATCACTTCCCATTTTTCTTTGGCAGTTATTTCATTTGCTACAAAGTAAAATCCAAGGTGCTGAACATACTAGCTCCAGTCTTCAATATTAGCATCTTATTGATTGATTCTTCCACACAGCGGCGTGAGTAGCTTATTAAAATTCGATTTACTCACAGAAACAGAGTGAGGTGCAGAGTCAAACTTGACCCCATCCTCGTGCACCAGGAGCACACTGGTTTCATCAAGAAACAGTTCAACTTTATTACAGAGACATTTTCAGTGCTTACACACTGGACCAGAATTCTCATTGGAAAAGCCCTGCCCCATGGATTGCCCATGCTGAGAGCTCACTTGTTGGAGCCCACACAGTATATCACATGGCCTGTGATTGACAGGAGGGTGTGACTGTACATCCAATTCCCACTGTTATTTCTCACTGAGCTTTGCATTCCTCAGGGTTTTGCTGGGGGGAATTTGCTGTGAGCCAGCCATGCATTTCCAACAAGCTCTGACCTAAGCAAATGAACTGGGGCCATGGCAGAGTGAGTGAAGAGGCAGAAATCCTGTCCTGCCTTGCTGCTACTCCACTCTGAAAACGTTAATCCAGCTGGTGAAACTGAACCACTGTCCCTGTTAAACAGGATTAATTAAAATTACTTACAATATGTATAAACTACATTCATCTTCACTTTCCCTTGGGAACATTGATCGTATTTTCAAAGGCGAAGTAGGAGCTACTCATTTAAAAGAGATAAATGAATAATGCAATAGCAATTAATATAACATGAGGAATTGATAATCCATGCCCTTTGCCTTTTTGTGATTTGATTGCTTCACCCAATGCTGCTGCCCTGTGATTAGCATTTGAGCTGTGCTGCAGACACAAAGGGATAGTGCAGAGACATCCATCTCTGAGCCAGGGGCAGGAGAGTGGGGAACTGCCCTTCAACATTGTGTTTCAGTCCAAAACTTCAACAAAGAATTTCAGGAGTACCTTCATTAAGATACCTGAAACTGTGCTCCCCTACCACCGTAGTTGAGGCACCAGTATCCACTTCCATTGTCAGTGGCTTCTCATTCACTTGTACTGTCACCATAATAGGCTCAGTCTTCACAAAAGTCACATTATATAAATGACTTCTCCAAATGCAGTTCTCTCTTTCAGACAGTACTACCCACTAAAATGTTGTCTTGTTTCTGGAAGTTAAAACACAAGGTGGCCTCTCCCAACTGCAGCAATGGGTAACTTCTGTGGTAGGGAGCCCTGCAGAAGAGGAGAGTCCCCAGTCTGTAGGGCATTGGTCAACATGCAACAAGGCAGGAGTTGAAATGCTACAGCAACCTCAGCATCTTGTAGGTTAAAGCAAGAACAGCAGAGAGAGTTCATGGAACAGGTTATTAGGTTAGGACCACTCCAACCCTAGTTGAAAGCGTGCATGAAGTCCTCTAAAGCTCAAATGACTCGATAACTCTCACTGAAGTCAATTTTGACTTTGGGTGACATCAGTTCAGCCATCCATTACACATCTTTCAAACGGAAACGAACATTGGAAAAGGTGAATAGGAAAAGACGGACAACTTAAACCCGAGAGCTTCTCGGTCTTTGTGGTTTCCAACGTGTGCTGGGAGGTCTCACCAGCAACATGCTGGGAACATCTGCCATCTCTTATTTGATGCAAAAAGTCTATAAATAATGGGCAATTGCACAGTCCTATGCTTCCAGTCTGATCTAACTCACAGAGGGTCATGGACTGGAGAGAGATAGACAGCATTACCTCCCTAAATCTCTGCCCCACTCTCACTCCGACCTCAGCTCCCTGTTGGAAACACAGAATCATGGAACCAGCCCAATATTTTAAAAAAGTAAGAGAACCTGCAATTGAAGAGGAAGTTGATGGTTGGTGATTATTATGGGTTATAATTTTCCCTATCGATATGAAGGTAAATCTGCTTAATTTGTAAATAAGTTGTTTGAGTCAGAAAACACACATCTTTCCTGAATTAAAAGAGAGCAGAAATTAAAGCTTTCTTTTTGGATTTGCACAGGAATTGTCAGTGCCCCAATATCTTCACTGGTGTAAAGAAACTCCTCACTAGCAAACCTGTTGCTTCTGAATACAACAAACCTCCAATCTCTCTGGCCATGGGTAGGCTAAGAGATCAGACTGCCCTTACAGACCAGCAGTGTGCTTTCGGAATGGATTGTCTCTTGCTCTGACACTCAAACAACAGTGGACAGCAATAGTAATGTCACAATAGTTGTTTATCAACAATACTACACATTAGTCAGGAGGGTTCAAGGGAAACGGGAGCCAGGGCATATCATAGTTCAAATGGAAAGGTCCCTCAATTTCACTGTGGATTTACTTAGAGTGAGCTGAGGGAGAGGCAATTGTGTTTGTGCTTCATGAAGTGAATGGTTCATTTTTAAAGTCTGTAGGGTGCCTGAACTATAACCCACTTATTCATCTAACTTTCCAAAATTGAGAAACTACAATTTATTCTATAGTGGAGCATTTCAATTTAGATTGTTTAGCAGAGTATTGGCTCTGACAGATAATTTAATTGAAATAAAGGAAATGTTGAGAGAGAATCATTTCCAGTTCATTTAGTTTTTTTTGAAAGTGATGGAAGGAAATTATCATTAAATACCCAGCCTCAGAAAGGAGCTTGCACCAACCTCCGTCACCAGGCCCAGGAAATTTGGATTCTTACGTATTTAGTTGGTGATCATTTCTCCGCAGTAAAGATTTGGAAAAAAAAATACATTTAAATATTGAGTTTTTAAAGCAATAATCTATACAAATTCACAAAAGGGTATGCGATAAAAGATAATTCAAATTCAAATTTTACCAAGGAGTGAAATGCATAAGGAATTTGGTAGCATGTTTTGGTAACTGACATACACCTCACATCATTGTACTTGGAAATCTCTGATCCCCAACATGCAGCCATGGCTGCTTCTCTTCCAGCTGTGAACACAGTTAAGAAAGACTGAGACACAGACAATCAGTCAGATCTTCACTTGTGAAGGCAAAAATTGATAAGGTTTAGAAGCACAGTGTGCAGGAGGATAATTAAGAGTGACCTCACAATGATACGGGAAGCACAGCATATTTAATATTTAATATTATTATACTACAAAAACCAGTGCCATAGCATTTCTGGCTGTATTTTCGTGGCTGCTAGGCAGGAGGTATAGCTGTGAGATACAAATAAGGCCACACCATTAAGATAGGGACGACCTCCGCAACCCCAGTCCATTCTCAGCTCCTCTAAATAATTGGGACCCCATTGAAAGTGATAATGCCCACAGATTATAATAGGAGAGCTACATTCTTAGTTGACCATTTTTAAAGTGCAATTTTTGTTTTGCATGTCTTCACACACATTTTTTGTCCCTTTGGGGAGATGGTAGAAGGATTCCTGGGCTGATCATCAACCCATTGAAACATTGTCATGAACACTCCCTCTATAACCACCAAGTCTTGAGCTGAATTTTATGCTCCGAGATTGGGAGCATTTCCCACTTTGTGGAACATATTATGGAGCGTGATGACATCAGGTGTTGTTTACGACATCTTCACATTAGTTTCCAATAGTCCGGCAGGTGGGCAGGTCGCAAAGTCGGGAACACGCCCACGTTATTTAAATATCAATTTAAAAGGCAATTCAGCTAATTCTCTACCCATCTCGCTGCAATAATACGGTCAGAACGCAATGATACGCCTTCAATTTCTGACTGGTGGGGCTCTGTTTTTTAAAGGGCAAGCTTGTTTGAGTGGGTTTTAAAATGGCAGCTGAGAGAAGGGTCTCAGCTTTGCAGTTCAAATTCTATTGACAATAAGGATTGCTCGCTTGAGTGGACAGAGGAAACTTTTGGACATTTTTCATGAGGAAACTCTCCTTTTTGTTTTATTCATTCACGCGATGTGGGCTTCGCTGGCTGGGCTAGCATTTATTGCCCATCACTAATTGCCCTTGAGAAGGTGGTGGTGAGCTGTCTTCTTGAGCCGCTACAGTCTATGTGGTGTAGGTGCACCCACAGTGACGTTAGGAAGGGAGTTCCAGGATTTTGATCCAGCGACAGTGAAGGAATGGCGATATATTTCCAAGTCAGGATGGTGAGTGACTTGGAGGGGAACTTCCAGGTGGTGGTGTTCCCATGTATCTGCTGCCCTTGTCCTTCTAGGTGGTAGTGGTCGTGGGTTTGGAAGGTTCTGTCGAAGGAGCCTTGGTGAATTCCTGCAGTGCATCTGGTAGATGGTACACACAGCACAGGAGGAGGAGGAATGAAGAGGGAGAGGAAGAAGGGAACACAGGGAGGCTCAGGATGCTGTGGTTCCTCAGGAAAGGGACAGAGCAGCACTAGACCCTGAAGTACAGGAAGAACCCAGAAACTCTCAGTTGAGGCGCAGACCAACTTATGCCGCCCCACTGGTATATAGGCAGATATTTAACTGACAACTGGCAACTGACCTCATGAGGTCATTGAACCTTTTGTGGCACTGGGGCCAAGTCCTCCTCACCAACTCAACAGTGTTGACCTTGTTGGCCACTTCCTCCCACACAGCACGGATCTGCCTGGGCTTCCTCCTCTTACCTGCATTCAGCATGAGCTAGTGATATATGTCATATACTGCACGCAGGAGGGATGGATCTGGGGACCGCTTTGCCCCTTTTTGAACGTCTCTGCTCGCTCTGATGGAGCAGTCATTTATGCATGGAAATATGTAACAAATGTACAACTCCTCAATGACATAAGGTGGGAGACTTGCTGATTTTTAAAACTTCTGCCACCTATGAGGATTGACATGGTTGGCAGAGATTAGCTAAAATGTAAAATAAAAACAGGAAGTGCTGGAAAAACTCAGCAGGTCTGGCAGCACTTATGGAGAGAGAAACAGAGTTAACATTTCTAGTCCATATGACTTCTTCAAAGCTGAAGAGAGGTAAAAACATGATGGATTTTATATTTTTGAAGAGATGGGGTAGAGCAGGTGGAGCAAAATAGAAAGTCAAGGATAGGTGGGAGCTCAGGAGAGATTCACAAAGATGTCATGGACACAAGACAAAGGGAGTAATAATGATAGTGTTAAAGACTAAGGCAGGTGCTAATGGTGGCATAAAGGTCAGATGGCAGAATGTGTTAATAGCAGAACAAGGGTCAGCGCCCTCTGAAAGCAAAACATACTTGCCCCGTGGAGGACAGAGTTCATGGGCTGAAGTTGTTGAACTCAATGTTAAGTCCAGAAGGCTGTAAAGTGCCTAATTGGAAGCTGGAGGAACAGCTCCTTATCTTCCAATCAGGCACTTTACATTCTTCTGGATTTAACATTGAGTTCAACAACTTCAGACCATGAACTCGGTCCTCCATGTTGATGTTTCTTTGTCAGCACCCTCCCTCCATAGGGCCAGTCTATAACTTGATCTTATGTTTTGCTTTCAGGGGACGCTGACCCTTGTTCTGTTATTAACACATTCTGCCATCTGACTTTTATGCCACAATTAGCACCTATACACAAGTATATGAATTAGAAGCAGGGGTAGGCCACTCAGCCCCTTAATCCTGCTCCGCCATTCAATAAGTTCGTGGCTGATCTGACTGTAACCTCAACCCCACATTCCTGCCTACCCCCAATAACCTTTCACCCCATTGTTAATCAAGAATCTATCTAGCTCTGCCTTAAAAATACTCAAAATGATTCTGCTTCCATTGCCTTTCAAGGAAGAGAGTTCCAGAGACTCACAACCCTCTGAGAGAAAAAATATCTCCTCGTCTCTGTCTCAAATGAATAGCCCCTTATTTTTAAACAGTGATCCCTAGCTCTAGCTTCTCTCACAAGAGGAAACATCTTTTCCACATCCACCCTGTCAAGACCCCTCAGAATCTTAAAGGTTTTGATCAAGTCGCCTCTTAGTCTTCTAAACTCCACTGGAGACAAGTCTAAGCTGTTCAATCTTGCCTCATAAGACAACCCACGCATTGCTGGTATTAGTCTCGTAACCTTCTCTGAACTACTTCTAATGTATTTACGTCTTTCTTTAAGTAAGGAGACCAGTACACAGTACTCCAGATATGGTCTCACCTGTGCCCTGTACAAATGAAGCATAACCTTCCTACTTTTGTATTCAATTCCCCTCACAATAAATGATAACATTCTATTAGATTTCCTAATTACTTGCTGTACCTGCTTACTGACCTTTTGTGATTAATGCACTAGGACACTCAGGTCTCCCTAAATCTCAGAGCCCCACAATTACCATTTAGATAATAAGCTTTTTTATTCTTCCTGCTAAAATGGACAATTTCACATTTTCTCACATTGTACTCCATTTTCTAGATCTTTGCCCACTCACTTAGCCTATCTATGTCTCTTTGTAGCCCCCTTATGTCCCCTTCACAATTTATTTTCCTACCTATCTTTGTATTGACAGCAAATTTAGCAACAATGCCTTTGGTCCCTTCATCCAAGTCATTTATATAAATTGTAAAAAGTTAAGGCCCCAGCACTGATCCCTGTGGCACACCATTCGTCATAACCTGCCAATCAAAAAGGACTCATTTGTGCCAACTCTCTGCTTCTTGTTGGCTAGCCAATCTCCTATCCACGCCAATACGTTACCTCCTAAACCATAAGCTTTTATTTTCCGCAATAACCTTTAATGTGACACCTTATCAAATGCCTTCTGGAAATCTAGGTTCAATACATCCATCGGTTCCCCTTTATTCACAGCACAAGAAGCTTGACACCATCCAGAACAAAGCAGCCCGCTTGATTGGCACTACATCCACAAATGTTCACTCCCTCCATCACCGATGCACAGTAGCAGCATTGTTTACCATCTTCAAGATTCACTGCAGGAATTCACCAAGGCTCCTTAGGCAGCACCTTCCAAACCCACAGCCAGCACCATCTAGAAGATAGATAGATGGGAACACCACCACCTGGAAGTTCCCCTCCAAATCATCCTGACTTGGAAATATATCACTGTTCCTTCACTGTCACTGGGTCAAAATCCTGGAACTCCCATCCTTAACAGCAGTGTGGATGTACTTACACCACATGGACTGCAGTGGTTCAAGAAGGCAGCTCACCACCACCTTCTCAAGGGCAACTAATAGGCAATAAATGCTGGCCCAGACAGAGAAGCCCACATCCCATGAATGAATTAAAAAAACATGTTACTCCTCCAAAGAACTCCAATAATTTGATAAAACATGATTTCCCTTTCACAAAACCATGTTGACTCTGCCTGATTGCCTTTAATTTTTTGAAGTGCCCTGTCATAGCATCTTTAATAATAGCTTCTAACATTTTCCCTGTGCAGATGTAAGGCTAACCGGCCTGTAGTTTCCTGCTTTCTGCCTCCCTTCCTTTCTGAATAAAGGACTTACATTTGCTATTCTCCAATCTAATGGAACCTTCCCCGAATCTAGCGAATTTTGGAAAATTAAAACCAATGCATCAACTATCTTACTAGCCACTTCTTTCAAGATCTTAGGGTGGAGTCCATCCGGATCTGGGGATTTGTCAGCCTGCAGCCCCAACAATTAGCTCAATATAACTTCCCTGGTGATTTTTAGTTCCCCAAGTTCCTCCTTCCCTTCCATTTCCTGATTTGCAGCTATTTCCGGGATGTTACTTGTGTCCTCTATAGTGAAGACCGAAGCAAAATACCTGTTTAATTCATCTGCCATCTCCCTACTTTCCATTATCAATTCCCCAGGCACACTCTATAGGACTAATGCTTACTCTGTCAACTCTTTTCTTATTTAAATTTCTATAGAAACTCTTACTATCCGTTTTTATATTACTAGCTAGCTTTCTGTCATACTCTAATTTTTCCCTCCTTAGACATCTTTTTGTCTTTCTTTGCTGTTCTTTCTATTCTTTCCAATCTTCTGACTTGCCCCCCACCTTTACGCATTTATATGCTCTTTCTTTAACTTTTTTAGTTAACCACAGATGGGGGGCCCTCCCCTTGGAATTTTTCTTTCTCATTGGAATGTATATATTCTGTGTATTCTGAAATATCCCTTTAAATGTCTGCCACTGAACTTCTATTAACATATCCCTTAATCACATTTGCCAGTTCACTTTAGCTCTGCTTTCTTGCCCTCATAATTGCCCTTATTTAAATTTTAAATACTACCCTTGGATGCACTCTTCTCTCCCTCAAAATGAGTGTAAAATTCAATCATATTATGATTGCTGCTACCTAGGGGTGCCTTCACTAGGAGGTTATCAATTAATCCTACCTCTTTGCTCAATACCAGATATAGTATTGCCTGCTTTCTGGTTGGCTCCAGAATGTGTTGTTCTAAGAAACTATCCCAAAAATATTCAATGAATTCTTCATCTATGCAACCTTTGCCCATTCGATGTTTCCAGTCTATATGTAGACTAAAAACCCCCATGATTATTGTTGTACCTTTCTGACAAGCTCCCATTATCTCTTTTTTACTCTGTCCTACTGTACAGTTACAATTAGGGGACCTGTACACCACTCCCACAAGTGACTTCTTGTCCTGATCATTTCTCATCTCAAACCAAACTACTTCTACATCCTGAACTTAGGTCATCCCTCTCTAATGTGCTAATACCATCATTAATTAACAGAGCCACCCTCCACCTTTTCCTAACTTCCTGTCCTTCCCAAATGTCACATACCTTTTATTATTCAGGTCCCAATCTATGTCATCCTGGAGCTATGTCCCTGTAATGGCTATCAGACCGTAATTATTTATTTCTATTTGTGCTATCGGTACTTCTCTTTTGTTTCAAATGCTATGTGCATTTAGATACAGAGCTTTTATTTTTGTAGTATCTAGGCTTATCTGCTGATTTACTCTTAGATTTGTACCCTCTGCCCCTTCCTGTCATTGTCTGTTTATTATTTCCCATATTTGTACCTTTCTCTCTTGCTTTGGCTCTACTCTTTGGCCTACTACATTTTCCCAAATTTGATCTCTTTCCCTCACTATTCAGTTTAAAACCCTCTCTACTTCCCTAGTTATTCAGCCTGTGAGGACACCAGCCTCAGCATGGTTCAGGAGTAGACTGCCCCAATGGTACAAGTCCTACTTTCCCCAGTACTGGTGCCAGTGCCTCACAAACTGGAAACCACTTCTCCCACACACATTCATCTCTATAATTTTATATACCCCATGACAATTGCACATGGTTCAGGTAATAATCCAGAAATTATTACCTTTGGGGTTCTGCTTCTTAATTTGATACCTAGCTCATCATACTGACTATGCAGATTCTCCTTCCTCATCCTGCCTATGTCGTTGGTAACTACATGGGCCATGACCGTTGATCCTCCCTCTCCCAATGCAAGTTCCTCTCCAGCCCTGAGCAGATGTCCTGAACCCTGGCACCGGGCAGGCAACATAGCCACCTGGATTCTCACTGTTTGCTACAGAGAACAGTGTCAATCCCCCTTACTATACTTTCCCCTGCTACCACTAAATTCCTTTTTGCTCCCCCAACTCGATTGGTTTCTTGTACCCTGTTGCCATTGTCAGTCAGCTCATCCACCCTGCAGCCCCCACTCTCATCCAAACAAGCTGAGAGAACCGCAAACCTGTTGGACAATTGCAGAGGCTGACACTCCTGCCCTCTGGATCCCCTTACCTGCCTCACTCACAGTCACACCCTCCTATCCTTGGCCACTGACCAAAGCAGAAGATTTGAGCCAAAGCTCCTCAAGCCACAGACACTTACTGCAGACGTGTTTGCCCTGGATCATCACACTGGTATCTAGGATCTCCCACATGTTGCAGCCATGACACCTCACCTGTCCTGCCATACTTCTGTGCGTAATTAATTGCTTAATTATTTTATTCAGTTATTTATTTTATATATTTATTAATCATATCACATATTCCTGTACTATTTTAAACATTAGGACTAGAATAGACCTTGACCACTTACCAGATACTCATCAAACAGCTAGCTTATTCCCCTGTAGTAGAGCAAGAATCAGTTTCTACAGGGTGAAAAATTTAATAAAAACCAAAGGAGCACATCCCTCCCCTCCTCACCGAAACCCCTCAGCTCACCTAACTCTTGAACTCCGTTGAGGTCACACTGAGAATGTCTGAATTTATATGTTCTAAACAAAGGGACTATCTGAGCCCAGGTACAGCAAGACCACTTCAAACTAATTTCCTTAATTAATTATTTCAGCTGCAGTCAGTGGGTAGCTTCTACCGCCCTGCTTCTGTCCCAGGATGAGACATAGAATTTAAACAGCACTTGCAGCTAAATGTTAAATATAAACAATATTGGATTTTCAGAAAGATACTGAAGTTTCCCTCAGCTCACCAAACTCTCACAATCCACTGAGCTCGCACTCCACCTGCCTTAGCCATGAACACTATCGTTACCATTCCTTTGTCTTGTGTCCATGATATCTTTGTCACTCTCTCCTGAGCTCCCACCTTTCCCTGACCTTCCATTTTGCTCCACCTGCTCCACCACATTTTAAACAGTATAAATTTCACCACATTTTTACTTCTCTTTAGCTCTTTAGCTCTGAAGAAGAGTCATGTGGATTTGAAACATTAATTCTGTTTCTCTCTCCACAGATGCTGTCAGACCTGCTGGGTTTTTTCAGTATTTTATATTTTTATTTCAGATTTCCAGCATCGGCAGTATTTTGCTTTTATTTTAGCTAAAATTTAAATTGACTTACCTGGCAAGACTGGGAAATGTGCAAATCTTCACTATTTACTGTAGATGCATTTGACTGATCATCTGAGGGTCACCTGACTCTGTCCCATGCCACTTTAAGGTGCTATAAATCACCTTGTTCTGGGTCGCAGCCTCAGAGACCTTCCAGCTCTCGCTGGGCGGGATGACAGTCCGTAACCCGCCCTTGCCGCTAATTCATGACGATTACTGTATTATGGGGCATGCACTGATGGCAGGCCTGGAAGTCAGAACTCACCATCAGCACGTGACCGTATTATTCAGCCCTGGTGTAGGACTTGAACTTGGAGCTTCTGGCCCAGAGGTAGGAGCACCATGAGACCCCTTACAATTGTAATTTATAAACAGTAATGAAACTCTTGCACTCTGTCTCACTACCTTAATGCAATCTTTGTTCTCCCAGTATGACTTAAATTAGCAACATGCTACCTAAAATAAAAAGAAAAAGTGGTGGGTATGTACTCTGTAGGCCAGGTAGCATCTGTGGAGAGAGAAACAGTGGGCAGGACTGTTCATGCCTGCTGTCGTCGGGCATGTTCAGTGGTGTGAGCGGACAATATGGCGAGAAGGCCAAAAATCGTTTTCACGATGCCATGAATCCAGTTTGCAATCATCCGCTCAGCCCATCAATGGCAGATCACATACCCCACCATCAGACCAGGAACCTCATTGTAATACATCAGCATATCGTTATAAGGCCAGCCCACCAGACTCATCCTCCCCTTCCCCATGTGGGATCGTATACTCACCTCCGTGGGAAAACATGCTGGTATAGAATACGTCTTGACAACTGTGACGAACAGAGGTCAGGGTTTACCCGCCAGGGCCTTACTCACATTATGGACATCCGAGGAGCAGAATATGCTGGAGCCTGACAGCAATGGGGTCCTGGAGGAAAGCCCATTGCATGCTGGGTGGATTCTCATGGACATGGCTCCACCGCAAAGCAGCGCATGGAAGTTGGAAAGTCACCATTAATGCTCACAACAGGTGAGGGTCGAGGGGGTGGGAGAGGAAGGGCTAGGATTGACTTGGAGTGGAAGAGGTGTTGGGGTTGAGGTTTGGGGGGAATGTAGGTAGTGAATTGGTGGGGGAAGAGAGTACAGGGGGTAAGGGGGGAGAAGATGGCAACTGGGGTGGTAGGTGTAAGTGGGAGTGGAAGGTGTAAGGGAAAGAGTTTGGAGGGGGGAAGGAGTGCGAAGAGATGAAGGAATCCAGGGGAGGAAACAGTGTGGAGAGGGGAAAGAGTCCAGGGGGAGGAAGGAATGTGAGGAGTGGAGGGAGTCTGGGGGAAGGAAGGAGTGCAGAGAGAGGAGGGAGTAAGGATGGAGGAAGAAATAAAAGTGGAGGAAGGAGTCAGGAATGGGGAAGGAGTGAAGCTGGAGGAAGAAGTGATGTGGCTGAGGGAGTCAGGAAGGGGGAAGGAGTAAGGCTAGAGAAAGAAGTGAGGCTAGAGAAAGAGGTAAAGCTGGAGGAAGGAGTTGGGGGGGGGGTGAAGGACTAAGTGTGGCGGAAGAAGTAAAGGTGTCTCAGGGAGTCAGGATTGGGGAGGGACTAAGCTGGGGGGCAGGGGAATCTAGGAGGGCAGGAGGACTAAGGGGGGTGATGGGTTTCCGGGGGGGAGAGGGGGGAAAGGGGTTCCAGAGGGAAGGGGTCTGGATGGGAGATGTTCAGTTGAACATGCAAGGGAGGGGTTTGATGGGTCCATGATTGCCTCCTAGGAAGGAAGGGAATGCACATGTTCACCTGGACATCCTCAATGGAAAGGTGTTGTGGCTGCTAGGTCACAGAAGGGAGGTGGAAGATGATGCTGGTGGGGGGGTATGGGTAAGCGCTGTGATGGGGGAAAGGAAGTGGGGGACTGGGGAAGGGGAAAAGATGGGGGAGCTGATGAAAAAGCAAATTCAGACCATGCTGTCCAAATCGAAAGTGAAATGGGCGAGATCAGGTGCTGCATGGGAGTGTGATCATTGGGTGGGCGGAGATGCGGGTCAGCTCAGATAGACAACTGAAAGTGAACCCAGTAGGCAGCACTGAAAATGCTCAGGACATTGAGATGAATGTGATACGGGAAGGATCCGTGTGTGTGGAAGAATACTTGCTTGAGGCTCCAAAAGGCCCTGCCGCACACACATTTCTCCCTCCAGGATCACTTATTGACCAATTGTTCCCTCTGCAGTGACAGAGGATGAGGTTGAGGGTGTTACATGAAAAGGGGACTTGGAGGGAGGGGACAACTCAGGGGTGTCCAGTTGCTGCTCCTCCTCCCTTTGGTCCTTACAGATGCCCGATCCCTAGCAGTCTTCCGAGTGTCAGGGAGCTCACACAAACCTGCTTCCTCCTTCTGCAGACACCTATCTGTGCGGTGACCACCAGATTGTGAACCCAAGCCTGCTCTAGACCTAGGTCCCGCCAAGGTGTGTCTCTCTGTGCTGGTGGAGGATGTGGGTAAGCGCTGTGATGGGTCTTCCAAGTTGCTTATTTCCAGATCTTCAATGGAGGAGGTGAGGAGGTGGATGCAGCTGAAGGACTGGCTGGCTGAGGGTGTCAGTCGCTTGGCAGAGCTCCCTGTGAAGCACTGTAGAGATAATTAGCGCATGGCAGTAGAGTCAAAAGCAGGAGAGAGAGAGCACTCACATTTGCATTGAGAGAGGGATGATGTGGTGCAAGATCCTCACGAGGAGGGTGTTCGCCACCAACCTCACCATCACCACAGGCATGGTCCACATCCTCACCAGTCAGCGTGATGGCATGCTCCTCAAAGTGAGTGAAGGGCCTAATGTGGGCTGCTCCACCCCTGGTCTGGGACCTCTCTCTGCTGCTGTCAGCCAGCTTCTCCTGCATGAAAACAGATGGAGAGAATGTGAGAAGGATGCATGGCACTGCGTGGAATATTTGTATGGTGAGTGGAGCCATGTTTGACTGAAACATCACAGCCAGCGACAATTCATGCAGCTGCCGGTACGAAAGATGGCGCTGTCCAATTGTTCACAGTCAAGAAATGCAAATATCATTGTTTGTTAACACAAGACCCTATAACATTGTGACCAAGGTCAGAATGATACCAACTGTGGCATGGCTGACACCCTAATCATTAAGAATTTATCAGGATGAGTTAGATTTTGTTTACTTGTTAGAAACTAAAATAAATACAACGATGAGTGAGAAATAAACATACAAAACTGTAAGAAAATACAGTTTTACTAAAGAGCCCTACAATGCTGGCAGGAAAATCATAATTTTCAGCTCTTGAGTGGGAACAGGGTTCAGTGTCGTGAAGTTGAATCAGATATCTGTGCAAAATGACCACGGGAGGATTTGAACCTGTAATCCCCTGATAACATCATGATTTACACTGAAAGTCAAATGGCTTATTCATCAGGTCACAATTGAATCACCTAACAGATAAGGCATTTGACTTCATACTTTGCCAATTATGCGTAATGACATTATTCACGCATGTAGAAATCAATACTGGCAGCTTTCCACCCTGGATGCTTTGGAATAATGTTGATAATCGCTCCATGCATGCATACAGCGATGTCAGTGGCAACTTAAATATCAGTGGCCATCTCAACATTGGTGGCAAAACACAGTGGATTTGTAAATCAATGTATCTGGGTTTTATTAAATTTTGAAAGGAACTATTCATTTCCAAGTGTCTATCAATCTGAATTTTCAGGAATTGTCTATTCCTTTATCATTAGACCATATCAAGTCTGATACCTTTTGAGAGTTTCAAAATCTTTGCAAAACTCATACAGCATTATCTTAAGTATACAATAGGATTTGTTCTTGTTGAGAAATACTATTGGTTTGTCAAATATAGGGGATTGTTATAGTTCAAAAAGCTAGATCATAAAGGATAAAACTGGAGCCAATCTTTACACCTGGTTATACACATTACAAACATGCACCTCCTCACCCAACAAACACAGTGTCAGCCTGATCCTTCTTATAGGGGCACAAGTGAATCACCAGTTACGTCCACCACCAGCACACAATTAATGTACAATTAACAGATTCCCTTCTCTTTTGCTAATTCCAAAACTAATACAACCAAAAGCCTCCATATTCTACACAACACATTACAATGTGAAATGCCCCCCTCCGCTTGGACCCCTAACAATTTCTTTGTGCATGCATTTCTTTTTGTGAAACAATCAGGCAGTTGATGGCTTGTATTCACCCATTTAATTTCGAGATCTCCTTTCTCTCCAGCATTTGTTTCAATCCTGCAAGGTCAATCTGTGACCTTGTCCTCACTCTCAGTATTCGTAGAGCGTACCTGATCTCACAATGAATGATTATCTACAAAACATTCAACAGGCATGCTATCTTCAGTACAGTAAATATGTAAAATCTTTGACATAGAGAATCCCATATAATGAGACTTTGAGTCACACCTGAAACACCTATTAACTGTTTACTGGGCATTCTTGGAACTTATTTTCCGGTTGTTGCTATTCCAATTCTATCTTCTCCTGTAATATATGTTAAAGGTACTTTCTTCCTTCCATTGTTTCAATGTCTGCATCCAATTGCTGTACTATTTTGGAATCTGGTGATCATTAGACTGAATTTTCCCATCATCAGGACAGTGGGACCCCAGCGCCGGGACCTATGCAACTCCTGAGCATACGCATGGCCTCAGTGCGCCTGCCAAAGCAACTTCACAACCTATTAATTGGATAAGTCTGCTGGTTGTTCTCACAGTGTCAGGAGGTCAGATTTGTGAGGAACCAACAAACTGTAAAGGTGTTAAGTGTAGAAACGAAAACCTGATGGCTTATTGTATAAGTGCAGCATCTGGTAACAGCCTTTAATTACTGGTAACATTCTCACCTCTGAGTTAGATGGTTGTGGGCTTGAATTCCATTTCAGGGCTCAAGTATATAAAACAAGCTGATGCTTCAGTGTAGCACTGAGGAGACTATCTTCCCTCTCAACTGGATGTAAAAATATCCCTTGGTGCTATTTAAGGAAGAACAAGGGAGTTCCATGAGTGTCCAACTGGATACTTTCACTTCAACCAATATCGCTAAAAACATATTATTTGGTCATTGCTGTTTATGGGAGCTTGCTGTGCACAAATTAGATGCCAACAGTGACTACAAATCAGAAGTGCTTCATTGGTTGCAAATATGCTAAGGTCATGTAGGGAGCTTGATAAAAGCCAAAGTAATTTATCAAATTCTTTCTGAATTACCTTTCAGATGATTGCAACCAGAATTACAACACAGGTGCTATAATCCATATGATAGGGAGATACAGTGTTTAATTGTTCTGTGTTTGATTATGTGAGGCTGCTAATTGATCTATTCTCGCTGTGCCTGATTGGTTAATCCTGGATGTGGTCTAAGAAAACAAACTAAAAGTTACAAGAAAGACCTGGAAGCCTGAGCTGTTAGCATGAGAGCAGACATTTTGTGACTGTAGAGATATTTCAAAGCACTGCAAATAAAGTTCTTACACAAGCAGAGGCTAGTGTCATCTCCGCATTGCTCTGAGGAAAATCAAATATATAAAATACACTACAGGTTGGATATAGAGCCGCATGACTCCCATTGTCAGTGGTGCCATAATCTTTCAGGAGAGGAGGTGACAACAAGAATCTGAAGCCAGTAAGATCCATTCCAGTTAAATTGATGGGTTACTTTGTCAGAACAGCCCATCAGGCAATGCCTGGATCCTACCTCAACTCTTTGAAGTTGTGCTTTCTGGGTTCACTGAGCTACCATTTTGAAGCTCCTACATACAATGAATAGTTACGTTTCTTACTTTTTGTTAATCAGGGCGAAAGAGGAGACCTTGGAGAAGCTGGACCACAAGGCTTACCTGGGAGAGATGTAAGTTTTTTTTCAGTGTAACTTTTCTCCTGCTGTATGTTTTTGAATCCTCCTTTTGGCTATAGGTCATCGTTTATTGAGTAGCACTCTTGTCCATGAGTCAGGAGATTACATGCTCAGGTCCCACTCCCATCTGGACTACACTTCACTTGGCAGTGCTGAGAGCGTGCTACACAATTGGGGGTCCATCTTTCGGAAGAAGGCCAGTTTGTAAAAGATCCATGGCACTATTTCAAAGAAGATCAGGGGTGTTCAACCCTGGTCAATATTTGACCCTAAATCCCTATTACTAAAAGATATTTTTTGGTCATTATCTGATGGTGGCTTATAAAACATTGCTGGATGCAAACTGATTGCTCCCTTTCTTATGTTACAGCAGTGATACATTTCAAAAATCAAGGGATCTGGGGAGTGGGTGGGAAAGTGATGTTGAAGCAGAAGATCAGCCAAATTCATATTGAATGGTGGAGCAGGCTTGATGGGCCAAATGGTCTACTCCTGCTCCTATTTCTTCTGTTCTGATAACAATACCTAATATTGAAGTCTATGTGTAATGTTGCGGCAATAGACTATCTCCAGTAATGTTAGGGGTCAACTGTCTCAGGCATGATGAAAAGTTAAGGATAGTTTCCGAACAAAATGTAGGGTCTAAGATGAGTTACCTTACTAGAGGAATCACTGCCATTGTTCAATGTGTGATAACTCACAACTTTCCACTTAAGAATTCCAATATAAATCATCTTTAGCACAAAGAGCACCATTTTTCTCTACTCAGCTCTAAATAACAAGCCTCACTCGTAGTTAGGGAGAGAGGCCCAGACTCCAATTTCTGATTTGGCCTTTCCACTAGATAAGCTTTGCACTGGTAGCAGAGCCTCTCAAAATGAGCCACCTGGTGGTATTAATGGACAATTAGATTGAAGGGTATAATGATAAGACCAGTAGATCTTTAAGAAAGGGATGGTATTATTAATAAAACTTCTAATGTTATTGTGGATCATAAGGGTCAATTTTACGATACCGCCCTCTCAACAGTGGGCTGCACTAGCGGTAAGCACAGGTCAGAGATGGAGCTGTGACAGTGATACTGATTTACCAGCTCATAATTCACATGAACATGGAAACAAGAAGAGTTATTCAGCCCCTTGAGCCTGTTTCTCCATTCAGTTAGGTCATGGCTGATTTGTGTCTTAACTCCACATACTTGCTTTGGTTCCATAGCTGTTAATACCCTTACTTAACAAGATCTATCTGTCTCAATTCTGAAATTTTCAATTGAACCACAGCCTCAGCCGTTTTTTGGGGGAGAGCTTTCCAGATTTCCTCCAGCTTTGGTGTGAAGAAATATTTTCTGACATCAGCCATGAACAGCCTGACCTTAATTTTAAGGTTATACCTCCTTGTTCTGGACTCCCCCACCAAAGGAAATACTTTCACTCTATTTACGCTATCAATTCCTTCAATCATCTTAAACAACTCAACTGGATTACCCTTTAGTTTTCTATACAGAAAGGAGCCTAGTCTATGCAACCTGTCTTCATAATTTAAACCTTCGGGTTTCCTCTCAGCACAGTTCCCACTGGGAGTGTGAAATTGTCCTATCATTAGAATGTACATCTGGGCAGTATTTAAATCTTTAATTCCCTGTTAGTCGCATCGCTTTTCGTTTGTACTGGGATTGGGATCCTGGTGGGAATGAGTGCAGTAGCTGCTGTATTGTAAGTGCAAAATATTTTGCCAAAAGTTGGACAAAACTTCTCATATTTATCTGAAGAAGTAGATCAGAAACAGGCTAACAAATTAACCTCAGGGCAGAGCAATCTCACCTATTCCACTGCTCGCCAAATTTACAACATGGTGTTTACATTGACATCACCTTGACATAGACACGAAGGAAAAACAACTGAGGTAAAACATGGACACTATGGGAAGAATTTTACCCCCATTTGGGGGGGCGGGGGAGTTCAGGAGCGGGCGTGCCTCCGATTGGCGTCCCCCTATTGGGGGTGCCCAGCCATTTTACATGGGCGGGCCAATTAAGGTTCGTCCAGCATGACGTCCGCCAGGAAGCGCTATGCGCTCCCTGTGTGGACGGGGGTGGGTTGGGGGGGTGGTGATTCCCTCAGCCAAGAGTGCACTCTTTCGCGCATGTGCGTGAAAGAGCGCACAGATCTCCCTGAGGCTAAGTGCTGCCTCAGGGAATTCGGCGCCAAATTTAAAAATGGTGCAGGTGGAAAAATAAAATTTCCCTGACATGTCCCCTCATGTGACACTGTCACATGATTTGGCACATGCCCATCACTTTTAGTGAAAACTTTATTAAATATTTTAAAACCCTCATGAAACCTCATCCCACCCGTGGATGAGGTTTCATGCTTTTTCTTAAGCTCACCAGGGCTCCCGGCCAGGTCCATTAATTATTTCAATTAGCTTTTAAATGGCCTCAATAGGCCGTTGACAGATCGGGCACACAGCTGATTCGGCTGCACTCCCGCCAACCTGAAAATTGAAATGGCACAGGGTGACTTGGGAGTTTCGCCAAGTCAGTTAGCGGGCCCCACCCACTGACCTAAAGATCTGGCCTATCAGTTTTGTTGCTTTAGATGTTTTGTCACAGAACTTCAAGAAACTGCTGATTTACATCTGTACACGTATCTCAACACACACACACAATATTAAAAATTCTGAAGGTGAGTTTCCTGGGAAACCCCATTTACCTGGGGTTTCCCTGAGGAAATTCCTGGTTCTTATGTCTTCAGGCACTTCCTTGTAACATTTCCATTATAATTTCCTTTGCCCATATGAGTGATGGAAAAAACCTATGTAAACTTGTCACATTGTGCTGATGCACTCTGACTGTGGTGACACCGTCATGTTTCAGTTTTTGTCTCCCAGCTTTTCACTTGTTCTGCAGAGAATTTCCTGTCTGTCAGCCAATACTACTTTTCTACTTCCCAAATTGTCAAAAGCCTTACCATTTGCAACTTGAATTTTTTTACCACCTTTTAACATATAGAAACATCCTAAAATTCTTCACGGAGGGATAATCAAAAAAAAACTGGATGCTGAACCAAAGAAGGAGATATTGAGAAGAGTACCCAAATGTTTGGTCAAGGAGGTGGGGTGTACTTTTGTGCCAGCGAGATTTTACAGTCCTGCTGAAGCCAATAGAGTTTTGAATGGCTCATCGCATTTTACAGCCCAGCCCCTGCCTTGAAGGGAGCATAAAACTCCACCCCATGGATTTTTAAGGAAGGTGTTAAATGGAGCACAGGGAGATTAAGGGACAGAAGGGTGAGGCCAGAGTCAAAGGAATGGAGAGTTCGGAGATAGCTGTAGGCCAAGTTCTTACTGTTATTCTTTCATGGGATGTGGGCATCGCTGGCTAGGCTAGCATTTATGGAGATAAAGAGCAACAAGATTCTGAAAGGATATAAGCACAAAGATATGAATTTTAAATTCAAGTGATTGCTGGGCTGCCTGTCCATGTGGGTCAGTGAACACAGCAGTGAGGTATGACTAACATCTGTTGCAGCATAGGATACAGGCAGCAGAGTTGTGGATGAAGTTCCTGGTAGATGGAGATTTTTTTTCCTTTATTCTTTCATGGGATGTGGGTGTCATTGGCAAGGACAGCGTTTGTTGCCCATTCCTAAGTGCCCTTGAACTGAGTGACTTGCTGGGCCATTTCAGAGGGCAGTTAAGAGTCAACCACATTGCTATGGGTCTGGAGTCACATGTAGGCCAGACTGGGTAAGGACAGCAGATTTCCTTCTCTAAAGGGCATCAGTGAACCAGAGTTTATATGACAATCAACAATGATTTTGAGGTCACCATTACTGAGACTAGCTTTATAGTCCAGGTCTTATTAATTTAATTTAAATTCTACCAGATGATGAACCCATGTCCTCAGAGTATTAGCCTGAGCCTCTGGATTACAAACCCAGTGACATTATCACTATGCCACCTACTCCCCTCAAAACAGAATGTTTATCAGGAGAGAATTGAAATAATCAAGTGAAGAAGTGAGAAGAGCAAGGATAAGGGTTCTGTAAGGTACTTATGTACAGTAATTGTCAAAGTTGACAAAAATAAAACACAATTGCACTTAAACACAAGAATGGCTTCACACAGTAAGTAGTACTTTAAAATAATTCCACAAACCCTAACTTAATTATCCTCGGAGATAACCATCCTCTTCTCTATTCAGCAACTACCCTAATAGATTTTGGAATCTATAGAAATGTGGTAGTTTTACCACACAGTTCTTTTCCTTAGGTGTCCTCTGAGGATGACAGCCACTGCTTTCAGTCTGGCCTTGTTCACACTGCCTTCTTGGAGTTCTTCCCAGCTACCCTGCAGTCTTCTGGAAGATCTAAGCAGCTACCACTTCACATAGGCTTCAGTGTTTCCGTAAATGCGTTCCTTCCTTTTGATCTCTCTATTGTTTCAACCAGTCTCTTCAGAAATGCTTTCTCCCCAGAATTGATTCAATCACTTTTTACTTTAGATCTTAGACTTGTAAAAACAAACTTGCCCTATCTTTACCTCACTTCCTTACACCTTTTTCACAACCTGCATATATCCCCCTTTGAACTACAACAACTCAAGTAGACAGACAAGGCTTCAATTCAATGCCCCCCTACAAATAATGCTGCACTCCTTCAATACTCCAGTCCGCCGATGCTGCCAAACTTGCTGAGTTTTTCCAGGTAATTTTGTTTTTGTTTTCAATTCAAACCATTCCTATTATTGCTTTATGTAAAACTCTGATTGAAGCTCCTCTTGGTTCATTAACATATCGAACCAACTTCTTACCGTTGACTTTAGACTCTTTCGTCACCTGGCTCTTAATCCAAAAATATCCTGACTTCCAGTACATATGAAGATATGCCAGGGTTATTACCAGAAGATACATATTACAATTTGTTTTTCTTGACAGATCTGATCCATTGGTTGTGGGATCTCTTAGCTCTGTCCATCACTTGCTGCTTATGCTGTTTGGCTTGCAAGTAGTCCTATGTTGTAACTTCACCAGGTTAACACCTAATTTTTAGGTACGTGTGGTGCTGCTCCTGACATGCCCTCCTGCATTCTTCATTGAACCAGGGTTGATCCCCTGGCTTAGTGGTAATAGTAGAGTGGGCAATATGGTAGGCCATGAGGTTGCAGATTGTGGTTGAGTACAATTCTGCTGCTGCTGATGGTCCACAGCACCTCATGGATGCCCTGAGTAGTCATTATGGTTTTATTTGGTGTGTAATGTCCCTTTAAGAATAAGATGCGTTAAGAAAGATCACATGATCTTGAGTAACGAATAGAAGAGTAGCAGGGCTTACCTCAGGAGTCAGTATAGAGTTAGAGTTGAAATTGAAAGCACATATGTAGTTGCTGCTAAGCATATTGTAAATAAATTTAATGCTTCTACCCAAGAAGTGTCTACTGATCAACTCTATCATTAATTGTACAACTCAGCCACCCTACAACAAACTGGCGATGAGGTTAAAACTGGTTTGAACAGAAGAAATCAAGTTAGAAAGAAATTGGCACTGTACCTCACCCAGTGATTGTAAGTTGCAAGCTCTTACAATTGAAGAAGTTATCCCCTCTCAAAATGCAACAATTTGGGAGAATTGATCCTGTTGAATGAGTCACAGATAATTGGCCTCAATACATAAAATGCCTCACATTCTTTTTTAAAGTGAACGAGATTATGGGGAAAGAGAAGAGGCAAGTGATCCACTTGAGTACTTGTGGAAGCAAAACCTACAGTCCAGATTCGAAGAATTTCAACGAGTTGGTAGATTCATGAAGAGTCACTTTCAACCCAAGCCTTCAGTCACAATGCAGAGTTTTAGGTTTAATTCATGAAATAGAGCCCTGGGTGAGACAATTGCATGCTAATTGGCAAATTTGAAGCAGCTAGAAACATTGTGAGTCCAGTATGACTCTGAACGATATTCTCAGAGATCGTTTAGTGTGTGGTGTGAAAGGGGACTCTATTCAGTAAAGAGTAATGTCCGAAGTGAATCTGGATTTCAAGAAGGTGCTAGAGATAGCGCTGGCCATGGAAAGCATGGTAAGAGATTCAAAAGCAATAGCGGGTGTGCAAAATGGTGCCGTCCTCCACATCAGGCAGGAAACCTCAATCAAAAGAGGCACAAGAAAGCGATACTCCGCAGAGAAGCAGGTAACAGCCCCCGCTAGCCGAAGAATAAAGAAAAATAACTGAGCAGCGAAATTGAAGAAAAATTTCAATGGAAACAATCAGTCTTTTAGCAATTGGCAGTTTAAAAAAACCGAATGCTACTATTGCCATAGAAATGGACATATGCTGAGACAATGCAAGGAAAGATTCAAGCAGAGTTGTAAACAAAAGAAAAAGCTCAATGAAATCTACAATGTAGAACAACAAATTCAGATATTTACTCATTGTTTAATCTGAAAGTTGGAAAGACAAAGCCAATATTTGTCAGAGTGAAAGTAAGTGGCACGTGGAAGTAGACACGGAAGCTTCCAATACAGTAATTGGGGAATACATCTTCAAATATTTGAATAATGGTGAACATAATTAAGTTTAGAAGAAATAGCCACCAAGCTATAAACATATATGTTCATATGAATGTAAAGACATTCAAATACAAGGTATAAGCAGAGTAACTGTCCATTATGGAAGCCAACTGGCAAAGCTACCAGTATCAGTATTGAGAGACAGAGAACCAAGCCTTCTAGGGTGAAATTGGCTCAGAGAAATCAACCTTGATTGGACACTGAGATTCCAAAAGGAAGCTGGAAGCATTCCTGTTTTGAAAAAAAGAGTATGCAAGGACTCAACAACCTGAAGAAATGCAGATTGTCTTAATCCAAAACCTGGAAGAACAGCAGAAGGAACTCAAAGAGACACTGCTTGATGACAGAGTTTGAGACGAGGTGAGCAATCTCCAAAGAGGAAAGGAAAACCTGTTGAAAGACTTTCACACAATACAAGATTCCCTCAGGTCAAATTTTGTGCCTCTGGAAAAGTATGAAGAGAAACAGAAAGAACTCAGCACTTCTCTGAATAAACTGAAGAATGAGTTGGCAGAGAAGACACAACGATGCTCAATTTTCCAGGAGGCAGCAAACAAATACAAAAAAAAGATGGAAGAGCTGAAGAATCAGCTAAATGAAGCCAAAGAGGCTTTGGAAGCAAAAGTCACAGAATTTTCCAAGAAGCAGACAGATAATGAAATTTTGGGAGGCTCAGCCACTGAGCTCAGACAAGTTGAGCTTACATCTGGGAGAAGTCTGGCCAATAGTGAAGTCAAAAAGAAAGCTGAGATTAAAGTCTGTGCTAGAAAGAAAGCACATAGAAAGAAGATACAGAAATACTAATAGGGCCTGAATTCTGGCAGCGTATGAATACACTTCTGTACATAGGTGTGGAAATCAAATTGCAAATGTCGATGCCCTTCGCCGTTTGCCTTTACAAGAAAATGATGAGCATGCCCCAGTTCCACAGGAACTTGTTTTACTGTTAAATTTCTTAGATTCCTCGCTGGTATGTGCTCGACAAATCAGAGACTGGACAAGTTAGTACCCAGTCCTATCTCAGGTACGAGAACAAGTGCTACATGGTTGGTCACCAGAGCCCTTATCTGACAAAATAAAACTGTCCTTCATCAGAAGACATGAAATAACCAGCCAGGATGGCATCTTATTGTGGGGAGCATGAGTGATAGTTCCTCCCAGGGGAAGGGAGCCACTTTTAATTGATCTACACAGTGCATATCCAGGAATTTCCCGAATGAAGACCATAGCACACGGCTATCTATGGTGGCCCGGGATGGATGGAGAATTAGAGAGTTTAGTAAAGCACTGTGTGCAATGTCAGCAACTGCAAAAGTTGCCAGTGACAGCTCCATTACATCCATGGGAGTGGCCAGGTAGATCCTAGGTGTGGTTACACATTGACTGCATTGGATCTTTCCTGGGAACAATGCTTCTGCTCATTGTCGATGCCTATTCAAAATGGTTGGACGTATATGAGGTGAAGTCACCAATGTCGGCTGCTACAACTGAGAAACATGATCTGTAGTAACCAATAGCAAAGTAGCGGGGCTACTTCAGGAGTCAGTGTAGAGTTAGAGTTGAAGTTGAAAGCACATATGGAGTTGCTACTGAGTATATTATAAATAAACTTATTGTTTCCACCCAAGAAGTGTCTACTGATCAACTCTATAATTAATAGCACAATTTGGCCACCCTACAACACCCAGTCTTGAGTTGCTAGATCTGTTCAAATTCTATCCCATTTAGCACGATGGTAGTGCCACACAACACGATGGAGGGTATCCTCAATATGAAGCTGGGACTGTGCTGTGGTCACTCCTACCAATACTATCAACAGATGTATCTGCGACAGGCAGGTTGGTGAGGGTGAGGTCAGGTATGTTTTTCCCTCTTGTTGGTTCCTTCACCACCTGTGGCAAACCCAGTCTAGCAGCTGGGTCCTTTAGGACTTGGCCAGTTTTGTTAGTAGTGGTGCTACTTTCTTGGTGATGGACATTCTGTGCCCTTGCCACCCTCAGTGCCTCCTCCAAGTGGTGTTCAACATGGAAGAGCACTGATTCATTAGCTGAGGGAGGGTGCTACATGGTAATCAGCAGGAGGTTTCCTTGCCCATGTTTGACCTGATGCCATGAGCCAATGGAGTCAATGGTGACGACTGCCAGGGCAACTCCCTCCCAATTGTATACCAGGGATGGTGATGGTGGTGTCTGGGACATTATCGGTAAGGTATGATTCCATGAGGATGACTATGTCAGGCTGTTGCTTGACTAGTCTGTGAGACAGCTCTACCAATTTGGCACAAACCCCCAGATGTTACTAAGGAGGGCTTTGCAGAGCCAATAGGGCAGGGTTTGCCATTGTCGTTTCTGGTGCTTAGGTTGCTGCTGGATGGTCCGTCAGGTTTCATTCCTTTCTATTGACTTTTTTAGCAGTTGAATACAACTGAGTAGCTTGCTAGGCCAATTCAGAGGGCACTGTGTCTGGAGTCCCATGTAGGACAGACCAGGTAAGGACGGCAGATTTCCTTCCCTAAGGGCACTAGTTTTTAATGAATCAAAAATGGTTTCTTGATTATCATTAGACTTTTACTTCCAGATATTTATTAAATTCAAATTTCACTGTGGTGGGATTCGAACCCAGGGTCTCTGGATTACCAATCTAGTGACAGTACCACTATGCCACACCGATATACAATCAATTGTAGGTCTAGACATTTCATCAATACGGTGGTGTAATTTTTAACTTTGCCTTGTGCATTGTAATCTGGCAGAGTCAATTGCCCACCTCTGTTCAACACAACTAATTTCCATCCCATTGAAACTCCATCCCACCACCTACATCAATTTCCATCAGGTAGAAAGAGTGCTCTATAATAATCAGCCGATTAGCCCTGACACATCCACACTTTGAAGTTGAGAATTACACCTGACGATACAATCAAAAGTTGCATTCTTGTATCCAACAACATTGAAAGAGCAATGTCAGCAGAATGGCTGCAGCAGTTCAAAGTGAAACCAAGAACTGCCTGCTCAGGACATGCAGAGCTCAGTAATAAATGTGGTCTTAGCTCCATTGCCCACGTCCCAATAAAAAAATCTACAACTGAGAAATGATACTTTGAGATTTATTTGATGAATAACTCAGGATTCTTTGAAACAATGGTATTCTTCCTGGACTTCTGCATGAAACATAGAAAGACTTGCATTTATTTCACAGGCGATCACATCTTTCAGAGGCATCTCGAAATATTTTCATGTACAAAAATTATCCAATATTCACATAGCAGATGAAAAGTGATCAGCCTATAATCCTCTCAGATTATGAGTTTTGCAGCAGCCTTGCATCCTCAATATTGAGTGCCAGAGAAAATGAAAGGAGTTATTATTGGACCTTTGGTGATGGTCATAAAATTTGACTAATGAGCTATTATTCACTTGTTTATTGCTTCAGAATTTAAAATCTCATTTAATCGTTTTAATTTTGACAGTGGACACATTTTATAGACCTCAACTCACTCCTTAATGCACGCTATATATAATTGTGTCAGTAAAATTTACTGTGCCAGTTTCTAGAGTATATTTTATCACTTAAAAAAAAATCTTGTTCCTGTGTTACCTTTTGTGTGGTATGTCTTTCTGTTAAACAACTACTACAGTACGGTCTATTCATCTAATAGATGATAGAAAAATCATAAGTTAATAATAAGATAATGATCTACATTTATAAAGATTATTAAAGATAGTTGGGCTGACAAGTGGCACACAAGTGTCAGGCAATTACCATTGCCAACGAGAGAGAATCCAACCATCGCCCTTGACAGTCAATGGCATTACCATCTCTGAATCCCCCACTATCAACATCCTGGGGCTAACTATTGACCAGGTACTGAACTGGACTAGCCATGTAAATACTAGGGCTACAAGAGCAAGTCAGAGGCTGAGAATTCTGCAACAAGTAATTTACCCCCTGACTCCCCAAAGCCTGTCCACCATCTACAAGGCACAAGTCAGGAGTGTGATGGAATACTCCCCACTTGCCTGGATGAGCACAGCTCCCACAATACTTAAGAAGTTTGACACCATCCAGGACAAAGCAACTCACTTGATTGGCACTGGTTGGATCCAGTGCCCTTGGTTTGTTGGGGCTAAAGTACCCAGGTTTCACACTTGTTTTGGGGTGACCGAGTTGGTACCAAGACAGAGAAGAGCAGTAGACTGTTCTTAGTAGAAACACATTCTGTTTATTCACATAAGGAACTCAGCAGCTACACTTGTGTGCTTACAACTCTAAAATCTGACTTCACTCTTCAGACTCTAACTCAACGCTACTCTACAGAGGTAGCGTGCACTACTCTACTATTGGGTATTAAGGTCATGTGATCTTGCACTACAACATTTGTTTTAAAGGTATATTACACATCAGATTACTACACATCAGCACCCCATCCACCACCTTAAACATTCATTCCCTCAGCACCAGTGGCAGCAGTTATGCCATCTAAAAGATCAGTAACTCAGGCTCCTTCGACAGCACCTCCCAAACCCATAACCACTATCTCCTATAAGGACAAGGGCAGCAGATACATGGGAACACCAGCTGGAATTTCTCCTCCAAGTCACTCACCATCCTGACTTGGAAATATATTGCCATTCCTTCACTGTCGCTGGGTCAAAATCCTGGAACTCCCTTCCTAACAGCACTGTGAGTGTACCTACACCACATGGATTGCTAGGCCATTTCAGAGGGCAGGTTCAAGAAGCGGTTCAAGAAGGCAGCTCACCACCACCTTCTCAAGGGCAATTAGGGATGGGCAATAAATACTGGCCTCGCCAGCGACGCTCACATGAACGAATAAATAAATAAAAAACTAAAGAGGGCTGCAATTATAAGTACTATATAATTTGAGGACCAGTTTCAGAAATTTTCAAGCTCACTGTATCATAGAGTGACGGAGCATATGCCTGCAGTTGTGGCTACTGTCAGTTTGGCTCTAGTGGAATCTCTCTCGCTTGTGAGTCAGAGGGTTGGTTACTGTCACTTTGGCTCTGGTGGTATCACTCTTGCCTTTGAGTTAGAGGGTTGGCTTCCCCCCGAAACTTGAACCATAATCTAGGCTGATGATCCACTGTGTAGCTAAAGGAGGGCTACATTGTTGGAGGTACTGTGTTTCAGATGATATATTGAAGCAGGCCTGTGTCTGAAGAATAGCAATGCTTCAAAGAATCCTGAGTTATTAATTGAGTGAATGTCAAAACATGATCCAAATTGTGAGGGAATCCATGTTTTTGGATTTTCGTCTTTGTATGTTTTAGGGGTGGAGCCCTTGTAAATTAGCACCTGTGGGAGTGACCTTTGGATAACTGCATGTTATGACATTTAAGGTACAAAACACACACAACTGGGATAGATCAGATGCTGCCTCTGGGAAGTGGTAGAACCCTACTGGGAGATATTAACAAGTCACGGATCAGTTCCAGAGGAGATTGAACAGCAGCCTGTTCTGTTCTGGAAGAGGGTCGGCTCCATGCAACCGAAGTGCTGCCATTAGCTCTGTGCTGCTGAGGGCCTGGAACTCAAAGGAGACCCAGGAACCATTTGTAGCTTTGTGGTGCTCAGAGTTGGGGCTCAGGAAGCACGGGAGCAAAGTTCAAAGTTATTGGTCCCAAACTAGATCGTAATGAAAGCTGGGGGTTTCGTCCGGGACTGTCACAAAATTTGGGCGTTTGGTCTGGGATTGTAACAAAATGGGCCCTAACAATTCTGAGACATTATTGGGCAAAGAACAGGGAGTTTAATTGATGATCTGGTCATATATTCCTGTCTGGATGAATACCACCAAAATGAAGATTGCTCGTTATTTATCTTTTTGCTTTTTATCCTATCTTACTGAGGAGACATAAATATTGATATTGGTATGGAAGTTTCCCTACATCCAGCTTAGGCAGCCTCACAGGTTCTGGTTGCTAAGATATAGAACTACTCTCCCATCAAACCCAGGTGGGAATAAGAGGACCTGATCTTGAAAATAATCTGTGCCTGTAGAAGACAGAGATGAAAAACAACTGGAAGACCACATGGTTCATGAATTGGCTTGCTCTCCACTTGAACACATTCCTCCCTTCTCTTTTTAAAAACAAAGCTGTATTCATCACTTTGGCCGTATGTGATCACAATGTCGTTCATGTCTTCCATGGCAGTCAGCATGCACTGAGTTATTAGATGGAGGGCCCAGTCATCATTGGGCTTCTGAAACCATAATTCTGAATTATAATATTGATGTTAGTTTGACTAAAATTACATGAAGTAAACAAAACTCTCATTTGATCTCCTTTGTAATATTCACTCACTGTCCCTCAAGAACCCATAGTCAGTTGGGTTGTGAATAGAGACCTAGCCACACAAGGGATGCCAAGCTTGCCGAGTCTCACAGGAAGATAGACCACAGGAACAGGAGGCCATTCAGCCTTTTGTGGCTATTCTGAATTCAGTTGGAGAATGGCTGATCCTAACCATAGCTCTATAAGCTTCCATAGCTTTCGATATATTTGGCTCACAAAATTCAGTTTTGAAATTTTCAGTTGTCCCAGCTTTCCTGACAGAGGGGAGAATTCTAGCTTTCTACGAGCTTTCTGATTTTATTCCTAATAGACTCAGCTTTAAATTTAAGAATCTGGCCAGAATTTTTCAACAAAATGTGTCTGACACACAAGTGTAAAATGATGGGCGACTATGTCGGGCAAGTGTCTCAACGCCATCGTCCACTCATGTGATATTTCACTAGGAGGGTATGCACGGGAGTCAGCCGTGTGCCCATCAACAATTAAGTGGCCTATTAAGGCCCTTAATCAACTAATTGATAAGAATTTTTCACTGCCCGTCCAACTGTTCAGTTGGCAACAGACGAAAAGGCCAAACGGCCTTTGCATTTTTGGCTAACCTCATCCACGGGCAGGATGTGGATTCGACCAGTGATTTTAAAAAAACCTTTCACACTCTTATTTAACATATTCCTGCTCATGCGACAGTCATTTTTCATTCTTTTAAAAATCTTTATTTTTTATTGATCAAAATCTTCAGCTCTCTGAGGCAGCGCGTGTTTCACGCTGGCTGGCAGTTAATTGGCCAGCCAGTGTGAAATCGCAGTCGGGTCCTGATTACAGGCAGCAGTTAGTTTCTCGGCCACTCCCAGGCACGCCCACCATGCCTGCCCGACGAGGGCAAAATTCTGCCTTCTGTCTCCTTGTTTTTGATTCCCCCACGAGGGCAGACAGTTTTTCGGTATCTACCCTATCAAATTCTTTTAACTTTTTGAAAACCTCAATTGCTCTTCGCTCAGTTTTCTGCACTGAAGGGAATACATAACAGGTTTATGCAAACTGTCCTCATAATGGAGGGCAGTTCTGTGCCTAATATTTGGAAATGAGCCTGGGCAGTTGGAAGGCGTATCAATAGGGCAACATTTTGGAGAGAGTGACTGTAACTCAGTTAGATTTAGGATAGTTATGGAAAAGGATAAGATTGGCTGGGAATAAAAGTTCTAAACTGGGGAAAGGCTAATTTTACTAAGATGAGATATGATTTGGACCAAGTGGACTGGGAGCAGCTACTTACAGGTACAACAGTGTCAGAGCAGTAGGAGGCATTCGAGGAGGAAATAGTGAGAGTACAGGACAAATATGTTCCTGTAAAGCTAAAGAGGGGATACCGAGTCTGGAGAACTCTGGATGTCAAGGGCCATAAAGGTTAAGCTTAAGAACAAAGGCAGATACCGAGGGCTCAGTTCGGCAGAGACCCTAGAGGAGTATAAAAAGTGCAGGGGGGAACTTAAAAAGGAAATTAGGAAAGCTAAGAGAGTGCATGAGAAAGCATTGGTGGTAGAATAAAGGAAAACCCAAAGAGGATTTTAAATATATAAAGAGCAAGAGAACAACTAGGGAAAGAGTAGGGCCAATTAGGGACCATAGAGGTAATCTGTGTGTGGACCCGGAAGACATGGGTACAGTCTTCAATGAATACATTGCGTCAGTCTTCACAATGGAAAAGGATGACACAGGTATAGACATCAGGATGGAGGACTGTGAAATATCAAAGGAAATTAACATAGAGAGAGAGGAGGTACTAGGTGTTTAGCAGCCTTAAAAGTGGATAAATCCGCAGGCCTGAATGAGATGTATCCCAGGCTGTTGAGGGGGGCAAGGGAAGAGATATCAGGGGCTTTGGCAGTAATTTTCAAATCCTCTCTGGCCACAGGTGAGGTGCCAGAGGACTGAAGGACTGTTGTCCCATTGTTAAAAAAGGGAGGAGAAATAGACCAGGAAATTACAGGCCAGTGAGTCTAACCTCTGTGGTGGGAAAGTTACTAGAAAGAATTCTAAAGGACAGAATATATTTGCACTTGGAGAGACACGGATTCATCAGGGATAGTCAGCATGGGTTAGTTAAGGGAAGGTAGTGTTTGATAAATTTGATTGAATTTTTTGAGGAGGTAACCAGGAGTGTTGATGCGGGTAATGCATCTGATGTGGTCTACATGGACTTTAGCAAGGCTTTTGATAAGGTCCCTCATGACAGCCTGGTCAAGAAAGTAAGAGCCCATGGGATCCAAGGCAAAGTGGCACGTTAGATCCAAAATTGGCTGAGAGGCAGGAAGCAGAGGGTGATGGTAGAGGGATGTTTCTGTGACTGGAAATCTGTTCCCAGTGGGGTACCACAGGGCTCAGTGCTGGGGCCTTTGTTGTTTGTGGTGTACATAAATGATTTGGACTTAAATGTAGGAGGTATGATCAAGAAGTTTTCAGATGACACGAGAATTGGTAGGGTGGTAAATGGTGAGGAGGATAGCCGTAAACTGCAGGAGGATATCAATGGACTGATCAGGTGAGCAGAGCAGTGGCAAACGGAATTCAACCCGGAAAAGTGTGAGCTAATGCACTTGGGGAGGGCTAACAAGGCAAAGGATTACACTATGAATGGTAGGACCCTGGGAAGTACAGATGATCAAAGGGACCTTGGTGTGCATATCCACGCACCCCTGAAGGTAGCAGGGCAGGTAGATAAGGTGTTCAGAAGGCATATGGGATACTTGCCTTTATTAGCTGAAGCATAGAATGCAAGAGCAGGGAGGTTATGCTGAAACTGTATAAAACGCTGGCTAGGCCACAACTGGAGTAGTGCGTGCAGTTCTGGTCACTACATTAAAGGAAGGATGCGATTGCTCTGGAGAGGGTGCAAAGGAGATTCACCAGGATGCTGCCTGGGCTGGAGGTTCTGAGCTATGAGGAAAGATTGGATAGACTGAGGTTGTTTTCCTTGGAGCAGTGAAGGTTGAGAGGGGACCTGATAGAGGGGTATAAGATTATGAGGGGCATGGATAGGGTGGATAGGAAGGCACTTTTTACATTCGTAGAGATGTCAATAACCAGGGGGCATAGATTTAAGATAAGGGGTGGAAGGCTAGGAGGGGAGTTGAGGAAAAAGCTTTTCACCCAGAGGGTGGTGGGAGTCTGGAACTCACTGCCGGAAAGGGTGGTTGAGTCAGAAACTCTCGTAACATTCAAGAACTATTTAGATATTCACTTCTGTTGCCATAGCCTCCAGGGCTATGGGCCAAGTGCTGGAAAATGGGATTAGTGTAGTCAGACCATTGTTGACCGGCATGGACATGGCCTCCTTCTGTGCTGTTAACATCTATGAGGCTATAATTGAACGTTCTAAGCCATGGATCATATTATAAGTGTCCAAAACCATCAACATGGTTGAAAAGGTATGCTGCACTCATCACCCAGATCACAGAGGCCTGCCCACCCTTTAAGCTGAGTTTTATTTCCTATTACTATCTACGCAGTGCTGACCAATTTCCTTACTGTGTAGAAATCAAGACTCATTAACGTATTTTCTTTCTAGTTTTATTTTTTCCCCAAAACTTCAGGATGATGCAAATTCTTCCTTTTCACAGTCCTCCCTTTCTTGCGCAATCTGCAGTTCTTTTTAAAGCTCAGCCTAACCATTACTTCCATCTTCAGTCCTATTCTTAACCTTGGTGAGGAAATGCCCTTGGGCCTGGGTATTTCACTAGATTGCTTCTTTTTTCCAAAGAATTGTTAAATATTATATAATAAGTAACAGAATTGTTTACAGAGCGGCATAGATTCGGTTTTGCTTTGGTAAGTCTCAGTTTGTTCAAACAATTTAGATAATTTACCCTTTATTTTGTATGGTGGAAAACTATATTATTTAAACATAATTATTAATATAAAGAATATGTTTCTAATTGAATAAAATGTTTGGTTAAAACATTCAATCTCTATCTTAAATAGGGTTTAAAGGGAGACCCGGGTGTTCCTGGTCCACCTGGTCCAAGAGGAGAAAAAGTAAGTGCCATTTGGAGTTTTTAAGGGGCCAAAAAAGTCCACTTGTCAAGCGAGTTCAATTATAAAGGATTGAATGTGCTTGAGAAATGTACCGTGGACATACTGGGCGTAATGCTGGCTTTGTGTGATAATGGTGAAGCAGTAGCCTGTCTTAAATTGCTCCCCGAGAGATCACCAATTTACCATTACCTCTTGTACACATCCCCACAAAGATGACATGACACCAGATGAGTTAATGGGTGAATGAAACTGTTGATCCCGTTTACTTTGCCTTTCAGAAAATAGTTAAAAGGAATCAGACAGAATTAATCAAAATCCCATGAACAAAGGAAAACAAACCAAACCCCAGGTCCTAGTTATTCCTGAATAAGGAAGCTGATTGGCAATTTTCACTGACTTGTGGACTCCCTCAGGAAACTATTCTTCAGCCTGTTACTTAATGCAGAATTAGAAACAAAACCTCTGCTTATCTTCAATATTGAGTCATGAGCTTTACTGACGAGTCAATTAAAATTTAAGGGAGGCAATATCTGGCTATATGAATAGCAAATGACATTCAGCATTAAGATGAGTGCAAGTTCTAAAATGGAAGATAGTAAACATGATTATGCAATGAAGGGTATAATCTTTCAAAAGACAGAGCTTGAGTAATACTTGGGAATGATACTGACCACTCATTGAAAACATCTCTGCAATGTCTAAAGCAATTGCCAAGTCAAATGGAATGAGATGTGAGAGCAGATGCATAAAATATAAGTACATGGGAGTAACATGACACCCCTCTAATGTATTGGTAAGAACATACTTGTAGTATGTGTCCAAGTCTTGTGACTGTACCTTCATCGAGACATTGGGACTTTGGAAAGTGAGAGAGGGAAAGGGACAAGGGTGATTCTAAAATTAGTGGAGATACAGAAAGGGTTAAATTCCTCCTGTCAGCAATTGGTGAATATTTGCTGGTTTGCTCAATCAATCTACACTGAAAATAAGTCAGTATTCTAATGCAAAAGGATGAGATTGTACCTTGCAAAAAAATACTCAACATTGAAGTAACCAAATGAAAATTCAACAACTTTCATTTTTGCAATATCTTTGACAGAGATAAATAGCTCAAGCTACTAGACAAAGGGAATGTTTTTTTTTTATTTATTCGTTTATGGGATGTGGGCATCACTGGCTAGACCAGTATTTATTGCCCATCCCTAATTGCCCTAATGGCATGAGATCAATTAGCAGAAACTGGGGTAAAGTTAGGTTAACCGAAAGCATGGTTGATGAGAGAGATTTTGAGGTTACCTTTGTAGGCTTTGAGAGAGTTAGAGGTTTAGGAAAAAGTTTGGATGGAGAAATTGAGTTCCCCTGAGTTGAAGATAGTTTGATGTGTGGTAGGATCATGGTGGCTTTTGTTCCTGCTGTGACAATGATTACATAATAAAATGGTGGATTTCAATGTGGGGCAAATACATCCAAATATTGACAGGTTCCTTCAGATTCTGCAAACATCAGGAGAATCTCCTGCAAATATTGACAATCTCTTGGGAATCCCTGTTAATACAGGCAAGATCTTGGTGTTCCCTCTAAACACTAGCACACTCTTGGAGACCCAGTCCAGATATTGACGCAGTCCAAGGGATGCCTTGTGAATAATGACCTAGTCCTCCAGTCTCTGTGAATATTAATACACCTCTAGGGAGCTCCTAACACTCTTCTTGTGAACCCCTTCCAAGCTGCACAAACTCCTGGGGACCCCTGTAAATATTAATATTTTTGCTGTTGCAAGAGAAGGGAAAATTTACATTTCATATCCCCTTTCATGACCTCAGAATGTCTTAAAGTGCTTAACAGTCAATGAGTATTTTTAAAGTGTAACCACTGTGGTAATGCCCTGGTATCTCATGAAAATATTAACACACTCTTTTGGGTGCATTTTAAATATTGACGTGCTGCGGGGGATATCCCGAAAATATTAACAGGCGCCATTGGAGCCAATGCAACTATTCGAATAGTTTGGGGACCTTCAAATGCTGACATTCTAACTTTAAAGAGCAGCGTCAACTATGCAGAGTGAATCAGGAGGATCATTGAAAATTTTTCTTTTAACTAGTTTACACTTACAGCAATGATATTCACTGGAATTAGCAGGTGGAACCAACACGCAAAACTGAAGACAGGTAGAAAGAAATGCGATGATTTTCCTTTCACACGAATTCCTTTGTAGCCCTGATAGGAATTTGATGTTGCAAAATCTATTTTATAAACCACAAGTCAAGCATTTCATTGGTACAATCAAGATATAAAAATGATCTTATATGAGACCCTGAAGGGAAAAGAAGGTGATTTTGTTTTCTCGATGTACAAGAACGATTTGTGTAATGTAGGAGCTTTAAAGCAGAGCCTCACTGAAGAGACAAGGATCAGGTATTGAGCCTCTGTGGATGTGTTTGAACTGGTAAAAAGTTGGGGACTTGTTTTTCAAGTAGACTTTTCAAGTTACATCAGGTATAGAAGTCGGAAAAGGATCTGAGGCAGAGTTCCAGAGAGGAACCTAATGATCAAAAGTACCAAAACTAAAAACAGAGCAGAGAGAGAACAGGAGAGGAGCTGTTGGAGACCAGGGTTTAAGGTCGAAAGCGCACCCTTTAGCAAAGGGCTAATGGTTAAAGATAAACTATTTTACCAAACTGGGGAGGTTTATAATCAAGTAATGAAAATTTGTTTTTAACTTTACACAGAGAGTAAAACGTAGCTTCTGCTCTTGTCTTGATTTTCATTGCCTGCACCATTGACAGCTGCCTAAACCCAATGCTCTCATGTTCCCTCCCTAAATTTCTGAACCTCTCTACCTCTATCTCCAGCTTGAAGCTACCCCTTAAAATCTACCTTGTTGATCTAGTATTTGTTCATCTGTCCTTATATCTCCTGAAGTGTCTTGGTATCAAATTTATTTCGGCAAGCACCTTTGTTAAGGTCATTTCACTTCATTAAAGATGCTATAGAAACGTAAGTAAGTTATTGTTGCTGCATAAGTCAAACTCTTAAGTAAATCATAGTCCCAACAACAGATAAAAATGTCATTGGCTTCCACCATCCAAGTGTCAAAGGATTCCTTCATGTTAAGGTCTCTATTTCAATTGTATAAACTATTTGAATGAGGGTAATACCCTATTATGAGACCACAAGAAACAGGAGCAGCAGTAGACCACACAGCCCATCGAGCCTGCTCCACAATGCAATACAATCACAGCTAACCTTCAGCTTCAACTCCACTTTCTTGCCTGTTCCCAGTATCCCTTGATTTCCTGAGAGACCAAAATCTGTTTATCCCAGCCTTAAATATATTCAACAATGGAGAAACAACCTCTCAGTGTTTACCCTGTCAAACCCCTTTAGAATCTTGTAGGTTTCAATGTGATCATTTTGCATTCTTCTTAACTCCAGAGAATATAAGCCCAATTTACTCAGCCTCTCATCATAGGACAACCCCTTCATCCCAGGGACCAATCTAGTGAGCCTTCGCTGTATCACCTCCAATGCAAGTATACCCTTTGTTAAATGTGGAGACCAAAACTGTACACAGATGTGGTCTCACCAAAACCCTGTGCAACTGCAACAAGACTTCTTTATTCTTATACTCCAATCCCCTTGCAATAAAGGCCAACAAGCCTTTACCTTCCTAATTGCTTGATGTAGCCACATGCTAACTGTCTGTGTTCTTTGCACAAGCACACCCAAGTCTTTCTGAACATCAATATTCATAAGTTCACACCCTTTAAAAAATATCCTGCTTTTCGAGGCAAGATGGTATTTGTGCCTGACAATGCTGGTCGTAGGCAGAAACAGACCATTACAGTACTGCAACATTACTCCCTGAGCAGGTCACTGCATGCACCTTGAAACCAATAGCATAGGTCCTGAGTTAATTGGTTTCAATATATGTATCCTTTCTTTCAACTTTATAACTTAGTGCTCTGGTTAACTTAACTATGTTTTTGAGATGTAAAGGAGTTAACTGTTCACCAACAGTGTACAGTTTAAGAATGGACATAATTACATTAGAAGCAGTGCAAGGAAGGCTTACTCAACTGATTCCTGGGATGGGGAGATTATCTTATTGGGAAAGGTTGAACAGGTTGGGCCTGTTTCCATTGGAGTTTAGAAGAATGAGAGGTAATCTTATTGAAACATATCAGATCCTGAGGGGACTCAACTGGGTGGATGCTGGGAGGATGTTTCTGCTTGTGGGAGACACTAGAACTAGCGACACAGTTTAAAAATAAGGGCTTTCCCATTTAAGATGGAGAAGAGGAAAAAGTTTTTTCTCTCAGCGAGTCAGGAGATTTTGGAACTCTCTTCTCCAGAGTGACAGGGCCATTGAATATTTTTAAGACAGAGTTAGACAGCTTCTTGGTTGACAAGGGAATTGAAGGTTACAGTGGGTAGACAGGAAAGTCAGGGTCATAATCTTATCAAATGGTGGAGCAGGCTTGAGGGGCCAAATGGCCTACTCCAGCTCATAATTCATATTTTTGTTTGTTTGTTTGTATGTACATATTAACTAACTGACTTGTCTTTTTATTAGGGTGATATAGGTCCTCGTGGTCCACCTGGATTATATGTAAGTACCTGGGACTTGATTCTTTAATGGGTGATTCTGCAGTGTGAACCTTTTCTCTACAGGGAGGTTGGGGCTGTGAGCATTGCTTTTATGGGAAACTCAGGTCAGTATTTGAAGCTGAGGAAGTTGTAGGACAATGGGATTAGTTTTGATCTGCTGTAACAACCAGCTATCTCAGACAAGATGGGGCACTTACAGCATTCCCCAAGTACAGGACATTCAGAACACATGCTCAAAAGCTTCATTCATGATGTGAAGTGATTGTAATTCTTTTTGCAGGATTGTACTTGTTTAATTTCACAGTTAATGATTAAAGCTACAGAATGCTTCGTAATGCATTGCTACAGCCTCATACTGCAGAAGCTGAAGTTAAGACCTTCTGGAAAGAAGAGTTTCACAGAAGCTGCTGGCAGTGCAAAGGTTAATAATTATAGGGATGATTTTGTTATCCAGCACCCTATGGAGCACATTTGAGAAATCACTGTCCTCAGTTTCCCCTCCATTAACATTCTTAGACAGTGAACATGGGGTTTCCTGAGACTTGTTCATCGTGAGTGGGAGCTCCTAGCTAGGAGATACCGGACCATTAGAATCACCCCTGGCAACCCATCACTAATACAAAGTGCTGGTGATGATATCTCATTTCCACATCAGCTGGACAGAGTTGTATCAGAGCAGTGGCATTGATGGGATAACTTTCAACTTCATCCCCCCACACATTGTGAATCAACTCATGATCACATCACACCCTAAACTGGACTAGAAGGGTAACATGGGGCTGAATTTTACACTGCTGGCGGGCTCCCCTTCCCCACTCATACTTGACCAGCTTGCCCCACAACCATTTAATGGCCGTCAAGCAAGGCTTATCCCCCCACCACTCCCTGCCCCTGCCCCAAGCAAATGGCCAGCAGCTGTTAGTTCCCTGCAGCGCCACCAAGAGTGGTGGTCCCTGCTGGAACTGCAGTGAGTCCCAGGGGAAAGTGTGCTGCAATGGAGCATGGTTTCAAGGTCTCGCTGGGGGCAAGCTATCAGGTCCTGGTGCGAGATTGGGGGGCCAAGGTGGACAGGTCAGCAGGGGAGGGAAAACGAGGGTGGGGGTTGGGAATAGCTTGGAATGGCTCTGATTGGCAAAGGGGCCCGAAAGGAATGCACCCCTTTTTGCCCAGCCACCAGCTCACCTGGACACTTGGCACTGTCACCCACCATGAGTAAAATCCCAGCGGCATCAGGAGGAGGCCCTTAAGTGACCATTCATCTCCTTTGCTGCAAGCAGAACAACCCCAGCTTCTCTGGCCTAACCTCAGCCTTGGAAACATTCTAATAAATCTCGTCTGCACCCCCTGTAGAACTGTCACATCTTTCCTGAGGTGTGGTGACCAGAACTGGACTGGCAATAGAGTTGAACATAGGAACATATGAATTAGGAGCAGGAGTAGGTCACTCAGCTCATCGAGCCTGCTATGCCATTCAATTAGATCATGGCTGATCTTCTACCTCAATGCCATTTTCGTCCACTATCCCTATAACCCTTGATGTCTTTACTAGCCAATTTCAATCTAGGGCCAAGAGGAGTCAGAGAATTTCCAACTCCATGATCACCCCTCCCTGGGCTTCTCTCATTGCTGACTAATCGGCATTGATATTGGTCAGCTGAAAGCAGGGAGTTGTATTGAGATGTGTGATCAGCACTCTCAGCTCTGCTGGAACAAACAGGCTGCTGGAATGCTCGAAAGTCAGCTGCACAAAAGTTCAAAGGGATCCTGCCACAAATCAACCAGGATCATGGCACAGCATGAAGGAAAATGCTGATGTTGTGACCTCCTGCCAGTCTTTTCTGTCCCAATGAACTGAGGTTAATACTGGGGCAATATGGAGGGGGCGAGCACAAGCCCTACTTTTCCTTAAAGTAGTGTTTCCAAAACATAAATAATAAACGAATGAGTCCAAAGAAAATTAAAACAGAACACAATATTTTTAAATATCCCTATGAATACCCTCTGAGTTGCTTGTAGCAAGGTCCTGGGGACTTTCCCAACCCTGGAAGGTTGACAACTCTACCCTGAAGACGATCGCCCCCTACCAACACCAGCCCCCCCACCCCCCCCACCCGCCCCCCCCCAAACCTGTGTATAAAACCAAACCCAAGTTTAAGTAAAGGCAAAAACAGTCTGTCTTTGGCACCTTATATCATTCATTTACCACCTGCAAAAAATACTGCTTCAATGACCACAGGTGAACAGGAGCAAAATTCTCTTACATTTACAGACTTACATGGCTTATTACAAACAGAATAAAGATCGAAGAGGGTTGAGTGACTGCAGTGTCAGGAAGTCAAATTTCTAGCCCCAGCAACCTTAAGTTCTGAGGAAAGATTTTAAAACTTGGGTTTATCTCAGACAAATGGACCGTGCCAACATAGATTTCAAAAATCACAACTGGAGACATTTTAAGTATTGGGATAACATTGAGAATTCAAGCAGAACTATTTCAGAGCAAAGAAAATGGGTGTGGAATCAATTGTCAAAGGAGGCCATTAAATTAATTAGCATAGTAAGGCTAAAGGGGCAGATTTGGATTGAAATTCCTTCCTTGGTGTACTGATTAGGCTGTTTATTGTAGTGTATTGGAAATCACATTGTGCAGTTTGTCCACACAAGGCTACCACACACACATGTACCGGCAGATGGAGTCTGCTCAGAAGGAATAATAAAGGATCCATGTTTAAGAGCTCACACAGTTCTAATTCTAAATGTCTCTGGTTGGAAATATAACTGTTTCTGTCCCAAGAACTTTACATTTATATCAAATTCTTCTCTCCAATATCTTAACAAGGCCATCAGCTGACTTACCTTAAATTGATTTTGCTTCATCAAAATAGAACACACAGGAATTTGATGGGGGTGTCTGAACTGGTGCATTTAAAAATAATGCATCCATAAATTTCAACTATCATGTGAAATTGGAACAGGAGTAGACCATTTGGCCCCTTGAGCCTGCTCTGCCATTCAGTAAGATCATGACAGATCTAATTCCACATTCCCATCTACCCCTGATAACGTTTGATTCCCCTGCCTAACAAGAATCTATCTACCTCTGCCTTAAAAATATTCAATGACCCCGTCTCAACCACCTTCTGAGGCAGAGAGTTCCAAAGTCGCACAACCCTCAGAGAGAAAAATAATTCCCCTCATCTCTGTCATCGAACTTGTTCCAGTGAGGGGCTGTGGTGAGAAGGCACATAGGTGGGAAAAAAAACAGAAGAACAAGCTTGTTGATCCAGGTGGCCTTATCCTTTTGTTAAAATGCCCTCTGTTCCTGTTTTATCTTTAGTGATAAGAGAGAATCACTGTCAGCTGCTTTAAAGTCATAATAGAGACATTGGCCGCATGGTACCAAGTTAATAATGAGTCTTTATTGGGAGTCTTGTACAGTGCATGTGATGAGAGGAGTTGATACTGTGTTCCATGAGTTGTTTGTTGGTATGTGCATTTTCCTCACTTGTGTGAAGTGAGATGGACACAATGGAAGCATAATGCTTCTCAGCCATCTAACCATTCTCATGAACATTCCCTTGGTCTCCAGTTTCCAATCCAGGCAAGAGTTGGGGAAGTACAGTAAGGGAGACAAAGCCAGCTCACATGGAGCCACTCTACTGATCTATTCTTCTGTTCAAGCTTACCCACCTCTTGTCAGTTTGATTTTTCTTCTCCTGCCTTTGGAATAACCAAGAGAATTGCATGTGTAGTCATCCCTTGTCACTGCTTGAAAACGTCAGACTACTGACCAAATATTTCAACAGACTGATGAACAAACACATACACACTCACATGCTCAAACTCACACACACACATTCAAACTCACACACTCACATACATGCTCAAACTCACACACTCACACTCACATGCTCAAACTCACACACACACACTCACACACACACACACACACACACAGATGCACACACACTCAAACGCACACTCAAACGCACACATGCACACACACACGCATGCACAGACATTCATGCATACACACACACATAGACACACGCACACACATACACTCACTCACACCCTTACACTCTCATACACACACTAAGACACACATCCAGACACACACATAAACTCTCACACACATACACACACACTCACACACACACTCACATGCTCAAACTCACACACATACTCACATACACACACTCTTACACACTCACAGTCTCACACACTAAAACACACACACACTCACACACTTAAACAGACACTCACTCACACACACTCATACACACACTCACAGTCACACGCACTCACACACACGCACTCAAATACACACGCACTCAAATACACACACGCACTCACACACACTCAGACACACACACACACACACACACACACACACACTCACACACACACTCAAACACTCATACACACACTCTCGCATGCACATGCGCACACATACACTCACGCATGCACACACACAGACAGACACTCAGGCATGCACACACAGACACACGCACGCACACACACATATACTCATTCACATCCTTACACTCTCATACACACACAATCAGACAGACACTCACACACACTAACACACACTCACTCATACACAGACAGACACACACACACAAACTCTGACACACACACATACAAATTCACACTCACTAACACACACTCATACACATACACACACACTCTCTCACATACACACACACACATTCACACTCACGTACACACATACACATTCACACTCACATACACATGCACACACACATGCACATTCATTCACATATACACACACTCACACACACATTCATTCACAAACATTCATTAACACGCACTCACATACACACTCTCACACATACACATTCAAACACTCACATACTCATACACACACTCTCTCGCTCACACACACACACACACACACATACACACACAGACACACTCACACACACACACTCACATACACACACTCTCATACACACAGATTCACTCTTACATACACACACTCACATATTCACATACACATAGACACACACACTCTCACACATACACATTCAAACACACGTATTCACACACACTCTCATACACACCAATTCACACTCACACACACCAATTCACAAACACACACCAATTCACACACACACACACACACACACACCAATTCACACACACACCAATTCACACACGCACACACACACACACCAATTCATACACACACACACACACACACACACACCAATTCATACACACACACACACACACACCAATTCACACACACACACACCAATTCACACACACACACAGCCACACACACACAGCCACACACACACACAGCCACACACACACACACTCACATTCACATTCATATTCACACACACACACACTCACATTCACATTCATATTCACACACACACACACACATTCACATTCACACACACACACACATACACACTAAAGCAAAAAGAGGTTGGGATTAAATGGCAGCATATTTCCCTGGGGCAGATGAAGCCAAGTTGAAAACTGACCTCAAAACTGACTGAGCACTCCAGATGTTTGCTGAACACTCCAGATGTTGGCTGGCAGCTCCAGATGTTGATTAATTGCTCCAGGTGTTGACTGAGCACTCCAGACATTGACTGGCAGCTCCAGATGTAAACACTAACAATCAGAATCATAAAATTGTTATGGCACCTAAGGAGGCCATTTGGCCCATCGTGTCTGCACTGGCTCTCCAAATGAGCATCATGACATAGTGCCATTGCCCTGCCTTTTCCCCGTAACCCCTGCACATTGTTTCTATTTAAATAATCATCCAATGCCCTCTTGAATGCCTCGATTGAACCTGCCTCCACCACACTCCCAGGCAGTGCATTCCAGACTCACTGTGTGAAAAAGTTTTTCTTACATCACATTTGCTTCTTTTGCAAATCACCTTAAATCTGTGCCCTCTCATTCTCAATCCTTTTACGCGTGGCAACAATTTTTCCTTCTCTACTCTATCCAGCCCCCTCATGACCTGGGCAGGACTGGGACTGATGTCCTAGGGGGAACATTCGCGACAGTGATTGGGGAGGGTTTAAACTAAAATGGGAGGGGGATGGGAACCTATGCAAGGAGTGAGAGGAGGGGGAATGAAAGATAAGAACAAAAGACAGAAAGTGGAATATGAAAAGTGATAGTCAGAGAAATCAAGGGCAAGAATCAAACAGGGCCTCAGTGAAAAATAGTGGGACCAGGACAAGTAATGTTAAAAAGACAAGACTTAAGGCTTTGTACCTTAACCCGAGGAGCATTTGCAATAAAGTGGATGAATTAACCGCACCAATAGATGTAAACAGGTAAGATATAGTTGGGATTACGGAGATGTGGTTGCAGGGTGATTCATCCAAGGGTATTCAGTATTTAGGAAGGACAGACAAAAAGGAAAAGGCAGTGGAGTTGCATTGCTGGTTAAAGAAGAAATTAACGCAATTGTAAGGAAAGATATTAGCTCTGATGATGTGGAATCTGTATGGGTAGAGCTGAGAAACACTAAGGGGCAAAAAACGTTAGTGGGGGTTGTATATAGACCCCCAAACTGTAGTGATGATGTTGGGATGGCATTAAACAGGAAATTAGAGACGCATGTAATAAAGGAACATCTGTAATTATGGGTGACTTTAATATACCTATAGATTGGGCAAATCAAATTAGTAACAATACCGTAGAGGAGGAATTCCTGGAGTGTATACGGGATGTTTTTCTGGACCAATACATTGAGGAACCAACGAGAGAACAGGCCTTCCTAGGCTGGGTATTATGTAATGAGAAAGGAATAATTGGCAATCTAGTTGTGCGAGGCCCCTTGCAGATGAGTGACCATAATATGATGGAATTCTTCATCAAGGTGGAGAGTGACACAGTTGATTTTGAGACTTGGGTCCTGAATCTTAATAAAGGAAACTACAATGGTATGAGATGCGAGTTGGCTATGATGGATTGGGAAACATTACTTAAAGGGATGACGGTGGATAGGCAATGGCAAACATTCAAAGAGCGCATGGGTGAACTGCAACAATTGTTTATTCCTGTCTGGCGCAAAAGTAAAACAGGAAAGGTGGCCAAACCATGGCTTACAAGGGAAATTAGAGATAGTATTAGATCCAAGGAAGAGGCATACAAATTGGCCAGAGAAAACAACAGACCTGAGGATTGGGAGCAGTTTAGAATTCAGCAAAGGAGGACCAAGGGATTGATTAAGAAGGGGAAAATAGAGTACGAGAGTAAGCTTGCAGGGAACATAAAAACTGACTGTAAAAGTTTCTATAGGTATGTGAAGAGAGAAAGATTGGTGAAGACAAATGTAGGTCCCTTACAGTCAGAAACAGGGGAATATATAATGGGGAACAAAGAAATGGCTGACCAATTAAATACATACTTTGGTTCTGTCTTCACAAAGGAGGACATTAATAACATACCAGAAATGTTGGGGAACACAGGGTTTAGTGAGAGGGAGGAACTGAAAGAAATCAGTATTAGTAGGGAAATGTTGTTGGGGAACTTGATGGGATTGAAGGCCGATAAATCTCCGGGGCCTGATAATCTACATCCCAGAGTACTTAAGGAAGTGGCCCTAGAAATAGTGGATGCATTGGTGGTCATCTTCCGAGATTCTGTAGACTCTGGAACAGTTGGCAGACATGAAACAAAGACTAGGAATGAATGGGATTTTTTCCAAATCGCAGGCAGTGACTAGTGGGGTACCACAGGAATCGGTGCTGGGACCCCAGTTGTTCACAATATATATTAATGATTTAGATGAGGGAATTAAATGTAATATCTCCAGATTTACAGATGGCACAAAGCTGGGTGGGAGGGTGAGCTGTGAGGAGGATGCCGAGATGCTTCAGTGTGATTTGGACAAGCTGAGTGAGTGGGCAAATGCATGGCAGATGCAGTATAATGTGGATAAATGTGAGGTTATCCATTTTGGTAGCAAAAACAGGAAGGCAGACTATTATCTGAATGGCTATAAATTGAAAGAGGAGAATGTGCAACGAGACCTGGGTGTCCTTGTACACCAGTCGCTGAAGGTAAGCACGCAGGTGCAGCAGACGGTAAAGAAGGCAAATGGTATGTTGTCCTTCACATCCAGAGGGTTCGAGTACAGGAACAGGGGTGTCTTGCTGCAATTGGACAGGGCCTTGGTGAGACCGCACCTGGAATATTGTGTGCACTTTTGGTCTCCTTATCTGAGGATGGATGTACTTGCTATCGAGGGAGTGCAGCGAAGGTTTACCCGACTAATTCCTGGGATGGTGGAACTGACATATGAGGATAGATTGGGTCGATTAGGATTATATTCATTGGAGTTCAGAAGAATGAGGGGGGATCTCATAGAACCTATAAAATTCTAACAGGACTAGACAGGGTAGATGCAGGAAGGATGTTCCCGATGGTGGGGGTGTCCAGAACCAGGGGTCACAGTCTGAGGATATGGGGTAGACCATTTAGAACTGAGATGAAGAGAAATTTCTTCATCCAGAGAGTGGTGAGCCTGCGGAATTCGTTACCACAGAAAGTAGTTGACACCAAAACATTGTATGTTTTCAAAAAGGGGTTAGATATAGCTCTTGGGGTGAAAGGGGTCAAAGGGTATGGGGAGAAAGCGGGAGCAGGCTATTGAGTTGGATGATCAGCCATGATCATAATGAATGGGTGAAGCAGGCTCGAAGGGCCGAATGGCCTACTCTTGCTCCTATTTTCTGTGTTTCTATGATTTCTATGATTTTGAACACCTCTATCAAATCTCATCTTAACAACCTAATTCCCTATGTACTCAGGCAGTAAATTCCAGATCCTAACCACTCGCTGCGTGAAAAGGTTTCTCCTCATGGTGACATTGTTTCTTTTTCCAATCCCCTTAAACCTGTGTCCCCTCTCATTCACCATCCTTCCACCATTGGGAACAGTTTCTCTCTCTCTCTACTCTGTCCGGACCCATGATTTTGAACACCTCGATCAAATCTCCTCTTGGCCTTCTCCTCTCCAAGGAAAACAGTTGCAGCTCCTCCAATCTATCCACGGAACTGAATTTCCTCATCTCTGGAGCCATTTACACAATTCTTTCCTGCACTCCTTAAGGGCTATGGGGAGTGGGCGGGAAAATGGAGTTGAAGCCGAGCTCAGCCATGATCACACCGAACAGCAGAGCAGGTTCAACAGGACGAATGGTCCACTCCCGCTCCTGTTTGCCATATTCAGTAAGAACTTGGGGGTTAGTGTAGGAAAATGGCTTTAGGTAGGGCATAAGCCACGAGCTTATTGAATGGTTTAGCACGCTCGAGAGATGCTGAAAAAAAATCAGCAATCATCTCCTGTTTTTAACAAGAAGGTAGGATCTCTTCTATATAGGATAACATTTCTCACTTCTTACTCTTCAGGTAACAGGTACTTTCCAGTATCCCCTTGATGTAAAACATAAAGCTGTGTGGGGAGCTCAGTTAAGGCTATTGGTGGCAGTACTTCCTTCAACAACAGCATCAGGAATAGTAGCTCAGGGGTTGATTCAGAGACATACACATGTGGGCTGTTATATATTGTTGAATTATCTGTAAGTAGCTAGGAAGTTCCTAGGATCTATTGTTTATGTGTAAGTGTACGTGTAAGAGGGCCCCATCTCAAAGCTGCACTAGGAACTGAAGTGATGTGTCCATAATCAGTTCAACCTAGTTTTTCTTTTGAACCAGCATAGCAAAATTAACCACAGTTTCTGATCTTTACAAACTTAAAGTGTGATTATGAACAACATCTGGGAACTAAAATACAACAAGAATACACAGCATGGGCATAAAGCTCCTTGGCGTTAACATGAAGACCCACCTAATTTCTATCACGAGTAACAGCAATTGAGAGGCTGCTGGTATATATTGGAGGGCACAGTCTCCATCATTCCTGTTACTCAATACTATGTGTCTTCTGTCTCCCAGGGAAGGGCCTGTCATCTGCACGGTCATGTGTACCTGTCCCAGTGGGGATTTCTAAAATGTTCACTCAGATGGCTCAAAGTGTTCGTACTAGAGCTGAGTGTTTGGTCAGTTGCCAGGAGTTGTGCCTCTTCATCACTGACTCAACAGATATATGGGATAACAGTCTGCACAGTCCAGCTTAAACAAGCTCAGGGGAAGGCTGATTGCTGCCAAATCCTAGTAATTGCTTTCAAAGCAACTGTACATGGATATTTGATCGCTTTACATGGGAACACTTCCAGGTATATTTCCTGTGGGTAGACAGTGCTCAGAAAGATATCTGTGTGAGACCTTTGGATCATTTAACACAAACATCCTAATGGAGATCATTTTACAAAGTCACATTCCTGACACTGAGCCTTTCCCTATCTTCATCTCTCCCTTCTCTCCCCACTATCTGCCCCATCACCCCTTCTCTCACCCCCTTCTATCCCCCCACTCTCAAGCAATTCCTCCCATTCTATTCCCGTCCCTCCCTCTCTCCCCATTTCCACATCCCCTCTCTCTATATTTTTATTCTCTTATGTATCCCCTCCCTCCTCTCTCTCCCTATATCCACTCATGCCTCACCTCTCTATCCCCATTTCCCTGCCCCCACTCCACCCTCTAACCCCAGGGAGCATATCAGGGATTGAGCTATACACCTTCTATGATCTGCCATCCATTCATGGATTCCTACCTACATTTCTAACGCACACGCTCAGGAGGCAAGGCTGCAATGCTGAGAGCATTCTCATTAAATGTTAAGTATGCTCAGGTTCCTGTTCTGTCCAGTTTTAATTTACAAAGGTACTCCACTGTAATTAACATTGAATTAAATGTGTGGTTTAACAAACTGATGCACTAACAGTAATTATGTTCCCTTTAAATGGCTCAGTTTGGTAGCACCCTCTCCTCTGAGACCCAAGGTTCTGAGTTCACGTCCAACTCTCGGTCCAGAGCACAAAAATCAAGGCTGACACTCCAGTGCAGTACTGAGGGGGTGCTGCATTATGAGAGGTGCCTTCTTTCAGATGAGATATTAAGCCAATGCTCTATCTGCCCTCTTGGGTGGGAATGGAATACCCCACAGCACTATTCTGAGGAAGAGCAGGGGAGTTATCCCCAATGTCCTGACCAATATTTATCCCTCAGCCAACTTCATAAAAGCAGATTGGCCCAAATCTTCCAATTTGGTGAGCAATGAATGACTCAACTTAAATTGCTGATGCACCCCGGGACCTGGAATAAGTCCCGAGGTGTGTACATGCTTACCTGGGGTGTTTAAACTTCTAATTGCTGTTTTATCCTGCCCAGATTGCTGCACAATTCTGTTTGACAATAGGATCAGATGGTTAGAATCATGGAGACTTGGGCTTTTAGCCCTACATTCAGGCTGGTTGCTAAACAGATTTACCTGGAGCCTTTTGTAGCAGGTGTAAAACCTGCTAAGCATCTGACTCGAGGTAAATCAGCTGGAGTGTCAACAGCAACTACAACAATGTTCACCCTAATCCTAAAGCACCTCAACATGCCCCTGACAACACTGACCCCGCACAACCCAAAAAAACTGGCTCACCCTCCCCTCCCCCTCCCCCTCCCCTCTCCTCCCTGCAATTCTCAGCCTCCCCACCACCCCTCCCAACCCCCTGACAACACTCGCCACACCCCCCCCCCGTCAAACCTGGCTCCCCCTCCCTCCCCCTCCCCTCCCCTTCCCTTCCCTACCCCTCCCCTCCCCTTCCCTCCCTCCCTGCAATTCTCAGCCTCCCCACCCCCGACAACGCTCAGCCCCCTCCCAGCAATTTTCGCCTCCATCCCAACAATGTTCACTCCCATTCCGCCTCACCCTCTCCCCCACCCCCCTCACCCTCTCCCCCACCCCCCTCACCCTCTGGGCAGTGCTCACCTCCTCCACCTTCTTCCCAACTCACATTCCGGAATTCCTGGCTTTTGTCCGACCGATTCGGAAAAACAACATTGTCGGGGATGACAGAGGATGGGTATCTCGGGGGGGGGGGGGGGTAGGATGAACATTGTCAGGGGAGAGGGGGAGGTTGAGCATTGTCAGGGGCGAGGGGGTGATTGAGCATTGTCGGGGGGGCTGTGGTGAACGCTATCAGAGGTGAGTGAACTAACTTCTGCCATGACACAGGCCCTTTCATTTTACTTTGTCTCCTGGCAGCTCTCTAAATCAAGCAGACTTTAATTTGTATTTTAATTGTTAATTGTCTATCTGCTTGTGGTCAAATCTGTTGTTTTATGGGATGGACATTAAAATCTCTTTGCTTCTGTTCCTTTGGGATCATTAAGAGGCCAATCTGGCAGCAATTGAGCTAAAGTATCTGGACGGTGCAGTTAATCCAGCAGAATACTAATGGAAGTAAAGGACATTGAAGCAATGCGACTGCCAATGAATTGTCTTATGGAGCCTGATACTGATAATTATACACTTCTTTCATGATGGAGGTTTCACTGATCTTTAATTCACCTGGATAGATGCCAATGGTTTTCAGGCAAGCTAACCCTGACCCAGTCTTAGGCCTGTCAAGCAACAGCTGGACTGCTCGAACATAATAACATTCCTCTAAAATTTTGCCAGTGCCATTGTTACACTGCATTTTTGTCGCACTGTGCTCTGTCCAAACAGCAGGACATTGAAAGCTTTAGCAAGGACCGAGAAGAAGCTGGGAGCAGCCTATGTGCACAGTTCCAGCAATAAGATGATGAATGGGGAGGTTAAAAAATTCAGGACAGCTGGGTGTGACATTTCAACATCTGGAATGTTTGGCAAATGTAAAGTTATTGCAACTTAGATTGGGGAAAAAATGTCTTCGTAAATTCAAAGAGGACTTTTCATTAAATTTTAAAAGTCAGATATTTGGTGAACTTGAGAAATTTTGGCACAGCTACAGAATTGTTCCAATGCACTGTTCAGTTTGAACTGACTGACCGATGGTCACACTGACAGTGCAGCATGAACTGGACACCTCAGTTCAATTGATCGCTCAACAACTAAAGTGCCCTCTGACCTGCCAGATAGTTAGCCTCTGAACCAGCCGACAGAACTGGCACAGTCACGACACCAGTGTCCAGCCTGTTAAGTGGTAATGAGCCTAAAACACTTCAAAAATGAACTTCTTTGTTATTGAGTTTTCATATGGCTACAGCAACAATGAATTGATTTGTGAATATGACAGCGACACAGAGTGTGATATTTTACACGGGCTCAAACCTCTGGCAACATGCTGCTGATCCAACTCAGGGAATCAGGCAATTGGAGCTTTTGGTGATGGAATCCACTGTGCTGCAGGCAGGGGGGGAGGCATGTTGTGACGGGCTGATTGGTATCCAAAAGAAAGCATGTGCATTTATATAGCACCTCTCATGCTCTCAGGATATTCTAAACAAGCACTTTTGAAGTGGAATTACTGATGTAATGTAAGGGTATGTTGTGGCTCGTGGTGCTAAACTTATTGTTTTTTCTTTTTTCATTTTATTCTTTTTTTAAATGCTTTAGACCACGCCTGTTCACTTGAAAACACTCGGCAGTGGCTGGAGGGGGTGTGGGGGGGGTGGTGGGGGCACATTTCTATTTTCTTCTCACTCAAGGGGCCGATGAGCAAATTTTAGAAAGATAAGGTTTGGTACAACGTTAAACGTGAATTTCAAAATGAAGTTGAGTTAGGAAGAAAAGAAACAGCTTGCTGAGCCAAAATAAAGCGATGTCAAAGAAATAACTTGATAATTTAAAAAGAGTAATTAATAAAGATCACCATCAGTGTGTGAGGGGTGCAGAATGTGTTTGTCTGGCTCCTTCCAATCTCTGATGATCACTCACCTTCCCCTCACCCATTATGTGTGGGTGTGATTGTGTGTTAGTGTGTGGGGGTGAGGGTGAGGGAATCCTGAGACTGAGTGAGCCAGATACATACACACACTTCCACACTTGCTCACTCTCTCTCCAGTCTCCCACACTCACTCACTCTCTCTCTCCCACACTCACTAACTCACTCTCCCACACTCACTCACTCATCCTCTCTCCCACACTCACTCACACTCTCTCCCACATTCACTCACTCATTATCTGTTCCACACTCACTCTCACACTCTCTCTCTCCCACACTCACACTCACTCGCTCTCTCTCCCACCAGATTCACTGCCAAACTGTGCCGGGGTGGGGGGAGACTCACTACCATGCTGGGCCAGATTGGGGGCGAGAGAGACTCACTGCCAAGCTGGGCCAGAGTGGGGGCGAGAAAGACTCACTGCCAAGCTGGGCTAGGGTGGGGGTGGAGAGAGACTCACTGCCAAGCTGGGCTGGGGTGGGGGTGAGAGAGACTCTCACTCTCTCTCTCTCTCCCACACTAACTCTCTTTCTCTCCCACACTCACTCTCTCTCCCACATACACTCTCTCTCCTACATTCACTCACTCACTCTCTCCCACACTCACTCATTTTCTCTCCCACACTCACTCTCTCTCCTACATACACTCCCTCTCCTACATTCATTCACTTTCTCTCTCCCACACGCATTCAATTTCTCTCCCACACTCACTCGCTCTCTCTTCCACATTCACGCTCTCTCACACACTCACTCATTCTCTCTCCCACATTCACACTCTCTCCCACACTCACTCACTTTCTCTCCCACATTCACATACTTTCTCTCCCACACTCATTCACTGTCTCTCTCACTCTCCCTCCCACAATACGGGACAGCGAGTCTTTTCATCCTCACCACATGCACCCCAACCCCCTTCCCTGCCCACACCATCACATTCAGCCTCTTCTGGCCCATCAGTGACTCTATCCCTCCCCCAGCCAGCCCGGCTTGGCACAGCACAGAGTGAGTCCCTCTCCCCCCATCCCGGCCCAACATGGCAGTGAGTCTCCCCCCACCCCAGCCGAGCTTGGCAGTGAGTCTCTCGCCCCCCCACCCCAGCCCAGCTTGGCAGTGAGTCTTTCTCGCCCCCTGCCCCAGCCCAGCTTGGCAGTGAGTCTCTCTCCCCCCAACCCTGGCCCAGCTTGGCAGTGAGTCTCTCTCCCCCACTCTGGCCCAGCTTGGCAGTGAGTCTCTCTCCCCGTCCCCCGCCCCAGCCCAGCTTGGCAGTGAATCTCTCTCCCCCCCACCCCAGCCCAGCAAAGCAATGAGTCTCTCTGCCCTCCACCCTGGCCCAGCTTGGCAGTGAGTCTCTCTCCCCGTCCCCCGCCCCAGCACAGCACAGAGTGAGTGTCTCTCTCCCTCACCTGGCATGATATGGCAGCCTCTCTCCCCCTCCCTCTCTCCCACTAATACCTCCTTCTCCTGTGACGACTCATAGTATTGCTGCTTTTCCAGTCACAGACTGCTTTGCTCCCACATCAGCAGCAAATGTGGGAGAGGAGGGCCTATGATTGGGAGAAATGTTTCCTTCAGAATCATCCACTGCATTTTGAAAACCACCTTCAGGGTCCATATAGGGGCTTTGCAGGCTACATCCAGCCCACACCGTGTCGGACAAGCCTGCTTTAGACTGTTTCACATAGCCAATCACATAAGAACATAACAATTCAGCCCCTCGAGCCTGCCCCCCCATTCATTACAATCATGGCTGATCTCATTTCGGCCTCAATTCCAATTTCCCGCCCTCTCCCCTTAACCTTCAACCCGTTACTAATTAAAAATCTGTCTATCTCCTCAAATTTATTCAGCGTCCCGGCATCTACTGCACTCTGAGGTAGTGAATTCCACTGATTCACAACCCTTTGAGAAAAGTAATTCCTCCTCATCTCTGATTTAAATCTACCACCGCTTAACCTAAAACTATGGCCTCCCATTCTAGAATGCCCCAGAAGGGGAAACATCCGCTCCACGTCTATTTTGTCCATCCCCTTTAGCATCTTATATACCTCAATTAGATCTCCTCTCATCCTTCTAAACTCTAGCAGGAATAGGCCTAAATGCTCAATTTCTCCTCATAAGACAAGCCCCACAACTCTGGAATCTAGTGAACCTCCTCTGAACTGCCTTCAGTGCAACTACATCCTTCTTCAAGTAAGGGGACCAAAACTGTGCACAGTACTCCAGGTGTGGTCTCACCGACGCCTTGTACAGTTGCAACAACACTTCCCTATTTTTATAATCTATTCCTTTAGCAATAAATGCCAAAATTCCATTTGCCTTCCTTATTAGCTGCTGTACCTGCAAACTAGCTTTCAGCGATTCATGCACGAGGACACCCAGATCTCTCTGCACTGAAGCATTCTGAAGTTTCTCTCCATTTAAATAATAAGTTGCCTTTTTATTCTTCCAACCAAAATGGATAACCTCACACTTATCCACGTTAAACTCCATCTGCCAAATTTTGATCCATTCACCTAACTTGTCCATATCCATTTGTAAACTTCTTATTTCTTCATTGCAACTTATTTTCCCACCTATTTTGGTGTCATCTGCAAATTTAGCTATAGTACCCTCTATCCCTGAATCCAAGTCATTAATATAGATTGTAAACAGTTGGGGCCCAAGGACCGAACCCTGTGGCACCCCATTAGTTACAGCTTGCCATCCAGAAAAAGACTCATTAATCCCACAGACAGCAAAGTGATAATGGCCAGATAACCTGTTTTACGTAATAAAAACAGAATGTCTGGAAAAGCTCAGCAGGTCTGGCAGCATCTGCAGAGAGAGAAACAATGTTTGTTGGTTAGCCAATCCCCTATCCAAGCTAATATAATACCCCGAGCTCCATGTGATCTTATCTTGTGTATTAGCTTCTTTGAAGCTGCCCCTGAGTCCTAGCAGCCTTCAGCAATAGCTGACCAGCCAGTGAGATACCAGGACACCTAGCAGACAGCCAAATACTGGCTGAAGTACCCAAGGCTGCAGTTGACATTGAATGGTAGAAGTTCAAGATTAGCAAGTCCTTTAATCTCGCAACCCTGGCCCTTTAGCTGACCAGCAACTCTCAGTGTGGGGAATCGACCGGGTAAAGCTCGCAGTATGCAACGGCAACAGTTTCCTTATTGCTTTATCTATTACTGAGAGGGATAGAAACATTGGCCCGGATCTTCAGAGCATTGGCAATGATCATCAGATTCCGGCCGTGATCGACACTGCTGCACATTTCTACTGGGATGTTCTGAGCCCAATTTTCATAGAAACACGCAGTGAAGCATCATTCGCAGAACTCCATCGGACCAAAGTGGGTTGGGGGAAGAATGCCCCTTTTTATAGCACTAGCTGCTGTATGGTAAGCTTATAGATCCAGTTTAAATGTTAATAAATGGATGAGTTGATGGGTGAGTGAATGGGCATGTGGGTGAAGTGGGTAGGAGGTAGAGGGTAGGTGAGTGATGTGGGTAAGGGAGTGAGGTGGCTAGGTGGGTGAGATGGGTGAGTGGGTAATCAGGTTGGGGGGTGGTCATGTCAGGTGGTTGGGGGAGTAGTCAGGCGGTCGAGGGGATTGCCGGATGATTAGGGGGTTATTGGGGTCTGGTGGGAGCAGACTGAGGTGTCGGGGATTCAGTGTGAGTGATTGGGGGGGTTCGTTCCGTAGTTACATAGATTTTAGACTAGGTTTTGAACTGTCTAACATTTCCTGGGTTACTACCCAGCTAAGTCCCATGGAACTGTCCAGAGTGTCTGACTCTAACTCAAAGTCAGAGACATCCTTGCAGGGTTCCGGAGTTTAAGACTTCCTGGATAATTCGCACATAGGTCTGTGTATTAGGACTTCAGTCCTACATCCGGTCTCCGAGGATCCGGAGACTGGAAGATTTGTTACTTCAAAGTGTCCCTACATGCCCTTCCTTCTCCCTGCCGTGTCCTCATGATGTTCAAATCAGAACTCATGGTCTTGATTTCAACTCATTGACTTTTGAGTTGGAAGTTTGTGGATTCAAGCCCCACTCCAGAGACTTGAGCAGCAGATCTAGACTGGCATTGCAGCTCAGTACTGAGAGAATGCTGCACTCACAGGTTTGGATGATACCCTGTCTGTCTTCAAGTGGGTGTAAAATACTTTATGACACTATTCAGGGAAGAACAGGAAAGCTCTCCCCAGTCTCCTGGCCCATTTTTATCCCTCAATCAACACATAAAACTGAAGAAGAGTCATATGGACTCAAAACACTATCTCTGTTTCTCTCTCTGCAGATGCTGCTAGACCTGCTGAGCTTTTCCAGACTTTCTGTTTTTCATTACATAAAACAGGTTATCTGGCCATTATCACTTTGCTGTCTGTGGGAGTCTCCTGTGTGCAAATTGCCTGCCATGTTTTCTACATTACAACAGTGACTGCATTTCAAAAGTATTTCATTGTCTGTAAAACACTTTGGAACATCCTGAGGTCATGAAAGATTCAAATCTTTTAGCACATAAGGAATAGGAGCAGGAGTTATCCATTCAGCCCCTCGAGCCTGCTGCACCATCCAGTACAATCATTGGTGATCTTCTATCTCAACTCCAACTCTACTTCATTCCTTTCTTGGATCTGAAAACTGTAGAATGCTTTAACTTCTGTTCCTTTACCTTCTAAAAGCCTTCAATTCCTCAAAAGAATAGGAAATGATGGAAATACATTAACATTTTAATGAAGGCAATGCAAAAATGGTGACCTGGGTTTCGAAATCCAACTTTGACTTCACATAAGTGATGTCATATGCTCTTAAGGGATATTAACATGACATCACCAGAAGGGAAGTGTGTCATGTGATCCAGTCTTAGTTTCACTTTGAGCAGAGCACACATGCAGCTCTGAGGTCTTTAAGCTTTATACCCAGGTATAACTATTCTCCTGTGCCTAGTCTTAATAACTGAACCCACAACGTATTTACCCAATCCCTTATGAGTGATTGGCGCCTTGTGTATTGTACAGTAAGTAAGTCCAAGGTATTATATCATTATAATAACACAACACGAGCTTCTTGGTTTAACTCAGTTTCTGTTTGTTTTGAATCTTGATGGTGCTGTACATTCAAAACCTTTCCTTTCATTGAGAGGATGGATTTTCTCTCCTGCCATAACTTTGCCAGGATATGCGGCGGGAGCTCTGCTTCCTCGGTTCCCACTTCCCCTGTGAGGTTATGGCAGCAGGCTGGAAACAACTCTGAAGATAGGCCTGTTTAAAAGAAAACATATAGTTGGACAGTGTAGTGGAAAGGGAAGAAGAAAGACATAGAAGTCTAGTTTTGTTATCTACAGTGAATCAAAATTGTTCTCTATATAGCTCCTACCTACTGAAATGTAAAGCTCTGATCCTAATGGGCATAATCAGGGTGAAAGAAGGATCTGCTGGTAATTCAATCCCCACTCTCTCCACCACAATAGGATTAGTATCTCTGTAACTCTTTCAGAGTCTCTAGTAATTGAAGGTAAATCTCCAGGACAGTGCAGCAAACAACCCAAGAGAAAAGGATTAAGGGTGTTGAAATAAAATTCTGTAGCTTGCATTTTTGTTGACCACTTTCCTCGATTAATTGTAAAAATATTGTTGATGGGGATGAAAAGCTTTCCAATGAAAGTCACATTACAAAGATTCTGTTCCTTTGCCAATTGGTGTTAGGAAGGCTGGAGTAGCGGCGGGATCATGAGGGAGGGGTGTTGCAAGGTGGAGGATAAAATGTCCAAGAATGCACCCAACTCTGCCCCAAATGTATATGCCCCAGTTTCAGAATTTCCATAGTCTGAGTGCCTGCAAGTGGATCTTAAAATTATGCACTGGATTTTAAAATAAGAATGGGAACAATGAATGTTTATAATCTAACCAGGGTAATTCTAATGAACTAGTGCTCCCAGAATGGAGTTTCACTCAAAGGGAGTGTGCCTTAGGAATTTAAGCCAGACATCAGCATATGGTATATGTTTTACCATTCTCTAAAGTTAAAGAATCGTAAACCATGCAAGATGTTGCCCTCTATAACTGAATTCCCAATACCTGTATCTGTCACCTAAGACTCTTTAAAAATCTACCCAAATCCCAACGATTAATTTCTGCCTTATCCTCTGTGTAACCCCGCAAAATGTGAATGTATAGACACATGCCCACCTCAGATTTAATGAATTCCTTTCTATCTTTTACAGATTGAAGGACTGAAGGGAGAACAAGTAAGTATTTGATTTCTGACTCAGAAAACTGTGCTTAACATGGGAAAAAGAATTTGACAACAGCAACATGTCTTAGACTGCTTTCAGCAGTTTAATCGAAAAACGTTACAAATGATTTTTCTGCTCAACAAGTGAGCAGCTGGGACACAATAAGAACAGCAAGAAGTCAAGGTCAACCCAGGGCCTGTGCTGAGAATGGTGATCTCAGCTGGGGCAATAAGATTAACCTCAGGAGCCATGGATTGGTGGCTACAGGGGCAGAGGAATGTTGATCACACCAGATGTTTTCTCAGGTTCAATAACATTGGCCCAATTATGCCTATATGGGAAGCAGTGAGTGACTCAGTTTAAGTTGCTGGTGCACCTCAAGGTGCTGGGTAAGTCCCAGATTGCGCACACCCATGGTACTTACACAGGAAGTTTAAACTTCCAATTTCTGGTTTTAGCCTGCCTGGACTGTTCCGCAATTCCCTAGGAAATGGGGACCAGCTGGCCACATCCATAGAGACTCAGGCTCTTTGCCCTATACTTACTCAGGTTTTTACACAGCTGTAAAACCTGCTGAGGAGGGAAGCTCAAAGTAAATCCAGCACCCACAGCAACCCTGAAAATGTTCGTCCCTCCCCCAGACAACATTTACCCCCCCCAATAGTGTTCCACCCCCAGCTCCAGACAATGTTCACCCACTCCTGACAATGTTCACCCCCCCGAAAATATTCACCCCCCCCAACTATATTTACCCACTTCCCAACAATGTTCACCCCTTCTCGATAATATTCACCCCTCAACAATATTCACCCTCCCTGACAATATTCACCCCCACCCGACAATATACACCCTCACCCGACAATGTTCACCCCCCCCGAAATTGTTCACCCTCTTAACAATATTTACCCCCCACTTCCTGAGAATGTTCACTCCCAGAGCTATATTCACCACTCTCCAACAATATTCACTCCCCTTGACAATACTCACCCTCCCCGAAAATATTCAGCACTCCAACAATATTTACCCTCCAGGACAATATTCACCCCCACAATATTCACTCCCCTCGACAAAATTCAGTCCCCTCCACAATGTTCACTCTCCCCACCAACAGTCACCCCCTGATAATATTCACCCTCTCCTGACAATATTCACCCCCGACAATGTTCATCCACTCCCCCAACAATATTCACCCCTCTGTTCCTGGCAGAGTACAAAAACAAAGAGATTATTCCAAACCTTTGTGAAAACACTGGCTAGGACCCAGCTGGATTATTGTTGTCAATTCTGGGCACCACATTTTAGAAGACTGTCAAAACTTTTCAGAGGAAGCTGAGGTGATTTATGAGAATGGTAGCCATGATTAAAGACTTCAGTTCTGTGGAGAAACTAGGGGTTATTCTCCTTAGTGCAAAGAAGGTTAAGGGCAGATTTGATAGAGGTGCTCAAAATTATGAAGGGTTTTGTTGGAATGGAAAGGGAGAAACTGCTTCCAGTGGCAGAGAGATTGGTAACCGGAGGACATGGATTTAAGGCTCACAGCAAAAGAACCAGGGGCAACCTGAGAAAATATGTTTTTATGCAGCACTGGAATGTGCTGTCTGAAAGGGTGGTGGAAGCAGATTCATTGGTAATTTTCAAAAGGGAATTATTTGCAGGATCATTGTGGGGAGAGCAAGGGAGCGAGACTAACTGGCTAGCTCTCTCAAAGAGCTGGCACAGACATGAAGGACTGAATGGCCTACTTCAGTGTTGTATCAATTAATGATTGTACAGACTTAGTGCTGTGTGGGTTTATGATCAGGAACTTGTCTTTATTGTCCAGTGGCTAGCTGTACAATGGTGTGACCCAGGGGTTGTAATAATGAAGACATCTTGTTGTTCACACGGAATCCTGCGATCACAAAATGGGAGATAAAAAAACGATTTTTCACACAGGAACTTGATCTGGCCTGGAATGCACTGTCTGAAAGTATTGTTGGTGCAAACAAATTCCTTTTAAAAGGGAAGTGGATAAGGAAACGTCAACAGAACTACAGGTTCAGAACAGGGAAGTGGGATTAATTGGGTAGCATCGGCATGATAGAATGAATGGCCTCCTCCTATGTTGAATGCTCTTATGTGTCACCCGCACTTGATTTTTTTCTATTCTCTTATTGAGGCTGTAAACAGCACCTGAGAACCAGGTAATGTGCCACCAGTTGTGCAAAGCTCTACTCCAGCATGTACCTATCAGTTTAAAAACTAAGCAATTTTGAAGGCTGAGCAAAGTGAAATAAGGACAACTATGTAGGTAGGGAGAGAAAAGAATGGAGGAGAAATTCTGGTCACAAAGTAACACTGAAATAATGTCAAGACCTGACGGAAGGAACTCAGTGCCAGCATTCTGAGAGAGGGATTCGGGCCAAAGGTTGCTAGGCTGAGTGTGAAAAGTGACTGGGTCTGAAGTCAAGTCTTGCAATATAATTTTTCAGCTCTAGTTACTGAGGAGGTGCCAAAACACCTAAAATAAATGCATGCATTCATGATCTGACACTTGAATGCCTCGAGCCTTTCATGCCAGCAAAAAATCCTCACAACTTCCAGTAAAGATATAGCCAACCACTTGGCAATCTTGGTGCAATGCAAGATGAATGACGTTGTCAGCCAACTAAGCCCTCCCTCGCTCATTCACTTCCAGAAGCAGATGCTTCTGTGCAGTGAATCACACCACTCTGAGTACTGCTGGGCACTGTATATATACATGGAGCAATAATCACAAGACCTTTTTCTTATTCTTGACCCAGTTTATTTCTCTTTTATCCCTTCCTGTCTTAATGAATACAACCCATGCTAGGATATGAGTTGTATAGAATTACATTGAATATACAACATTAAAACAAAACATTCAGCCCAGCTGGTCTTTAGGCTCCACACAAATCTTCTCCCACCACTCTTGATCTCATCCTATCAACCCGATCAGGAGCATAAGAACACAAGAAATAGGAACAGAGTCGAGCCTGCTCCACCATTCAATATGATCATGGCTGATCTTGGGCTTCAACTCCACTTTCCTGCCCACTCTCCATATCCCTTGATTCCCTGAGAGGCCAAAAGTCTATTCCAGCCTTAAATATATTCAGCGATGGAGCACCCACAACCCTCTGGGATAGAGAATTCCAAAGGTCCACAACCCTTTGAGTGAAGTAATTTCTCCTCATCTCAGTCCTAAATGATTGGCCCCTTATCCTGAGACTGTGCCTCCTCTGTTTTAGGCTCCTGAACCAGTGGAAACTGAGTGTCTACCCTCTCAAACCCCTTCAGGATCTTAACTGTTTCAATAAGATCGCCTCTCATTCTTCTAAACTCCAGTGAATATAAGCCCAATTTACTCAGCCTCTCATCATATAAAGCCCCCTCACCCCAGGGATCAATTTAGTGAACCTTCACTGCACTGCCTCCAATATCAACATATCCTTTTATCATTTCTCTCTCACACTTATCCAGCTTCTCCTTAAATGCGTCTGTACTATCTGCATCAACTGCCCCTTATGCTAATGAGTTCCACAATTTACCCACTCTCTGAGGAATTTTCTCCTGAATTCCCTATTGGATTTATTAGTGACTATCTTATGTGAATAGCCCCCAGTTTTGTCCTCTCCACAAGTGAAAATGTCTTACTCTGTTAAACCCCATCATTATTTTAAAGATATCTGTCAGGTGACAGTCGGGCTTCTCAGTTTCCCAGAATAATTCAGTGGGGGGCCCACAAATATCTGATACCTCATCCTGGAAGTCATTATTTCATTATTTCATAAACCTTATAATACTTGACAAATCCCATCCTTGCCTGAACTCCACATACAAAAGTGGGTAGATTTTACTTGTGGCAGATGGTGGTAGATTGGTGCATGTGCCTGGTTTTCCTCTCCAGTGCTGTATCACCAGCAGCCGAACCACTGCTCATTTCCCACCTCTGCTGATAGTGAGAATGCACCCCACCATCTTACCCTGTAAGGATCTCTGAGTAACTGTTGGGAGCAGGAATGAGACCCTAGGCTTATTTTCCCCTTTCCAGCACCCAGAGTGGCTGATACTAATCAAAGCACCTCTAATGTCTTCAATATTCCCAGGGTCACATCTGGGGGATGTCTGCTCTGTTTGAGTCAGGATCACAGGGAGTGTTGCAAGTATGTACTTAACCATCAAGGGATCTCTGACCACTACATGAAGGCAGAAGTGGTTTAAAAGGCAGAGGTGTGTGCTGTACCTGGTGCAATGCTGTGAAAAATTTTGTTTTAATGCCATTATAATTGTGAGTCGACACTCTTAAGAAAGAACTTAGGAGCAGGAGGAGAACATTCAGCTCCATGAGCCTTTTCCAACAATCAGGTAGATCATGGTGGATCTGTACCTTAACTCCAAGTCAGTTTTTGGTGTCATAACCCTTAATCCCCTTGTCTAACCAAAATCTTTCAATCTCAGTTTTGAAATTTTCAATTGATCCCCAGCTATTATGGAAGAGAGTTCCAGATTTCCACTACCTTTTGTGTGAGGAAGTGCTTCCTGCCATCAGCCCTAAATAGTCTAGCTCTAGTTTTCAGGTTATGCCCCTTGTCCTGGATTCTCCCAACAGATGAACTAATTTCTATCGACCCTGTCAACTCTTTTAATCATCTTAAACACCTCAATTAGATCGCCTCTTAATCTTCTATATGCAAGGGAAAACAAGCCTAATTTATGCAAACTGTCCTCATACTTTAACTCTTTTAGGCTTTCAGTGAAAATGTTTAATCTGACCAATATTTTTACAGGGGGAACCTGGTGCCTATGGTTTACCAGGACCACAAGGAGAAAGGGTGAGTATATTTTACAAGTGCCTGCCTTGATTTTCAGGTTGAATATTGGATCAATGTGTCTCCCTCTCTGTATTGGCACCGTTTCTGTGAAACACCCTGACATACAGTCTCAACTCTGGGTGTAATCCTAGTGAGTTCATCAAATAAACTCCCATGTTTTACTGCCCTGCCCAACAAAACATCTTCTTCACCTTCAATATTTTTGTAACTAATAACATGATTTTTCTTCTGCGTGTTGCTCATCACACTGTCAGGAGATTAATCTAAATTCCTGGACGGTTGGCAATTTTACCTTGACATGACTAAGATGTGCCAGACAATTGAAAACCGGATGAAGTTGACAAGTGGTATTTGCCAATGTTTGTCTTGCAGGGTCCCGCGGGGCCTCAAGGTCTTCCGGGCTCAGCGGGAAAAGAAGGTCAAAGGGTGAGTAAACTTTACAAGCAATCACGGTGTTTGGCTGGAGTCTGTGGGCTGGATGGTCAACCTCAACTGTTATTGCTGGCAGCTGAAAATGAGAAGGCCATTGAGCTGACTGGACCTGGAATGTGAGGCCTGGGGGTGAGAGTGTGAATGTTCCCTGGTTTCTACAATTTGACAGTGCACATGTTAAACCTGGAAAGGATAATTGATTTTTCTGTTTCTGCTTAATAATATATTTGTAATATTAGAGGAAGAACATTATGTGTTATGCAGTGCAATTAGGTGGAGATTTCTTTTTATATATTACGTAATAATATGAGATCAGAGCAGGTTAAGCCATTTGGTAGGTTAAGTGAAGGTGGCCATGAAACAATATTGTGCATTTTGGTAAGGCTCATCTGATTGTTGTCATTTGTCACCTATTCCCTTTCCTCCC